>NC_082714.1:16527918-16865775 GCF_030144855.1 Hypanus sabinus
GCAAGCCTCAATACTTGAAACTGCAGTGAACAGAACAGTTCTGAATTGATCTGCTGCTTATTTCTCACCAACTAGCAGTGCAGTGACTAAAATCACTGGTTTATGAGCATAAACACACAGCTGTCTCTAAAATTGATCTAAGACGGTTTAGTGTTTAACAACCACACAAGTGCAGACAACTGACACAAGTTCGAAATTTCAGCAGCAGTGTCCTGTCCCAATTAAGAGGAATAGTGTTCCAAATAAGTGGCTACCCTGTTTAAACGAAGGCCCAGTTAACCATTGGCGCTGAAAGTGTGGTAATATTTGCAAGCTGTCCTCGATGCCATCCTCAGACTGTGGTTGTTAATGCGAAGATGCATTTCACTATATTTCAATGTGCACTTGGACAAATAAAGTCTATCTTTATCTTTACCCATTATACTGTCAGCTCATCTATACATTATGAACAGTCCCTAGGCCCTTTATCTAAATGATTAACATAAATCGTAAAAGATGAGGCCCAAGTACTCATCCGTGCAGTGCTGCTAGTTAATCCTTAATCAATTTTAATAAATTGCTTTGTCTGTCAGATTTTAACTTGATATAGTGCCACACAAAGTGCTTTTCAAAATTGATCATGTATTTCCCCTATATCTGTTAAGATAGATATAACCTACATTGGAGGTGGAGATTTCAGAGACAGGGTTCTGTCGTTTCTGAGGAGTGAGGGGAAAGGGTGGTCCGGTTTGGAAAGTTTAATTAGTCCCTGTCCCCCAGTGAGGAGTGAGAGTTCTAAGTTTGCATCAGCCCTTACCTCCCTGGCAAATAAGTGGCCCAGTGCATAGGCAGTGGGTCCCTGCCGGAAGCTAAGAATTTTCTCTGGAATAATGCCCACCCCTGAGGGGGAGGAGTAGTATGAGACGTGGGTGAGCACACCTCTCTGTTGTGAGATGAGTGGTAGTGCTCTGATGACGAAAAGCGCCAGAGATTAGTTGAAAGTTTGAGGGGGGGCTGGCAGCTGATCTAGCAAGAGCCGTGACAGTTAACCAACCCTCTGCTCCCCTTGCTGAGTACCTAGACACATTAGAGAGTGCTTTTGGTATGAGAGGGAGCCCTTTGGAGCTCATGAGGGGGTTTCAAAACATGTGTCAGGAGAAGAGGGAGAAGCTTTTTGCGTTCTTTTTTTTAGCTAGAGAGACAGCTAAATTGTTTGTGGTGGGGGGGGGGGAGTCATTTGGGCAGCTGAGGTGGATAAGTTAAGGATGGTACAGATAGCCAAGGGCGCCCAGCCCCAGGACATGATTGCTTGGGGTCTCTGACAGTCCCGTAAAACGTACCCATCTCCCTCATTTGTTCAGCTGATCAGTGAGGTGCAGGAGGAGGAGAACGCGCGAGGACTCCGTCAGCAGGGTACGGTCCTCAGTAGTAGCCCCTTGTGATGAAGTGACTGGGGCCAGCCCAACCCAAGAAATGGTAAAGGAGATGGTGGCAGAGCTGTGAACGGTGATGTCCTGGATGTTAACAGCGGGTGTGGACCCTCTGTATGATAGAACTGGTAGAGAGGGCACCCCCCCCCCCCAAGCGGACGGACTACACAGAGAGCTGCGGGTGGCAGAGGTTCTGCGAGAAGAGGGGTGGCTGGTAGCATGTGCTATAATTGTGAGGAAGAGGGACACTTCCGGCAGGACTGTGAGTGGCAGGAACCCCCTCGGAGCGTGAGCCCCCGGGTATCTAAGCAGGGAGATGTCCGGAAACTTAGAGGAGACCCAGTGAGGGAACGGCCTGGTGTCTCAGGGTTGGGGGGGGGGGGGGGACACGTTCCCAGCAAAGTACTCCTGAAAGCAAAATACCCTATTCCTGAAGGCTTAGTGGGACCACGCTTCTGTGTCGCTACGAATAGAGGGAATATATGCTAAAGCCATACTTGACACAGGGTTGCAGGTCGCATTACTGTACTGTTCGTTTTACAACTGGTATCTGAAGCATTTCCCCTTTACGCCATTCAGTGCACTGGAGAACTGGGGTATCATTGCTGGTGATTATCCATACAACGATTATTTGTTCGTGAAACTGGAGTTCTCGGAGGCCTGAGGTTCTTGATACATTGGTGCTGGTTTGCCTAGACCCTGTTGAGAGGGTAGCATTTCAATTTCAGTGGGGACCAACATACCTCTTGTGAGGAGGCTCATGGGGGCCTGCAAGGAGAAGGATGGTGAGAGCTTTCTGGGAACCTTGTCCGTGCGCGAGGTGTTTTGGACTGCTTTTGAGAGTGCGTGGCAGCATTGGGCCAGATACCGAATTTAAATGAGGGACTGTGTGGTTCGCCAGTCAAAACCAATGGTGGTAAGGCCTGGGGAAGTAGTGAGATTGATGGGGACCCCCAAATTTCCTGGAGTGCCTGAGGGCGAAGCCCTCTTAGTGGATGCTCTAGATGACCACAAGGGGGAGTCAGAGTTTCCTGCTGCGGTACTGCTGAGACCCAGATTGCAGAAGCCCTCAGTTGTACAGGCAAGCAGGATGACAGTGATTGTCAGGAACACTACGAAGATGGAGGTCACCTTCAAGCAGGGGATGCTCCTGGCGCCTCTGTTCCTGGTGACTGTAATGTCTAGTGCCCCTGTGAGGCACGCTGGGGAGAAACTATTGGAAAAGTTGACGGCTGAGTCATTCAACTTCGGGGACTCCCCGGTGCCACCGGGTTGGAAAAGGAGACTGGTAGAGAAGATACTGAAGCTGGAAGGTGTCGTTTCCATTTGCAAGTTTGATGTGGGCTGTTTCAAGAGCACTCGACAAACTATCTGGGTGACCGAGGACACCCTGTTTAGAGAGAGGTCGCGACAACTGGCCCCTGCAGATGTGGAAGACTGTGGCAGCACTTGTGTAAGTTGAAGGAAGCTGGGATCATCACTGAAAAGCCCCTATGCATCCCCTATAGTAGTGGCCTAGAAGAAGAACAGGAAGGTACGCGTGTTTGGACTATAGGACTCTGACCAATACATGGTCCTGAGGGTTGAAGACACACTGGCCTGTCTGAGTAGTGCGGTGGTTCAGTGTGCTGGATTTGAAGAGTGGATATTACCAGATTCCTATGAGTGAGGCGGACAAAGAGAAAATGGCCTTATATGTCCCTTGGGATTCTTCTAATTCGAAAGGATGCCCTAGGGCATATCGGGAACCCCTGCAACCTTCCAGCAGGTCATGGAGAAGATGGTGGGGGATATGAACCTGCCTGAGGTGTTGGTGTGTTTGGATGACCTCATGGTATTTGGATTCACCTTGGAAGAACATGAAGCGAGGCTACTGAAGGTGCTCGGTCGCCTGAAAGCTAAAGGGTTAAAACTTTCCTCGGACAAGTGCCAGTTCTGCAAAATGTCAATTAGCTATGTCGGGCACATAATCTCCCAAAATGGAGTAGCTGCAGACCCACCTAAGATAGAAGTAGTGACCACTTGACCAAGGCCCCAGACTGTGAGCGCTTAGCGCTCGTTCCTCAGGTTTCGTGGTTATTATCGGAGATTCATGAAGGACTACGTCAAAGTGAGTCATCTCTTGAATCAGCTCTGTGTGGTTACCCTCCCTTGGAAAAGAAGGGGGGGGGGTACAAAAGGACAGGAGGGTGGAGAATATCCAAACCTGTCGGAGCCTTTTGGACAGAGGTCAGATGTAAAATGTGAGGAGGCTTTTCAGTTGCTGAAGGAGCTGCTGACTCAGGTGCTAGTGCTGGCATTTGCGGACCCATGATTGCCGTATGTACTGCACACAGATGCCAGCTGAGAGGGTTTAGGGGGCATCCTGTATCAGGATCAGGGCACCAGGGTGAGGCCTGTGACGTTTGTCTGCTGGCGTTTGTCACCCTCCAAGCGCAACTAATTCACGCACAAGTTGGAATTCCTGGCTTTGAAATGGGCGGTGATGGATAAGCTGAGTGGCTATCTCTACGGGGCCAAGTTTGGGGTTAGGACGGACAACAGCCCCCTAACCTGTATCCTGACCTTGGCGAAACTGGATGCCACTGGCCATTGGTGGTTGGCAACGTTTGTCTGCCTATGATTTCAGCCTAAAGTACCAGCTAGGGAGCCGGATCATTGATGCGGATGCTTTGTCCCGATGGGTGCATGAGGGACTGGACAGGGATGAGGAGTGGGAGAGCGTTCCTGCCCCTGGGTGAAGGCCATGTGTCAGTTTGCCATCACTATGAAGGCAGAGAAAAAGGAGAGGCAGGATCGAGCAGTGGATCAATTGGGGGCTTCTGATGATGCCATACCCCAAGTTTACTGTTACCTAACTACTCTGAAGACAAATCAGCTGCAGGAATTGAGTTCTGGGGAAGTGGCAGCTGCTCAGTGAGATGATCTGGGCATTGGCACTATGTGGTCTGTGGTTGAAAAGGGAGACATGGCTCAGGTGGAGAAGACAGAACACACTTCAGTGCCTCCATTACTGAAAGAATGGTCTCGGTTGGAGTTGAAGAACCAGATCTTATACCAGGTCACGTCACCCCTGGACCGACCTTGGCGTTGCCAACTGGTTTTGCCCGAGAAGTATCGGAGGATCGAGTTGAAGTCACTACCTGATGATTCTGGACATTTGGGGGTGGAAAAGACCTATGGATTGCTCAGAGACTGGTTTTACTGGCCCCTTTATGAAGCCAGAGGTTGAAAAATACTGCAAGTCGTGCATTCGCTACATACGGCGGAAGACACTGCCTACACGGGCAGCTTCTTTGTCCCACTTGCAGAGTGCAGGGCCCCTGGACCTGGTGTGTATGGATTTCCTGTCCATAGAACCCGATGCCAGCAACACGGCAAATGTCTTAGTCTTCACGGATCACTACACCAGATATGCTCAGGCTTTTCCTACCAAGGACCAGAGGGTGACTATGGTGGCAAAAGTGTTAAGGGAGAAGTACTTCATTTATTATGTCCTTCCCAGGTGGATACATAGTGACCAGGGATGGGACTTCGAGAGCAGACTCATCTATGAGTTATTTGGCATGCTTGCAGTTGAGAAGTCGAGGACCACGCCCTATCACCCGCATGGCAATTCCCAGCCTGAGAGGTTTAATCAGACTTTGCTAGACATGCTCAGGACCCTGGAAATCAGCAAGACGAGCAGGTGGAGTCAACATACTGGTTTACTGTTAGACGAAATGAAGCTCCTGGGTACTTGCCATATTATCTGGTGTTTTAGCGTGAGGCAAGGTTGCCCATTGACCTTTGTTTTGGAACTGACAAGGGTGACTTACCACTGAAGCCTTATCTGAAATATGTATCTGATAGGAGGAGAGAGCTGAAAAGGGCTTATGAATTGGCTGGGGTTGCGGCCGCCAAGCAGAATCGAGGAAGTAGGAGGTATGAAAAGAAAGTGAGGTTCTCCCAACTCCTGCTGGGAGACCGAGTCCTCATTAGGTATTTGGGGCTACCTGGAAAGCGCAAGTTGGCTGACTGCTGGGTGGCCACACCCTATGTGGTGGAGAGTCAGATGCCAAACCTACCAGTTTTCCAGGTGACACCAGAGGAGGGGAATGGGCCTGTCAAGATTCTGCATCGGAACCACCTGTTGCCCCTGGGTCAAGAGATGCAGGTAGACCCACAGCCCAACTTGGAGCCTACACCTAGTAAGAGGACTCTGCAAAAATGCGGGGCTACTGCCGGGCCCACAGCAGGAGAGGCTGGGCCAGGCCCCACTCATGAGAGGGTTACTGATTTGGAGGATGATGATCTGGATGTGTGTACATGCTGTCATTCGCTAACTCACTTTTGATTGAGGTAGAGACTCCTGGCCCTTCTCCCACTGAGTCAGGTGAAGTGGACGGGGGGGGGGGGGGGGGGGGGCTATCACTTCCACTTCAAGTGATAGCCCCCCCCCCACTATCACTTGCAGTGGATAGTGTGGGTTACAGCAGGACCCTGAAGGAGAGAAAGCAGCGCCTGGACACGGGACAGGCTCAGAGTTGCAGGGGGCATGAGTCATTCATTCATAGCTTGTCACACCAGACAGTCACCCATTTGTGTCTGGCGCGTAGTGTCAGGATTGGTCTCCTTTTGGATTAAATGGGTCACGGAATGAACGTTCCTGACTCAACCCATTTTTAACGAGGCCGAGTGGCTAGCTCGGTGCTCAACCTGGCACAGATGGAAAACGTACCTGGGTGGGGTAGGGGGGTGCTGACTGGGTTCGAACTTGGGAGCCTTCGCTTCCGAAGTCCAGCGCTGATGCCACTGCGCCACCAGCCAACTGGGGCATGAGTGATAGATTGGGGGAGGACTCACCAAGTAGACCGGAAGTATCTCCAGTAGCGTCTGAGCCTGAGGAGTTAGGTGAGGAGATACTGAGGTCGCAGAGAATTAAGAGACCACCACTAGATAGGTTGGGTTATGTAGTACCTAGGGAAAAGGGCGTGATCTCTACTGTTTTGGGGAGCTATGTCACTGCCTTTTGCACCTGGATTGGGCTTTGTGTTTTGCAGGGAAGGGTTGGCGAATTATCCCAACGTCATGAGGACGTGACTAAATCTAGTGGGGGAGAATGAAATGGCTTCTCTGTAATGTTCACTGCTGAGGTAACGGTTGCTCTGTAGCAGCAATGTTTGGGTTATGGCTGGAGATAACAGGATCGTAGCATGCTTATTAGCCAATCAGAGATTGTTGCTTTGTCTTGTGTATCTGGAAGGGTGTTTTTTATTGTGGTCTTTTGTCATGGAGAGAAGAAGAGGGAGGACGCATGTGGTGAGAGCTGGTAGACCACTGGACGGAGTGGACCAGGATCTGAGTGTCCAAAAGTCGGCAACACTTGGAAGAGACCGATGGTAGAAGAATGACTGCTGAGTGAGCTCCAACGTGACTTTGACTTGACTTGGGCCCTTTTTTGATTTTCATTACTAATCCTATATTCAGATTAAGGTTCATAAAGTTCAATCATTTAATTCCATATGGTGTACTATCTGATATTTTGCGTTGTGGGTTTGTATTACACAGCATCCGCACAAAAGTGATTATCCAGTTTGGCGGGGCCGAAGGTTGTTTCCCTGGACAAACACGAGCTGGGCAAGCCTGAAGGTTACACAGATATTGGAATATATGAGATAGCTTGGGATCGCCGTCATTTCCAACTCTGAATCTACAGTTTCAAGGAAAGGTTTGTGAGCCCTTTGCAAATACCTGTTTTTTTGCATTAATTACTCAATACTTGTGGCCTAATCTTCATCTAAGTCATAATAGATAAACACAATCTGCCTAAACTAATAACACACAAACAATTGTACCTTCTCTCATCAATACTGAATACATTATTTAAACAATTAGTCTAGGTTCAAAATAGTATGTGAACCTTAGGGGTAATGCCTTCTGCAAGAGCTGTTTGGAATCAGTGAGGTGAAATTGGAGGTGCAGGTTGACCCACAAAGTCAGGTTACTGACAGATCCTGCTCTGCTCAAGAAAGAACTATTTATGTGCACCTCGTCTTGATCAAAACTTAATTGAAGGACCTTAGAAGAAGAATTGTAGAGATGCATGAAGCTGGAAAAGGCTGCAAAAACATCTGAGTGTTCATTGAAACACAGTAAAATAAATTGTCTACAAGTGGAGGGAGTTCAGGACTGTTGCTAGCCTCCCTAGGAGTGTGCATCCTGCAAAGATCACTCCCAAGAGCATAGAATACAATGCTGACGGAGGTAATAAAGAACCCAAGGGTAACAGCAAAAGACCTGCAGCAACCTCTGGATCATTTGCTAAAGTCTCTGTTCATGTGTCCACTATAAGAAAAATACTGAACATGAATGGTGTTTATGGAAGGGCACCATGGAGGGAAACCACTGTTCTCCAAACAAAACATTGCTGCACAACTCAAGTTTGCAAGAGACCACTTAGATGTTCCTAAATGCCTCTGGGACAACGTTCTGTGGACAGATGAGAATAAAACTGAACTTCTTGGCAGAAATGCATACCACCATGTTTAGAGGAAAAAGAGCACTGCACACCAAAACCTAATCCCAGCTGTGAAGCATGGCAGAGCATTATGGTTTGGAGCTGCTTTGCTGTCTTAGCCTGGATCGCTCAGAATTGTGGGAACAATTAATTCAAAATTGTATCAAGACACTTTACAGGAGAATGTCAGCAGGGTAGCAGTCCATCACCTGAAGCTTAATAGAATTTAACAAGACAATGACCTGAAACACAATGAATCAACAACAAAATGGTATTTAAAAAAAATTGTGTTTTGGAATGGTCAAGTCAGATCCAGATCTTAACCCAATTGAGATGCTATGGCATGATCTGAAGAGGGCTATTCATAGAAGGTATCCTAGAAATATTGATTAACTGAAACAGTCTTGTGTGGAGGAATGGTTTAAAGTTTCTCCTTGCTGTTGTGCAAGTCTGATCAGCAGCTACAGGAAACGTTTGGTGGAGGTTATTGCTGGTAAAGGAAGTTCTACATATAAGGGTTCGCATACTTTTTCCACCCTGGACTGTGAATAATTGAACAATGGGTTCAGTAAAGATATGGGAGGTACAATTGTTTGTGTCATTAGTTTAGGCAGATTATGTTGGTCTATTCTGACGGATGAATATCAGACCATATTTTATGAGTAATTAACGCAGAAAACCAGGTTCACAAAGGGTTCACAAACTTCTTGCAACTGTATATGATACCAGTAAGTCTTTGTCTCGCACTTGTTCATCACATGTGTATTTGACAGTAAAAATTAATACATATTAATATAATGTGCAGGGGAACAAAAGAAACACAGCAGCATCAGGACAATACCTGAATCAGCTACTGAACAACAACAGTGTAACAGCAGGCTTTCAGTCCCTGTCATATTTTGATTAATACACAGTGCATTCTGTGTATTTTACTACTTTTTAAAGGTTCTATGCAAGGTATAAAAACAACCAGTGTCATAGACTTGATCTGGTGCTTGATTTTTTGTGATCAGCAGATGCTTTAAAATTTAATGCTGTGCCTTTTAAATTTCTGCAGCCCCTAGCTGAATATTCACAATTACCTTCAATGTTCGCTCTGATGATACACAATTGAGATCTTCGTTTTTCACTTTGTGTACTTTTTAAATTTTTTTATTAACTTCTGTTCATTATATATGTCGGGTCACCTCTCAGAACTGTCTATATTGCGCAGAGACTGTTAGCCCGTAACTGGGTATCTTACCAGCAAAGATAGGAGTATCCGTTGAAGTCTGATGATACTATTTTTAACAGTATTTATTAGTAAAAATACACAAAAATAATATCAATGCAAATATACAGAAAATATACGTCATCAATACTAAACCTAAAAGTGCGGGTATAATAATAATCAATAAGAAATTAGCTCTATCGTTGTCTAGGGGATAATGAATTGTCCGATAGAAATATAAAGTTCAGTTCAGTTCATGCAGGCTGCGGTAGTTGCTGATCACTGTGTTGCAATTGTTGGAGAGAGAGAGTAACAGCTATTGACTTGCCGACTTTCCTTTTACGATCTTGATCCGTCGTTGTTGTGGCCATTCACATATGACCCCTCCGCCCTTTAGTTAGACCATTCCGTGGAGAACTTGTCACCCAGGCAAGGGTGGACACACACACAAGCCCCCACCGGTCTCGTAACAACTCTCCTGGTGCGTCTGAGGGGTGTTTCCCCAGACCCTACTTTTATCCCCACTGACGGGGTCTCAGGTGTCAATCAGGTTGGGATGATGCGATCCTTCAACCAGACCACTCTGGTTCCCCCCTGAGGGGTTTCAATGAATAGAACAGTACTCAATACACAATTCGTTCTCCAAGAGACAATAGCAGTAATCAGCAGTTCCGTTCCGCTTTTGTTAGGAGGAGACATTCCACCTTATTGTATCCCTGCGTTGTCTCTCTCTCATTACTGACATGAGCTGTTTATCTCTCTCATTTCCTGGGTATCAGACCTGAAATAATAGCAATTTTGCGATTCTCAAAAGGGTGGGGGGGGCGACTTTGCACCCTTCTGCCCATCACAGTTGTTCCTCATTCATAACAAGACCTATGCATCACTTGGGAGCCTTCCCAGTATCTTGTGCAATTTTCAATTTGTAATGTCATCCTGGCACTCAAAAATAAAAAATTCGGGTTTTAGAGGATTTAATGATTTTTGGAATTTTGGATAAGGGGTAATCAACTTGTATTAGTATTAATAAAGACTACTATCAAATGTCATTGAACATGTCATTCAAAAGATAATCAGGTGAATGATATGAACATTATGATGAATTAATTCATATCTCCCATATAAATACAGAAACTTCACTCATTCCATGTACGAGGGGTGATTGCTAAGTTCTTGGCCAAAGGTAGAAGGAGTCAATTAGAAAACCTAGCACATTTATTTTTCCTACATTTACACACTTAGTCCAGCGGTCGTGGAGCATAGGGATCTCTTCTTTGTAGAAGTCGGTGTCTTTGAACTCCAGTTTGATAAGTTCATGACCTACGGTGTAAGGAGATGAGTTATTAACTTCAAACTTTCTGCATTTTCACTCAGAGTTGAACTGCACGTGCATGTAACAAGAGCTGTATAACTCATCGGCTACCTTAGGCCACGAACTTATCAATCACCCCTCCTGTGGACTGCTTCTACAAAGAAGGGATCCATATGCTCCACAACCACTGGACTAAGTGTGTACATGTAGGAGGGGGCAATGTTGAAAAATAAATGAGCTAGGTTTTCTAAAATTGACACCTACCTTAGGCCACAAACTTATCAATCACCTCTTTTCAGTGGCAAGGTGGGCTGTTTGCTCTGTTTCACAATTGTAAAGATAGCTTTTTGGATATGCATGATTAATTCTATTTTTGGTATTTTTGACAACAGACTTTGACCCATAATCAGTTAAGAGCCCAGTTTGTTATGACTAGTTTATTTGGTAAATAAGTCTTTCCATTGAAGGATTTGAATGTTGTGGAACAGAATGGAGTTTGATGCTTTTTGATGAAATTAAAGAATATTTGGATATAGAAAAACTCAGTTTCAGTGTATTGGTTTGCCTCTGGGAAACTTGGGTACCTTATAAATTGTATTATAAAATAGTGGAGAAAGACATCTCAGATTTTCTCTGGAGGATGTGGAATATGAGTAGTAAAAATTTGGTTTAAGCAAGGTCTGCTGCTAGAGATAGCAAAATGTAAAAGTACTAGTTTGCAATAGAAGCTTTTCAAATCTTGTAAGCTTGCTTGTAAGTGTAATATTAAATACATTTTCTGCTACTGTTCTAGGAGTTCCACAATCCCTTGAGTAAAAATGTTAGCATTTTTTAATACTTTACAATCTATTAGTCTGCTGCTTTATTTCTTCTAGCTACTGTGGTGATTGTTTCAATTTTTGGGTTTTTATTGTCACAATGTGTCAATTATTTCACAATTGCACTCCAAGGTAGTAATAAATCAAGGCCTTGAATTGTTGGAGTTCTTGTGAAGGTTTACCTACTGGACGATTGTGGCTTGTGTTCTGTGATATTGATCCACTGATGATGTATGAGCAGTAATATATTTCTAAGTTCAGAGTGTGAGACTTGGGGAAGCAACACCTTAGTTTGGGCAATGCTCATATAGTAGCCTAACTTAGCAACTGCATTGTATTTTGTATATGGTGTAGGCAGCAGATACTTCTTGCTAATAGAGGAAATGAATACAGTCAGCCCTCCTTATCCGCAAATTCCGCATGCGCAAGTTCAACCAACCGCGAATTGCGAAAACCCAGAAGTGCTCTTCCAGCACTTGTTTTTCAAGCATGTGCAGACTTTTTTCCTTGTCATTATTCCCTAAACAATGCAGTGTAACAACTAGTTTACATAGCATTTACATTGTATTAGGTGTTATAAGTAATCCAGAGATGATTTAATGTATACGGGAGGATGTGTGTGGGTTATCGTGGATCGGGATTTAAAAAATCGGAAGTTCTCTTATTAAGTAAGTAAGAACAGGTACATCTGGTATTATTTAGTATCAGTTAGTCAAACATTTGTCTTAGTATATAGAATATATTTTACCTTTCTATGCATATAAAACACTTAAAAACATATGTATGTATGTTTCAGTGCCGGGCTCCGGAATGGAAGTTCTCGGGACTCGGGACAGATCACCCCCGAGCGTGCTCTTCACCATGCCGGGTTGATGTGAGGATCAAAAACCCAAAACCCAATAATTAAACCACTGCGTTGCTTAGTAATAATTGTAGCTTTCATCAGGGCAGAGCCTTTCTCACTTTAACCATTAAAATTGACCAACTGTAGCCTAACGCTTTTCCAGTGACCGATGGCGTTTCACCTCTTTCCGATCATTTTATTATTTCCACTTTATTTTCAATCGTGATCGTGATTATTTTCATGAACAGAAACACTGCGGATTCAGAGCTCTGGCTCCTAATGTCCACCACACTGAGACAGGTTAAATAAGGTCTGGGGTTCTGCTGGGTCCTAAGGTCCATCGTATTGAGACAGGTTGAATAAGGGACTTGAGCATCCACGGATTTTGGTATCCTCGAGGGGTCCTGGAACCAATCCCCCGCAGATAAGGAGGACCAACTGTATTTAGGATAGAGGTTGGAGTACTAATCCAGTAAGCTGTTCTGATCAACAACTGGAGAGGCATCGTAATTGTGAATTGTCAATGTGGGAAGCCTTTAAAGTATAAGGAAGTGACCTATACTACAGAATATCAAGCTTTCTCTCCACCTTCTCCCCACCCCCAAAAGTGAAATTTAATGTCAAGTATGAGTTATTACTTGCCATCAGTGGAGGTGGACTTCGTATGATTTTTTTTCAGATTCAGAAAGAACTCAATCTGGTATTCAAAGATGAAGCATATTGTGTTTTCTTATACTACCATAGCCACATTCCCAGCTTTCCTTTTAAATTCACCACGACTTTGATTCCTGTGTTCTTTTTGCAAAAATTGCCTAGTTCTGTTGCTAATGATTCTTTTTAAACTCAACTCATTTCCCAAGTTACCTTCAATTCATTGGGACCACGTTTCTTGTGCTGCAAATTTAGTTACTAGAAAACTTTATTAAACAAATACGTAACATCTAAGAGAAAAAATTGAGTGTTAGGATGTTAATAGGAATTATAGTCTGAGGTTGGGAAATATCTAAAAGACTGACACTGTGACTCTGTGACTCTAGATGACTCTGTGGAACCACAGGAAATAGGCAAGGTTTCTAATGAATGTCTTTTCAGCTTTTATCATGAAGATGATGATTGCCATAGAAAGGATGGAAAAAAAGTGCTATCTTTGACTACATATAAATTAGCAGTATAGAGATATTGGTGGCCTGAAAGTGTGTTGAAGTGGATAAATTGCCAAATTCTTGGACGTTGTAGGAAGCTAGAGAGGAAATTACAGAGGATATTTGTGTCATCTTTAGCTACAGATGAAGTTGCATATGAACTGGTGGGTGGCTAATGTTGTTTAAGAAGGGAAGCAAAGACAAACAAGGAAATACAAACTAGCAAGTTTGGCATCAATGGTCAGTAGATTGTTCGCGGGAACTCAGAGCAATGGAGCCCACCAATAGTTGGATAAGCAAGGTCTAATTCAGTATAGTCAGCATGTCTGTGCGTGGGTAGTCATGTCCTGTTTTTTTTGGGGGGGGATGAGGGTAGGGCAGTGGATGTTGTCTATGTTGATTTTAACAAGTCTTTCATAAGGTCCCACGTGGTAGGCTAGTTTGGAAAATCAGATTTTGTGGGATCCATAGAGAGGTGGCTAATTGGATTTGTAATTGGCTCAATGGTAGAAACGAACTAATGGTTGAAGATTGTTTCTTGGACTAAAGACCTCTGCATGGCAGTGTGCCACAGGAGTTGCTGTTAGGATCTTTGTTCATTAATTAGGTTGTGAATGTACAAAACAATCTTAGCAAGTTTGATATCTAATGTTGATAGTATCCTGGACAATGAAGAAGATTATCAAAAATTGATTTGTTAGGTAAGTGGGCTGGAGTTTGGCAAATGGATTTCAACTGTAAGTGTGAATTGTATCTTGGGAAGTCAAACCAGGATAGGATTTCTACAGTGAGTTGTTGGGCCCTGAAGATTGGAGGGACCTAGCAGTACAAATGGATAATTTACTGAAAGCGATGTCACGGTAGAAAGGTGATCGTGTTTGGCACACTGGCCTTCAAATAGGTTACTGTGTATAGCAGTTGGGAAGTTATGTTGTAGTTGTACAAGACATTGGTAAGATTGTACTTGAAGTATGTGTAGCTTTGGTTGCCCTTTTACAGAAATTACAATCAAAACAGTACAGAGAGGTTTACGAGGATGCTGTGAGGATTCGAAGGCTTGGGTTATATATAGGGAGAGGTTGGGCAGGCTGGGACTGTTTTCCCTGGAGTGAAGAAGGGTGAGGGGTGACTTTATAGGTGTGTATAAAATCATGAGGGGTATAGATAGGGTGCATCTATATTTCCCAGGGTAGGGAAACTAAAGGCTAAAAGGTGTTAGTTTAAGGTGTGTGGTGAAAGATATTAAAAGGGCCTAAGGAGTAGCTTCATGCAGAGTGGTTTGAATATGAAATGACTTGCAAGAGGAGGTTGTTGAGGCACATTCAATAACAATATTCAAAATACACTTGGATAAGTACATGGATAGGTGTTGAGGGAAATGGACCAAACATGGACAAGTGGGCTTGGCTTGTGCACACCATGATCACAAAGTTGTGCTGAAGGGCCTGTTTCCAAGTTGTATTACTCTGATTCTGTTTACTGTAGCTTTGAAATAATAGATTTGTGTTGCAACAAATGCTGTTTAAAATGTCTTTTTAGATATGGTGGATTCCAGTTAATTGAGCCATTGGTTAACTGGAGCAGCCGCTTATTTGAGAAAGCTCTTAAAGAACAAAAACTATTTGAGACAATAGCCTGGATTCCCTTTGTTTATTTTGGACACTATGCCACTTAATTGAGACCGGAGACTGTTGCTGAACGGTTTCTAACTAGTGTCAGATATGTACACTTATGTGGTCGTTAGACACCACACCACGCTTAATGAACAGTTTTTAAATGGTGAAAGTTGTGCGTGCTTGTGTTCAAAAAGCAGTGATTTTTGTCACCAATAGTTGGCAAGAAATAAACAGTAGGACAGTTCAGAACTGTTTTACTCACTGCTTTCAGGCTTGGAGTTGTCAGAAATGGTGGAAAATGAAATGATTTAACTGCAAGCTAGAAACTAAGAAGAATTTGAAGGTATTGACGGTAATCTTGAACGTTACAGTGAAAATGAAGTTCTGGAGGATGCATTGTTGAAGGCAGTCCATTATCTGCACTAGATATCTGCGCTGATTTTGTTCGTTTACAGTCAATCAAATAAACATGACAGCAATTTGTTAACTATTAGGAACTTAGTTTTATTGTATTGTGGTAGATTGATAGCATTCTAATTTACTCTATTTCATTTAAATACATAATTTTTTGCTTAGTTAAATAGTAATTTCTGTTTTATATGTTTTTAACAACTTCCATGAAACTGCAGTTAATTGGGTTATCTGCTTAATTGAATCAAAACATACTGGCCCTGATGTGTCCCATTTTACCAGAATCCGCTCTATTGTTTTATTGGAGATCAAAATTTCATCTATAGCATATGAGAGGAGTCTAATAACGAGGATAGAAGCAGTTCTTGTGTCTGGTAAGGCGTTTGATATTGTTCATTCATTTTTTTTGGAAAGATCTTGTGTATTTGAAATTGGTGAGTTTGTGAAAGGTTAGGGAAAGTGGTACATGACTCTAAGAAACAGATGCCGGAATGTCATAACCATCAAAATTGGAGAATCTGTTTGTTCTTGAAGCAGGCAATGTTAAGAGCATTAAGCTGGAGAAATTGGAAGGGGAAAGAGAAGGAGACAAGAGTTTGTATATTTAATACCAGAGATGCCAAAACATGATTTTATTTGCAGATTACAGTAAAGGAGGTGGGAGAAGAATGGGGAAAATAATTATATGGAGTGTTGAGCAGGTGGTGAAACTGGATTTCAAAGGAACTTTTATAAGGCAATTTGCAATGTACTTGAACTATATGAGGGTGGGTGGTACTGATACAGATTATTAGCCATGACCTTGTTTAAGAGCAGAAGCAGCATCAGGGTTTAATTGTCTACTCCTATTGTGTCCTTCTGATTCTATTTATGTCTGCTTTTTACCAAGCCTGTAAGGTTTTTGAGTGAGTATGAAACCCTGACTTGGATGCAAGTGCATCTTCCCACTATTGTGAAAAAGAAAGCAACCAAGTTTCAAAGGTGATTGAAAGTGAGTACTACTTAATTTGCAGTAAATACGATTTCAAGTTTTTAAGCATGAATGGTAGCATTGAGAGAAGTGTATGAAGTTGGCAGACATCTGATCCTGATGTTGGTGCATGTTAGTGGCACCCATTTTTGTTTTTCGAGCATGTGACCCTAGTTTGATACTTTCTGCTTTGAAGGCTGAAGTTCCTTTGGCAGTTCACAGGTTTATTATCATTGATACTTATTGTGAAATATGTTGTTTTGCAGCAGCAGTATGGAACAAGACAAAATTTACTACAAGTTACTACTAAAGTTTAATGTAGTTAGTGCAATGGAATTGGAGTATTCAGCTGAAAAATTTTCGAAGTATGTTTTAACAAGCTGGAGAGCCAGAAGAATCCAGGTGCAAACTGTGGAATCCTAAAAGGACACCACAGAGCAGAAGTTATTTGGCCATCTTGTAGTTAGCCAGTTATGTGCCAGCTATGTAGTTAGTCCTACTTGTTCATATGTCCTGCAAATCATTCAAAATGGAATTAGATTATGCAGTGGTTATTTTATCTGTTTCCATGGCCAAAAATATTGTCAGTATATCTCAGATTGTGATTTGCAGCATATTTTGCAAAGTTTCATGTTCTTTTGTTTCCTGTGGTTTTGGCACTGGAATTAACTTTTCTACAGTTTCTCTTTTTCAGTATATAACTTTTGTCCTTGGTGCTGATTGATTGAATCTCCATGGATATTCTTCCAAAAGCTTGATGGTTCAGGTTTTAGAAATTATACTGGAGTGACTATTGAAGCAATTATGAAATGGCCTTACATGAGGAGAGTTTGAAAACAGTGAATTTATGATTGCAAAAGGTTAAAGATTCAGGGTGAGGATTTCAAATGATGTGTTGGATGATGAAACAATCTTGTAGGGTAATAAGTTGAATATGATTTTTTGACTGGTAAGAATCAGGTAGCATTTTTGCAATAGCTTCTGAAAACAGTTCAGTACCGCATTAGATCACAAGATGAAAAGTTGTAAATGTACGATTGAGAGGTATAGTGCCCAACAGATGATGTACAGTGTGATACTAGCAAATAAGAAGCCATTCATTCAGTGGCCTGGATCAATATTGAAAGGGAACAGAAGTGCTTGTATTTTCATAGTGAAAAGACAAAAGTTTATGAAAGAAATCTTAAAGTAAATGATAAAACTGTGCATGAAGCCTTTGGATTGTTCTTAAACCACGGCTAATATCCATTGGGGAAGAAAGCTTGTAGTTTTCCTGTTATTAATAGCATTTTATGCTTGCAGAGATTTGCAAATAAAATTTGTTTTCATTATAATAATATAGAATCAATTCATAAATGAGATTGTGGAACTTGAGATTTACACTGCTAACAAAAATCAGTTCTGGAATTATTTGTAGTTTTGAATAGAATTTCTATTATGAAATTTGGTCATTTATAGTATTTAATTAATTGACAAGCATAGTTTATTTTCAGAAGTAAACTTTGAGCTTAGACCATAAGATATAGGAGCAGAATTAGGCCATTTGGCCCATTGAATCTGCTCCACCATTTCATCATGGTTGATCCAATTTTCTTTTCAGCCCCAATCTCCTGCCTTCTCTTCATATCCCTTCATGCCCTGACCAATCAAGAATCTATCAACCTGCCTTAAATATAGACTTGGCCTCCACAGCTGCCTTTGGCAAAGAATTCCACAGAATCACCACCACCTGGTAAAAGAAATTCCTCCTTGTCTCCATTCTAAAAGGAAGCCCCTCTATGCTAAGGCTGCGTCCTCTGGTGTTACTCTCCCACCATAGGAAACTACCTCTCCATATTCACTTTTTTAAGGCCTTTCACCATTGGTTTCAATGAGGTCACCTCTCAATCTTCTGAATTCAAGTAAATACAGGCCCAGAGCCATCAAATGTTCTTTATATTACAAGCCTTTTATTCCTGGAATCATTTTCATAAACTGCCTCTGAGCCCTCTCCAGTTTCAGCACATCTTTTCTAAGATAAGGGGCCTAAGCCTGCTCACAATATTCCACAAGTGAGGCCTGCTTTATAAAGTCTCAGCATTACTTGCTTTTATATTCTAGTCTTCTTGAAATGAACGTTAACATTGCATTTGCCTTCCTCACCACAGACTCAACCTGCAAATTAACCTTTAAGGAATCCCACACAAACACTCCTAAGACCCTTCGTGCCTCAGTTTTTTGTATTTTCTCTCCATTGAGAAAATAGTCAACCCATTTATTTCTTCTACCAAAGTGCAAGACCATACACTTCCCGACACTGTATTCCAACTGCCGTTTCTTTGTCCATTCTTCTAATCTAAGTCCAAGTCCTTCTGGAGCCTCTCTACTTCCTTGAAACTGCCTGTCCCTCCACCTATTTCTATATCATCTGCTGCTTGTCCCTCCATCTATCTCTACATCATCTGCAAACTTTGCAACAAAGCAATCAATTCCATCATTCAAATCGTGACATATAATGTAAAAAGAATGGGTCCCAACACAGATCCTTGTGAAACATCACAAATTACTAGCAGCCTGTTTTAAAAAAAGGCTCCCTTTATTCCTACTCTGTGCCTCCTGCCAATCAGCCACTCCCTCATAGCTTGTTAAGCAGCCTCGTGTGATAATTTTTTGAAAGACTTGTGCTAAAGATGTCCAAACAATGTCCAAGGTTTAGCCCACTCAATTCCTTTACTGAATTAGTGATCTGGGTAACTGAATAAAGATTGTCACTAATTAAATCTGTTATAATAACTGCTGTTCTGCTGATGAGCAACTGTAGATGCTGTTGCTTACTGTCATGGTTTTGTTTTGGCTGGTCAGGTCGAAACACTTTCCCCTTCTGTTGCCTCCGGTAAACATTTGGAAGTAATTCAATGGAGAAAGCAGTGAACCAGGATCTAACATTGAAGTTTAAAGGGCATTGCCTGTAGAAGCTAGAGACCAAAAGTGTTAAGGGGATAATTAATTTTTTCATCACTGAATGGACTCTACATATTAGGTTAGAGTTTAGGTCATGACCCAGATTTTGCTGTGAAATCTTTCTGTTCTGATGCCCAATGGATGCATAAAATCAAAATGCCAATACTACAATGTCAGCTTGTTTCCTTTGGAAAATAGGCTTATTTTTATTTATTGAACAATTGGTAAATCGGTAATTCTAAAAACGTAATTTACCTTTTTAAAAAAAGGCTTTGTTGAACAGTAACAAAGATAAAGTTGATTGTTTTTCCTCAAAGCATAATATTTTCCACAGGATTGGTTTCCTCCAATCAATTCCTTTGGAAAAGTTATGTTAACTCTATTTTGTAATGGTGGATGTAAACATTTTCATTTGTTGCACAGTTAAGTTTTTTTTTAGTGCTCACTGAGTTTTCATCCCAAGGTTGCTAAAGTTCAGTAGTACGAAATGTATTGTGACTAAAGTGGCAAGCTTTGCTGAATAAAGGTTCTCACCAGGTAATGGCAGGGTTCCATTCCTGTGATCAGACAGTTCACAAGTAGGAAATGCGGCCCTACTTAGGAAATGATAGAAGATTCCTGCAACCATGAAATCCATCCCACAGGTTTCCCAAATGCTCGTCGTAACCTGGGCAGGACCCATATGTAAAAACTAGACAAGATATACAGTTGCAAGAAAAAGTTTGTGAACCTTTTGGGATTACCTGGTTTTCTGCAATACTTATAAAATATCTGAGTCACAGTCTAGGTTCAAAAAAAGTATGTGAACCTGGAGGGTAATACCTTCTTCAAAAGCTATTTGGAGTCAGGTGGTCCAATCAATGAGATGAGATTTGAGATTATGGATTGTAGAAGTGCCTTGCCCTATAAAGACAACCAAGGTCAAGTTACTGACAGAGCCTGCTCTTCTCAAGAAAGATCTGTTTTTGTGCACCATGCCTTGATCAAAACAACTTTTGAAGGACCTTAGAAGAATTGTAGAGATGCACAAAGCTGGAAAAGGCTGTAAAACATTTCTAAAGACCTGAGTGTTAATCAGTACACAGTAAGAAGAATTATCTACAAGTGGAGGATGTTCAGTACAATTGCTCTTCCTAGGAGTGGGAATCCTGCAAAGGTTACACCAAGCGAACAAAGTGCAATGTTGAAGGATGTGAAGAAGAACCCAAGGGTAACAGCAAAAGACCTCCAGCAATCTCTAGATCTTGCTAAAGTCTCTCTTCATGTGTCCACTATAAGAAAAACACTGGACAAGAATGGTGTTCAAGAAAGGATACCACTGTGGAAAGCACTGATCTCCAAACAAACAACTTGCTACATGTCTCAAGTTTGCAAAAGACCACCTGGATGTACCACAATGTCTCTGGGACAATGTTCTGTGAACAGATGAAACAGAAGTTGAACTTTTTGGCAGAAATGCACACCACTATGTTTGGAGGAAAAAGGCACTTCACACCAACACCTCCTCCCAACTGTGAAGCATGGTGGAAGGAGCATCATGGTTTGAGGCTGCTTTGGGACTGGACAGTTTGCAATTGTTGAGGGAACATTTGAATTCAAAATTGTGTCATCATTTTGCAGGAGAATGTCAGGGTAGTGGTCCTGAAGTTTAATAGAAGTTGGATGATGCAACAAGACAGTGATCCAAAATACGACTAAATCAACAAGAATAGTTTTTTTTAACAAATAAGAATATTTTGTGTTTTGGAATGGCAAAGTCAGATTCCAGGCCTTAACCCAATTGAGGTGTTGTGACATGACCTGAAGAGGGCTGTTAATGCAAGGTATCCCAGAAATATTGATCAAATGAAACAGTTTTGTATGGTCTAAAATTTCACCTCGCTATTGTGCAAGTCTGATCAGCAGCTGCAGGAAATGTTTGGTGGAGGTTATTGCTGCTAAAAAGAGATTCTGCCGGTTATTAAATACAGGAGTTCACATGCTTTTTCCAGCTTGAACTGTGAATGCTTAGACAATGTATTCAATAAAGACATGAAAATTACAATTTCTTGTGTGTTATTAGTTTGGGCAGATGTGTTTGTCTTTTTTGTACTTAGATGAAGATCAGACCACATTTGATGAGTAATTAATGCAGAAAACCAGGTAATTGCAAAGAGTTCACAAACTTTTTATTGCAACTGTATGCGGAAGCAAATGCTACAAAGTTTAAAATTTGACTACAATATTTACGACAAAGACCAAATGGCACATTTGAGTGCCACCTGAGAAGTTCTTAAACTTTTGAACAAAATTCTTGGGGTTATTTTTGATCATTGCCTAATATTGCTAATACTATAGATGATACAGGACAAAAATTGAGTGATATTTATCCTGGAAACACTAGAAAATGACTCTGCGTAATGGACAATAATTGTATACTTTCCAGTGACCTCAGTCTGGCAACGCTACTTGCAAATGAATTGGATGATTCCAAGGCAACCATGGTTTGGTATTAGGTACTTGATGTTGGTAAGAATTTTAAGTTCACTTGATGTAGTGGTTTAATGCATTTTTAAAAAGTTATTATTTTGGACGAGTAACTCGAATTTTCCTTTTCCTTATCTCCATTGAAATGCATAAATCTGTTTACATTAAATACATTAGCATGTCTTTTTAAGGTACATTTGGAACTGAAAGTGCTATCATAGGGATAAGTTTGGTGTAAGCTCTTCTCATTGACACTACTGCATTGCACTTTAACAAATATATATCCTCTGCTGTCAAAAGAAAGTCAAAGATTTGACTCCAGACTTTTAATTTTTATTCTTGTATTAACTGGCAGCATACCCTTGAGGATGATCTACATCTTGGGTTACTGAACAAGTAAATACACATTCATGGATATTTTGTCTCTGAGAATCATGGGAAAGAAATAAATCTATAGGAGTCTCTGAGCATCATTTTATAAATGTCTAGGGTAGCAAGATGAATGTATAAACTGAATAAATATTTTACACCAGTCTCCACTTTGCAAGGCATCAGCAACACACTAAAAAATTGAGTCAGAATGCAGATGAGAGTGTATTACTAAGGAGGTGCTTTGGAAGCTCTAAGGTCTTAAAAGTCATCTGGACCAGATGGATTACACCCTGGAGTTCTGAAAGAGTTAGCTGAAGAGGAATTAGTAGTGATCTTTCAAGAATCACTAAATTCTGGAATGACTGCAAAATAGCAAATGCCACTGCACCCTTTAAGGAGGGAGAAAGAAAACAGGAAATTATAGACCAGTTAGCTTGAATTCAGTGGGTGGGAATATGTTAGAGTCTGTTATTAAGGATGAGTTCTTGGGGTACTTGGAGGCACGTGATTAAAATAGGCTGAAATTACAATGTTTCCTTAAAGAAAAACCTTGTCTGACAAATCTGGAATTCTGAGGAAGTGACAAGCAGGATTGACAAAGCAGATTCAGTGGATGCCATTTATTTGGATTTTCAAAAGGCCTTTGACAAGATGCTGCACATGAGGCTGCTAAACAAGATAGGGGCCCATGGTATTACAGGAAAGTATGGATAGAAGATTGGCTGACTGAAATAGGCAGAGTGGGAATAAAGGGAGATGCTAGCGACTAGTGTTGTTCCACAGATGATTATGTTTTGTATATGAAAATAGGTGGGTGGCATACATCATTGTGCCACCACGTCATAGGTATGTGTCTCGCAGAAGTAAAAATGAGATCACATGCTTTATTCCTGGCTCTGTTTTCCTTCAATTAGTTTTGTTTTGGCATTACAAAATATAACAGCGACAATGTCCTATCTGCCAATTGTTAAATGCATTACCAAATAATCTACATTATTTTGTACACTGTATGCATTCAATCTTGTGTTCATCCCCCTTTTCAATACTGTCTCCATGTTCAAAGTTCTAAGTAAATTTTATTATCAAAGTACATATTTCTATTTTTTGCACTTATTTTAACCTTAATTCAGTTTTCTTCATTATTATGTATTGCATTGTACTGCTGCCACAAAATAAACAAATTAACATCTTAAATCTGATTCTGATATGTCACCATATAAAACCCTGGGATTTATTTTCTTGTGGGCAAACTCAATAAATCTATAAAATAATAACCATTACAAAATCAATTAAGACTACCCAACTAAGGTGTTCAATCAGAGTGCAGAAGACAACAAACTGCAAATACAAACAGAATAAATAATATTAATAAATAAGAAATAAATATTGAGAACATGAAACGGAGAGTCCTTGAACGAGAGTCCATTGGTTGTGGAAACATTTCAGTGATGGGGCAATTGAAGTTTATCCCTTTTGGTTCAAGAGCCTGATGGTTGAGGGGTAGTAACTGTTCCTGAACCTGGTGGTGACTGTCCCAGGATTGTCTTACTACCTTCCTGATGGCAGCAGCAAAAAGAGAGCTTGTCTTGCCTGTTGGGGATCCCTGATAATAGATGCTGCTTTCCTGCGACATCATTTCATGTAGATGTGCTCAGTGGAGGGTTTTACCTGTGATGGACTTGTCCATATCCATTACTTTTTGTAGGTTTTTCAGTTCAAGGACATTGGTGTTTGCATACCAGGCTGTGATGCAACCAGTCAATATACTGTCCTCCACACAACTATAGAAGTTTGTCAAAGTTTTAGATATCATGCCCAATCTCTGCAAACTTCTGAGGAAGTAGAGGTGCTGCCATGTTTTCCTTGTAATTGTACTCGCATACTTGCACCCAGGACAGGTCCTCTTAAATAACAACACCTAGGAATTTAAAGTTGCCAACCTTTGCCAACTCTGATCTTCTGATGAGGACTGGTTCATGGACCTCTGTCTGGTTTCATTATTTTGAAGTCTATAATCATCTCCTTAATCTTGCTGATAATAAGTTAAGTCGTTGTTATGACACCACTCAGCCAAATTTTCAATCTCCCTCCTAAGCTGATTCACTACTACCTTTGATTTGGCCTACGACAGTGGTGGTATCAACAAATTTGGGCATGGCAATAATGGAGCTGTGCTTAGCCATAGTCACAAGTATAAAGTAGATAGAGCACCTGTGCTGATGAAAACCGTGTGGGAGATGTTGCCAATGTGAACTGACTGGAGTGTACAAGTGAGGAAATCCAGAATCCAATTCCATAAGGAAGTATTGAGGCCAAGGTCTTGGAGCTCATTGATTAGTTTTGAGGGGATTGTGGTATTGATTGCTGAGCTTTAGTCGCCAAAGAACATCCTGGTGTATGCATCTTTGCTGTCCACATGTTCTAGGGTTGAGTGAATAGCCATTGAGATGACATCTGCTATGGATGTGTTTATCTGGTAGGCAAATTGGAGTGGCTCCAAGTTGCTTCTCAGGCAGGAGTTGATATGTTTCATCACCAACCTCTCAAAACACTTCATCGCTGTGGATGTAATTGCTGCTGCACTGTAGTCATTGAGGCAGGTCACCATGCTATTCTTGTGCTCTGGTATAATTGAAGCCTGCTTTTGAAGCACTGCTGAAGTGAGAGGTTAAGGATCTCAGTGAATACCCCAGCTTGTTGTGTATTTAGTACTTTAGGACTTGGCCAAATACCCAATCTCGACTGGATGTTTTTCATGGGTTCACCCTCCTGAAGGCTGCTCACATGTCAGCTTCAGAGAATGAAATCACAGTATCATTGGGAGATGTGGGTGGTTGTGATGGTTCCTCCATGTTTTGATAATTAAAGCAAGAATTGAGCTCATCGAGAAGCTAAGTTCTGCTGTCTCCTTGATTTAACTTCATAAGAGGTGATAGTATTCAAGCCCTGCTACAACTGTTGAGTTGTAATCCTTTGTTGATTCAAGTTTGGTCCTGAATTGCCACTTCACCCCGAGATGGCTTTCCGGAGATCATTCCTGGACCTCTTGTAACTTTCTTGGACTTAACTTTCAGACTTAAATGCCTCTGGTCTGGCTCTCAGCAGATTTTGAATCTCATGGCTTTTGATTGTGGAAGACTGAATTTTTTTGTGGGGGGAGACTAGTCTATGGCTGTTGATCAGTTGTTGAACACAGCCCAGTCCACTGACTCAGAGCAATCCTGTAACCACTCCTCTGTTTCCTGTGACACCTCTTGTTGTCCTGGTCTCTGGAGCTTTACTTCTTTTGCCTCTGTCTGTATGCAGGTAGGAGGAGGACAGTGAAGTGATCTAATTTACCAAAATACAGTCTTGATCATGGAATGGTAGGCATTCCTTATCTTGGTATAACAGTGGTTTAGTATGTTGGGACCTCTGGTGTTACAGGTTATGTGCTGATGGTAAGTGGGCAGGGTTTTCTTCAAGCAATCCTGGTTGAGGTCTTACTGATTGTGTCGGGGTGGATTGTTTCTTGTTTGGAGATGGCATCATGCAGTATCGTGAGCACCTGATTATAGTCTGCTGCTGGTGGTATGTAAACTGTGGTCAGGATCATGGATGAGAATTTCCTAAGTAAATAGAATAGATAGCATTTGACCGTTAAGTGTTCCAAGTCAGTGGAACACGTTCAACAAAATTGCTATGTCGGAGCACCACTAATTCAGATACAGATTCAGTTTATTATCATTTAGAAACCACAAATGCAATGCAGTTAAAAAATGAGACAACGTTCCTCCAGAATGATATCACAAAAGCACATGACAAAACAGACTACACCAGAAAATCCACGTAACGGAGAGGCTGCTGCGTATTAATATTGTGCTACCATCTTAGCGCGTTCCCCAGAAAGGAGCTCCAAATCCACCAGACAAAACAGGACTAAAAACTAAAGCTACAAGACCTGCACAAAACCACACAGTGCAAACAATAGCATAATTGATTTAAAAAAAAACAGACCATGGGCACAGTAAAAATAGTCCAAAGATGTTAGAAGACTATGAGTTCGAAAGAAACCACCACACAGTTTCCACAAGTCCTCAGAGTCCCAATAGACTCGCCATCCCACACAGGCGGCAGAAGGGAATACCTCCGCTATGGACTTCCATGGCACTGCTGGACTCAGCCTCACAGACACAGCACACAGTGAAAGTGCTCCAACCGCAGCAGACTCCGAGTCCATCGAACCTCCAAGCCTCTGGCAATCCCCTCCGGCACAACTTCTCCGAGCACCATCCTCTGCCAAGCGTACTAAGACAACCCCACCAATGGCCACCGGCACCGACCCCGAGGACTGGGGAATAGTTTATCATGAAGCACACACACCCTCCTTTTGCCTTTCCCAAATCAGCAGTTGGGTCCATTCTGTAAATTGAGAAACCCTTGGTTCAGGTCATTGTTTCTGGTGTGCTGGAAGAAACCTGTCTTGGTCAGACATACAATACAACTGGCTCTGAGTCTTCTCCAATATAGCAATTTTGCCCTCGGGTCCTTAATTTTGTTCACCAGCAACTGCACATTTGCCAATAAGAAGCTGGCAAAAAGGAGGTCTTATCTGTGTTTCAGCCTGTCTGGCCATGGCAATGAACCTTCATCTGCTTAAAGATGCTGTTCCTGTCTGGTCCACTGAGTCTTTCAGATGATCATGAGAAATGTAGCTTATAAAATTGATTTAAATGTACATTGCTTATGGGGAAGTTGCATGCTGCAGATTGCAGTGAGAGTAATTCGAGAGGTATATTTAAAAAGGTATTTAGAATTATTTTCTGAAGCCCACAGAACTGATACTTCAATGACCTCTCCTGCGCTATCCTTTTTATTGCTTTATTCATAATTTTTCAAGCTGTTGAAACCAACCCCTAATATAAAGCTATATCCAGAGGCCCAGTTATGTCACTCATTGGGACCATGGTTCCAGCATGGTTCAGGTGGAATCTACCTCATCAGAACTGCTCGCTCCTTTCCCTAATACTGATGTGCCACAAATTCAAATCCACTTCTTTCACACCAGTTTTTAAAGGCACCTATTTTGTTCTCTGATCTTATAAACTCTGTGCCAATTCACACATGGCTCAGGTAACCATCCAGAGATTATCTTTTAAATACTGCATTTTAGTTTAGTCCCAAGCTGCCCAAATTCCCTCAACAGGACCTCTTTCCTTGTTCTTCCTATGTCGTTGGTGACAACATGGGCCACTGTGCTGTGATGTCCATATTGCCATACATGAAGATCCTTTCTAAATCTTTTTATTAATATTAGTAATATGGACAGAATACAGATGATATATTGATAAAGAAATTACCAACATACACATTCTATTACATATGAAAAAAAAACATACATAATAGTTACAATATAAATGAGTTTACCAAGACATAAGCCATAAGATATATGTATAGACATAGTAAATCTAAATATTTCATAATGTATAATATAAAAAAAACAGAAAAAAGAAAGAAAAAAAAATTTATATAATGCAAAACTAACTAATCTAATCTAATAACTATAACTAATAAGTAATATAAAAGAAAGAAAAACAAACAAAAGAGAAGGAGAAAAAAAAGTGGGCTGTTTATAATATCTCACAAAAATAAGTATTCATCAATGCCGTCACTTCCGGTCCTCTCAAAATACATAAGCTAAAAGCTAGGAAATCAAATGTACTTGGCACAGGGTCATATTACATCATATGAAAATGTTGAATAAATGGTCTCCATAACTTTTCAAATTTAATAGAAGTCTCAAAAGTACCACTTCTAATTTTTTCTAAATTTAAACATAACATAGTTTGAGAGAACCAATTAAATACAGTGGGAGGATCAATTTCTTTCCAATTCAACAATATAGATCTTCTAGCCATCAGAGTTAGAAATGCAATCATTCGACGGGCTGAAGAAGATAAATGCTGTGAATCTAACATTGGTAAAATGAACCCAGAATAAACAGGTAAATGTGTAAGGAGTGCATGGCTTTCAACCTGTAATCCCTGGAGTTCAGAAGAATGGGGGTGGGGGAATCTCCTTGAAACCTACTAAATATTGAAAGGCTTGATAGTAGACAAAGCATGTTTTCATTAGTGGAAAACCAGAGGGCATCCACAGCATCAGAATAGAAGAATGGGTTAGAACAGATAAGGATTTCTTTAGCCAGTATGAGGTGAATCTGTGGAATTCATTGCCACAAACTACTGTGGAGCTCCTCATTGGATAGTTTTTTAAAAAAGTCGATAGGCTCTTGATTCATGAGGATATCAAAGGTTACAGGCAGAAAGTAAGAGAATTGGGTTGAGAAGGAAAATAAGTCAGCCATGTTTGAATGGTCAGGTGAACTTGATGGGTTGAATAGCCTAATTCTGCTCCTATGTCTTATGGTCTTAAATAGGTTTACAGGATATTATTTGTAGTAGTGCGTATTCTTGAGGCTTTTCCACATTATCATTGACATTTTCCATTCCTTATCTAGCATATTCATTGCCTCTTTGTTAGTGCCTCTGTTTTCTAGGGTTTTGCAATCTCTAATACTTGGAGAATCCAGTGATGAATCACTGTATCTTAATCACCATAACTTCTGTTGGGCTGATAACATTCTTGCTTTACAGTTCTTCAGGGCAGTTTTTCCTTCAAGCTGATAGCTACCAAATCTTCCTTTTGGTTTCATTTCATTTATTGACATTTCTTGACTTTCTCTGTCATTGGAATTTATATTGACTCCAATGTTAAAGCTGTCACGAAGAAACTCGATTTTGTCTGCTGCATTGATACTTTGCTGTGAACAATTTCAGATATATGAAGTCATTTCCAAACTTTTCAGACTATTATCTGAGAAGCCTATTTTTCACACCTATTTTGCATTGCTGTACAAAGTGCCAAAATTATTTGATACCCTAAGGTTTTGGTGAGGCTACATCAAGTATACCATGGAGTTTTGGTTTACTCACCTAAAAAAAAAGTACTGGATGCAGTCCAAAGTCCTAGAATACTGCAGTGTAGATACAGGGCCTATTGATATCTAGGCCATGCTGACATGGTCTTCTGTCTAGTCCCGTCTACCTATACTTGGACCATAGCCTTCTATATCTCTATCATCCATATACCTCTCCAAACTTCTCTTAAACATTACAATTCATTCAGCAGGCTAATTCCAAAGATAGCAAAGTTGCACAAAATAGACAGTTTGAGAGTTCAAAAGAATGAGAATTACCCTGAAGATCTAAGGAGACTTGACAGGGTCAGTGTTGAAATGTTTTACCTAGTGGAACAGTTAGCAACAAGGAATGCCTGTGTTTAAAACTCAAGTTGACAGAAATTCCTTTTGGGTGTGTTGAATCTCTGGAACGCTGTTCCCGTGGGTGATTGAAACCAGATCGTTATAAATATTTAAGATAGATATGTATTTGAAAGTTAAAGGTGATGGGAAACTAGTGGAGAAGTTGAGGCCAGCATAGACCAGCCATTGTCAAACTGAATGCTGGGGCAGGTTAGAGGGCTTAGTGATTTTCTACTACTATTATTTTGTCCTGACGAAGGGTCTCGCCCCGAAATGTCGACAGCGCTTCTCCCTATAGATGCTGCCTGATCTGCTGCGTTCCACCAGCATTTTGTGTGTGTTGCTTGAATTTCCAGTATCTGCAGATTTCCTCGTGTTTGACTTATTTTGCATAGTGTTTTTATTTTTTCAGTATCCTGCTGAAATTTTGATTACCTCAAAAAAAAATTCAATTTTTGCATCCACTCTAGTAAATTCTCTACTACCACGAATACAGAACCTTCAGTCTCTAATACTTTTTTGCTTCAAAAATTTGTTTCATGAAACTTTCATGGATTAATTACTGCTACTTGGGTGACCTACTTGTTTCTAAATGTTTTCAACAGATATTGTCATAGTAATTTTAGTAGCATTGCACAGCACAGAAATGGATCCTTCAGATGTCGATGTTCATCTTCATCTTTTTGCCCATCTGCACTCGCTCCATTTGCCAGCATTTAACAACTATATCCAAACATATACAAATTTCCTCTCCCATAAATCCCCTTAAATTCCTTCTCGCCTTAAACCTATGCTGACTTGGTTTTTCCCCCCAACCATCTCCCCTATTTATTCCTCTTATTTTATGTAATACTTCTATCAGTCAGACCAGTCTTCAGCTACCTTTGCTCCAGAGCATATAAAATTAGCCCAATCTATATCCATAATTAAAGTCATTCAATCCAGGATGACAATCAAGATCCTAGTGAATCTACTTTGCACTCTCTTCAGTCTAGTCACATCCATTCTATATTGTGGTGACCCGAACAGTACCCACTTCTCCAAGTGATGCCCAACTAATTTTTTGTAAAATTTCAAAATGTCCCAAAGTTTATATTTAGTACCTTGTCCCATGAAAGCATGTATGCCTTGTGCTTTATTCACACTATCAACTTTTATTGCTACTTTCAGGGATCTGAATTTTCCGTTTGTTGAAGTTACTTTGCACCTTATATAGAATTTACTGTATTTTTCATGCACCTAATTACCTTTCCAAAAATATTGTCAGGCTCATTTTGCAGATCTAGACTTCTCATAGTGATTTATTTTTTTTAAGACCAGCCTTAAATTACATTTCAAAGCCTACTGTTTTATTGCTATATTCAGCATATTATTTAACAGTGGACTGCAAACATATTTGTAATGTTGATTTTGTGTTTCAATAACGATCAATGGTGAAGATTAATTTGAAACAACTAAGGGCTTAAAAGTTAAACTTATTTTTCGGATACAGACATTTTGAAATTTTAATTAGCGATTTGAAATTCTTTCACTGTCACATGGTGAGAAGATTTTTTGGCACCTGATTTTAATTATCAAAAGGCATTTCACCTTTTTAATTCATTTTATTTAGGTTGAATGTGTTGTCACATGCATATTAAGATGTATGCAAAATGATGGTATGAATGATCTGATGAAAAGCTTAGCAAACATTCAAGTCAGAAGTTGAAAAAAATGCTCCCACTCATAATTTTGGGGCAGCAAAAAGAATGGAGTGGCAGAAGTAGCAAAGGAGTTAATGATTAATCGCTTAGATTCCTAAAATTTGAGGAGCTTGAATCCTATTCCCTAAATAGCTGTAAAACATCAGTTTTTAATATTAATTCTTAAATTTTCACTCAGTACCTTTCCCTGTTCTTAATGTCATAAGTTAAAATTGTATGTTTCTACAGCTTGGTACATTATCAAAAAGGTGGAAGTGCTGTGAACACTGCCAAAGCAAATATTGACCCCCAGGATAAGTGTTGAAAACAAACCAGCTCCTGGTGAGGGCTTCTTTGCCAAAATTTCCTTGGGAGTAAAGCAAAACTGCTGGGCCAACTCAGCTTATTAAACACCACCAAAATGATGTTGCTGTTTTAAAATCTGGATTTGAACTCGCACTTCTAAGTGTGGTATCTCTCAATTTGTACTATTCCTGCGGCAGCTTTTTGAAAATAGCAATCCTTAGTAATTGGTACATAAAGCTTGATGATAAAATTAATCCTGATATATAGAAATATATTAATTTAAAAATGAACACTAAGAATTGACATATTAATGAACATATAAATGATAATGTGCTTCCTCTCGGACTTTGCTATTTGAGCCATTATGAAATATTAAACATTGAAAGATTTTAATTTTGCCTACTGTTGTATTTAACTCTTTGGCATGTATTACAGGTTCTATATGGGCTCTGAAACCAATCCGATTAATTTTATGAAATTACTGTTTTCGGTATAATCTAACTTGTGTTACACAAGTTGTAGTTTAATTGCACTTTGTGAAAAGTAAAATTGAACTAATGTTGAATATCCAGGTCTAGCTGCTTCCAGAGAATTATCTCAGTAGGTATTCATTATGTTGTCAATCAAAATGCCGATGAAATGAATTGGATGGGTTTAAGTGCTTGGAAAGAGGCTCTCCCCTACACCTCCAAATATTATGTCAGCTTTTGGGCAAAGGTTCATGGATAATTAGGTCCAAGTACACATTGAACTCTCTTTCCTGCATGGGTATGGAAAGATCCATTTGGAGAACTGCCACTATGTCAGGAATTTGAATTGCAGGATTTGGTATTGTGCTTGTCTATGATTGAGATGTTCAGGTAAATGACATATGATACAGGATAAAAAATATTAGGAGAATCCTGTAGTTTTTTTATTTGATTTATCAAAATCATTCCAGAACTGGAGTTTGAGGCCATTAAAGTTCAAGGTAAATTTATTATTAAAGAATATGTATATCACCATATACAACTGTGAGATTCATTTTCTTGTGGGCTTAATAAATCCATAACAAAATAATAACCATAATAGAATCAATGAAAGACCACACCAACTTGAGTGTTCAACCAGTATTCAAAATACAACAAACTGTGCAAATACAAAAAGAAAGGAATAATAACAAACAATAAATATCAAGAACGTGAGCTGAAAGGCACTTGAAAACAAGTCATAGCTTGTGGGAACATTTTAATGCAAGTGAAGTTGAGTAAAGTTTTCCTGTTTGGTTCAAGGGCCTGATGATTGAAGGATAAAAGCTGTTCCTTAAGCTGGTGGTGAGAGTTCCGAGGCTCCTGTACTACCACCTCAATGGCAGCTGCAAAAAGAGAGCATATTCTGGGTGATGGTGTTCCCTGATGATGGATGCTGCTTTCCTGTGATGACGCTTCGTGTACGTGTGCTCAGTGATGGGGAGGGCTTTACTTGTGATGGACTAGGTGGTATCCATTTTTTTTGTAGGACTTTCCTTTTAAGGGCATTGGTGCTTTGATGCAGCTGGTCAATATACTCTCCATTTATCAAAGTTGGTCAGAGTTTTAGATGACATGCTGAATTTCTGCAAACTCTTAAGGAAGTAGAGGCTCTGCCATGACGCCTTCATATTTGCACTTGTCTGCTGGGTCCAGGACAGGTCCTCTGAAATAAATACACTGAGGAATTTAAAGTTGCTCAACCCCTCCACTTCTGATCCTTTGAGGACTGACTCATGGACCTCCGGTTTCCTCCTCCTGAAGTCAATAATCAGCTCCTATACCTTCCTAACATTGAGTAAGAGGTTGTTGTTGTGGCACCACTCAGCCAGGTTTTCTTTCTCACTCCTATATGCTGATTCGACCATAATCAAAGTTGTCTTTTGAGCTTATCATTAGAATTAATGCTGTCCATGTAAGAAAAATCAGTATGCACACTGTCATCAGTGTTTTATACTGTTAATTTGTTTTGAATACTGTGTATATTCTTATAAAGAAGGCTATGAATAATTATTTCTTGCTAATTTGTTATCTATATATTGGTAGTGATTGTGTACCAGATATTAATCCAGCTTTATGGACATAGCAATCTTTATCAGCATGTGACACTTTCTTATTTGTGCTTTATTTCTAGAAAAGTCTATTAGGAAGAGAACACAAACTGCCTATCTACGTAGTACACATGATTTCCTGTGACATTGCTTATAATTTTTAATGGCTTTTAAAACAAAGGGATATCATGCCAATAATTTAAATCAGATGTTATTGTCATTATTGAGAGGTTCTTGAATTCATAGTTTGGGATTTTAAGTAATTAAAATTTGTTTAAAAAGCCTTGTTTAAAAACAGTCTAAAAATAAAAATGTAAAGCTCCAAGATGTTTTTTAGAAACTGAACAGTTAATATGAAGAATCTTGAAAACCACAGTACATTGCAACCTAGGGCATATTCAAAACCCGGACTCCAGTACCATCAACGCATGTTCCAGTGACCATGGATTGGCCCCGGTCGTCGATCTCAGCTGCCCCAGCAACCCTGGGCATATTCAAAACCCAGACTCCAGCACCATCACCACGGGTTCCAACGACCATGGACAGCTTCAAAGCGATTGCGCAACCACTGACTGCGACTTCAGCCTTGAACTCCAGGCCGGGTCTTCACATGCTGCGATTGTGATTCCCGTCTCCCCTTTCCCCACCACCACTCTGCCATCCCCTCTTGCTCAGATCCCATCGTCAGCTCTTGGGCCCTCAGAGGCTCCATTTTCCTCTCACCCCAACCCTTCCCTCTCCACTGACACTACCAGCCTCCCTCCCCCCCTCTGATCCCATCTCTCATCTGTGCCGGGTCTTTACCATTCCCTCCGACCTTTAACTCTCTGAGGCAGAGTGCTGTGTCCTCAGTCAGGGCCTCAGCTTTGTCCCCCTTCGCCCATACCTCAGCGAGTTCCGCGTATGCCATGACGCGGAACTCTTCTTCCACCGGCTTCGTCTTCGAGCTTATTTCTTTGGCAAGGACTCTCCTACCCCCGCTGATGACCCCTTCTCCCGTCTTCAACCCTCCTCCTCTTCATGGACACCCCGCTCTGGTCTTCAACCTGCTCAGGATCTCTTTATTGCTAATTGCTAATGGGACATCAACTGTCTCGACTTCACCACACTCTGTTCCAATTCCAACCTAACTCCTTTCGAATGCTCTGCTTTCAGCTCCCTCTACACCAATCCAAACCTCACTATAAAACCCGCTGATAAGGGAGGAGCTGTTGTTGTCTAGCATGCTGACCTCTACTTGGCCAAGGCACAGCGACAACTCTCTGATACCTCCTCTTATTTTCCCCTTGATCATGACCCCACTAAGGAGCACCAGGCCATTGTCTCCTATACCATCACCAACCTTATCAGCTCTGGGGATCTCCCATCCACTGCCACCAACCTTCATAGTTCCCTCACCCTGCACTTCCCGTTTCTACCTCCTATCCAAGATCCATAAACATGCCTGTCCAGGTAGACCCATTGTCTCAGCTTGCTCCTGCCCCACCGAACTCATTTCTGCATACCTTGACACTGTCTTATCCCCCCCCCTTGTTCAATCTCTTCCCACCTATGTTTGTGACACTTCTCATGCTTTGAATTTTTTCAATGATTTTAAGTTTCCTGGCCCCCACCGCCTTATTTTAACCATGGACGTCCAGTCCCTATATACCTCCATCCACCACCCAGACGGTCTTAAAGCTCTTCGCTTCTTTTTGGATTCCAGACCTAACCAATTCCCCTCTACCACCACTCTCCTCCGTCTAGCAGAATTAGTTCTTACTCTCAATAATTTCTCCTTTGGCTCCTCCCACTTCCCCCAAACCAAGGGTGTAGCCATGGGCACCCACATGGGTCCCAGTTATGCCTGCCTTTTTGTTGGGTTTGTGGAACAGTCCATGTTCCAACTCTATACGGGTATCCGTCCCCTCTTTTCCTTCGCTACATCGACGACTGCATTGGCGCTGCCTCCAACACGCATGCTGAGCTTGCCTCCAACTTTCACCCTGCCCTCAAATTTACCTGGTCCATTTCCGACACCTCCTTCCCCTTTCTCGATCTTTCTGTTTCCATCTCTGCAGACAGCTTATCTACTGATATCTACTATAAGCCTACAGACTCTCACAGCTACCTGGCCTATTCCTCTTCCCACCCTGTCTCTTGCAAAAATGCTATCACCTTCTCACAATTCCTCCGTCTCCGCCGCATCTGCTCTCAGGATAAGGCTTTTCATTCCAGAACGAAGGAGATGTCTTCCTTTTTTTAAACAAAGGGGCTTCCCTTCTTTCACCATCAACTCTGCTCTCAAACGCATCTCTCCCATTTCCCGCACATCTGCCCTCACCCCATCCGCCCGCCACCCCGGGTTTCCCTTGTCCTCACCTACCACCCCACCAGCCTCCAGGTCCAACGTATAATTCTCCGTAACTTCCTCCACCTCCAATGGGATCCCACTACCAAGCACATCTTCCCCTTCCCCCCCACCCCTTTCTGCTTTCCGCAGGGATCGCTCCCTACGCAACTTCCTTGTCTACTCTTCCCTCCCATCCCTTCCCACCGATCTCCCTCCTGGCACTTATCCTTGTAAGTGGAACAAGTGGTACACCTGCCCTTACACTTCCTCCCTCACCACCATTCAGGGGCCCAGACAGTCCCAGGTGAGGCAACACTTCACCTGTGAGTCGGCTGGTGTGGTATACTGCGTTCGGTGCTCCCGTTGTGGCCTTTTATATATTGGTGAGACCCGACGCAGACTGGGAGACCATTTTGCTGAACGCTTACGCTCGGTCCGCCAGAGAAAGGAGGATCTCCCAGTGGCCACGCATTTTAATTCTACATCCCATTCCCTTTCTGTTATGTCTATCTATGGCCTCCTCTACTGTCAAGATGAAGCCACACCCAGGTTGGAGGAACAACACCTTATATACCGGCTGGGTGGCCTCCAACCTGATGGCATGAACATTGACTTGTCTAACTTTCGTTAATGCCCCTCCTCCCCTTCTTACCCCATCCCTGACATATTTAGTTGTTTGTTTTTTTCCCTCTCCCTCTGCCCATCACCCTGCCTGTTCTCCATCTCCCTCTGGTGCTCCCCCCTCCCCCTTTCTTTCTCCCGAGCCCTCCCGTCCCATGACCCTGTCTCTTCTCCAGCTCTGTATCACTTTCGCCAATCACCTTTCCAGCTCTTAGCTTCATCCCACCCCCTCCGGTCTTCTTCTATCAGTTCGCATTTCCCCCTCCCCCCACTACTTTCAAATCTCTTAGTATCTCTCCTTTCAGTTAGTCCTGACGAAGGGTCTCGGCCCAAAACGTCAACAGTGCTTCTCCTATAGATGCTGCCTCGCCTGCTGTGTTCCACCAGCATTTTGTGTGTGTACATTATTTTATCACTTTACCAAAGGTATTTGACCAAAAGCTGCTAAAAGATTTGGAAGTGTAAGTGAATTTAAAGCAGTGATCCTCGGCAGTACACTAGTCTTAAATGGATGTGAAATGTGGGGAAAATGGAAACTTGATAGCCCATGAACAATTTTAGGACGTTATTTAGACATATCTTTATAGCACCTCCCTGTCCATGGAAATATGGAAAAGGAATTCACTAAATTGTTCAATAATAGGTATTCATATAAAAAGTATTAAATGTTAAGGGGTAGTTACTGTTTCGTGTAATAGCCACAATTACATTTACAAATGTTTAGTATAGTTGAAGTGAGCGTCCCTATATATCTTGAAGTGGGGGAAGGCATTTTAAGGCATTTTGACAACTGCACTTGGTCGGATGTCAGTTACAAATCAACAGCCTTTTCATGACTTCGGCGAAAAATAATTGAAATTCTGAGGTCGTGAGCCATATGTACGCAAGATATTTCACTATTATTTTGTAGAAGATCTGTTGTCACAGATGATGGGGGAAGGATACTTCAGCTGTGTATAGAGATGGGTAAGTGATCTGAGCAGATATGTCACTTAATTAGAGTACCGAATTGCCTACTTTAGAGCTGTGAAACAGTGATTTTTGTAGACTGGATTCATCTAAATGCAAGAAGTCATACAGAATATCATGCTATTTGTAGACTAAATAATAATCATCATGGTATTGGACACAATGTTACTGGAAGTTTTAGCATATTTCTGTTATGGTAAGCTGAGGTGTAGTGTTGCTGAAAATTAATTTTTAAAAAAATGAAATATGTAAAACTTGATTCTGTTTGCAGTACAGGTAGTTCCCGAGTTACGAATGTCCAACTTACGGACAACTTGTACTTACGAACCGAGGAAGGAGAACGCCGTCCGCCATTTTAAGTCATTGCCATTGACCCTGTGTTGAGTGTTTAACTTTGTATTTGGCTTAAATTTTTCTTAATAAGATTCACCCTGACCCCCCTCCCGCGTTCTGGTCAGCTGGTGGCGCAGTGGAAAATCAGCACTGGGCTGGAGAACGGAGGTTCCGGAGTTCAATTTAGTGACAGACTGCTCCCGTGCCGGGTTGATGTCTGTCCAGTGACTCCCGTACCATCCGTGCTGAGTTGATGTCAAGCTCACAACTCGACCTCGTAAAAAAAAACACTGCCACCTCCAGTTTAAATTCCCACGCGGAATATTGTGGAGGATCAAATACCCAAACCCAGCACAGCCCCCACTTGTCCCATTTAACCTGTCTCAGTACGGTGGAGTTTAGGGACCCGGCGAATTCAGAGCAGTGGTTCTTAGGACCCAGTGGACCTTGGGAGCCGGCGCAGCTCGGGCCCCACTGCCCACAGTATTTCTGATCCATTGACGGGAAGCAATCGCAATTGAAAATAAAGTGGAAATAATAAAGCGTTTGGAAAGACGTGAAACGCCATCGGTCATTGGAAAAGCGTTAGGCTACAATCGGTCAATGATCGGAACAATTTTAAAGGATAATGGATAAAGTGAGAATAATGGAGCGTGTGAAAGGCCCTGCCCCGATGAAAGCTACAATTATTACTAAGCAATGCAGTGGTTTAATTATTGGAATGCATACGTTTCTTAAGTGTTTTATATGCATAGAAAGGTAAAATGTATATGATATACTAAGACAAAAATTTGACTTACTGATGCTAAATAATACCGTACGTACAAATCCGACTTAAAGACGGACTCAGGTACGGAACTCATACGTAACCCGGGGACTGCCTGTAATTATCATAGTGCAAAGCTAATTTAATGCCATTTAGAATTGTGTTCAAAGCTGAGAAATGAGTTTTGCACCGGGAAGCACAGTAAGGCATTGTAATGGTCTGATTAAATCCAGAAGAGCTGCACAATGAAGTAATAGAATTTTGTGTTTCCACAAATAGGTTCAGTAACTTGCAGCAGTGTGATTTCAGCTGATCATTCTTGTTCACCATTCTTTTTTTGTTAATATTTTTAAAAATGCAAGTGATAGTAATTGTCCTGGCACCATTTCTTATTGTTGCTATAAATTAAGCAAAACATATTTGTTTTTATCATTTGTAATATTGCAACTATGGCTATCAGTTAAAACAATATATAAGTGTTTTAAAGTGTTTGGGTTCTGTAGAGTGTTGAATATTATGATAAAAATAAAATTGAAGGAAATTCACTCAGACCCAAAACTTACCACTGGTCAAGGTATCATGGACAATTTCATGCTGAATTTTAGTACGTGTTTTTTAATTTAAAAAAAAATGTAGTTTGGAAATGTCACAATGCTTCAAATAATCAACATTTGTATATATCTGCTATGGGTTGTTTTTCATATTCTATTTAAATTTTTTGGTCCTTTTCTACCTTTTTGTTTATGCATCAAGTGCAGGTACTGTATGTTTTGAAGCCTGTACTGTAGTGATGCTCAAGTTATGTCCCACAGTCATATGCAGTCTGCAAGCAGCTTTGCAGTGTGCAAATTTCCTTATTCCTTTCTCTATACCTTCAATTCTTTTTAAAATTGTGTATAGCTTACATATTTGAAGGAGTGGAAATTGCTACTCTTGAACCACATCGGGGGTAGTTTTTGTAAGTTGCCAAGTTTGGCACATTTTAAGACCTCGAGATATTTGGTCTATATTTTCTCATACCTCTGTAATAACGGACTGGCCTGTTCTCTCCTGCTGTTTATGTACACAAGGCAAATTTCTTTTGAAGAGGGGATTAAATTTGGGGAAGATGAACTCTTTAAACAATATTGTGGCTTTGAAGTGCTGGGGGTGGAGTGCAAGACGCTGCTGTGAGAGAGGAGAGTGAGTTGCATTTGGATCCAAGAACATGAAAGTGGGAGAGCTAAGCTTCAAAGGATTGAAATTGGACCAAGAGAGTAAAATCCTTGGGCTGTTTTGTATATAGAAGCTTTTATTGTTATATACTATCTTGCTGCTCTTATTGTTTGTTTTATGTGTATCTAGATGCCAGTTGCTCTTGTTATAATTTGCTCTGTTGGTCTTTTATTTAAAAATAAGTTACCTGGGTAACCTAAGTTACCACTTAGGTATTCTGGCCTGATGAGTAGTGCTTGACTTACTCCATAGTACTTTCTCACAAAAGTTTGATTATGTTAAGGAACAGAGCAGAAATGAAAGAGTTGTACCTCATCCCACAGTTCTGTGGCATCTTGCGTTTGCTTCCAGTATGCTGTATCATCCAGCAAAAACGTATCTACATGTGTAGATTGATGTTGTCATTAAAACAAAGATAATTATACAGTTTCCTGAAATTGACTTGCAGATTCTAAAATTTCATGACCCCTTGGGACATAATTGAATATCCTTTATCAGCAGAGATGAAAAATACTGAATGTGTTAAGAATTGCTTCCAATACTTCGGTGTTGTTCCTATATATGAAGAGCAATTTCTGCAGTATGTTTTGGCTTATGAAAATAGTTCATTGCAAATATACTTGGACAACATGCAAAATGCATTATTTTAAGGTTCTGGTAGCACCCATTCCTTACTAATGTAAATCTTAAACACACTGTGCAGCTGCATTTTTTTAAAATACCACTGGTTTTGCAAATATACAAGATAAAACTTTATTTGCCCTGAAGAAAATTATTGTTGCAAGGTTGCTCAGTCAGAAATATACACTTAAAATGCAAAATCTAAGCATTGAGGTATGATAAAGAGTACAAAATGTGCATTAAAAAGTAATAGTGCAAAATACAGATATGCAGTGAAACCATATACTTTTATACTTGAGGAATTTGCAGCATCGTCCTCTCAGACACAACCATCAGGGAACCCTGTTGCACTCTCCGACCAGAACCAGCCTTCCTGACGAGCTTATTGATCTTCTTGGCATCAGCTGCTCTCACCCTGCTGCCCCAGCAAACTACAGCGTAGAACAGAATGCTGGCCACCACTGAGCCGTAGAACATCTGCAGCATAGTACTCCAGATGTTAAATGACCGGAACCACCTCAGGAAGTATAGTTAGCTCTGTCCCTTCGTGTGCAGAGCCTCTGTATTTTTAGTTCAGTCCAGTTTATTGTCCAGGTGAGTTCCCAGGTATTTGTAGTCCCAGATGACTTCTGCATCATTCCTTCAGAGATGGGAATCCAGGCTGTTTTCACCTTCCTGAAGCTCACCACTGACTCTTTTGTCTTAGTGTTTCAGTGGCATGCAAAAGTTTGGGCACCCTTGGTCAAAATTTCTGTTACTGTGAATAGTTAAGCGAGTAAAAGATAACCTGATTTCCAAAAGGCATAAAGTTAAAATGAAACATTTCTTTAGTATTTTAAGCAAGATTACTTTTTTTATTTCCATCTTTTACAGTTTCAAAATAACAAAGAAGGAAAAGGGCCCGAAGCAAAAGTTTGGGCACCCTGCATGGTCAGTACTTAGTAACACCCCCTTTGGCAAGTATCACATCTTGTAAACGCTTCCTGTAGCCAGCTAAGAGTCTTTCAGATCTTGTTTGGGGGACTTTTGCCCATTCTTCTTTGCAAAAGACTTCTAGTTCTGTGAGATTCTTGGGCTGTCTTACATGCACTGCTCTTTTGAGGTCTATCCACAGATTTTCAATGATGTTTTGGTCAGGGGACTGTGAGGGCCATGACAAAACTTCTAGCTTGCACCTCTTGAGGTAGTCCATTGTGGATTTTGAGGTGTGTTTAGGATCATTGTCCTGTTGTAGAAGTCATCTTCTTTTAATCTTCAGCTTTTTCACAGACAGTCTGATGTTTGCTTCCAGAATTTGCTGGTATTTAATTGAATTCATTCTTCCCTCTACCAGTAAAATGTTCCCCGTGCCACTGGCTGCAACACAAGCCCAAAGCATAATCAATTCACCCCCATGCTTAACAGCTGTAGAGGTGTTATTTTCATGAAATTCTGCACTCTTTTTTTCTCCAAACATACCTTTGCGCTTTGCGGCCAGAAAGTTCTATATTAACTTCATCAGTCCGCAGGACGTGTTTCCAAAATGCATCAGGCTTGTTTAGATGTTCCTTTGCAAACTTCTGACGCTGAATTTTGTGGTGAGGACACAGGAAAGGTTTTCTTCTGATGACTCTTCCATGGAGGTCATATTTGTGCAGATGTTATTGCACAGTAGAACAGTGCACCCCCACTCCAGAGTCGGTTAAAACTTCCTGAAGGTCTTCTGCAGTCAAACTGGGATTTTGATTTGCCTTTCTAGCAATCCTACAAGTAGTTCTCTAAGAAAGTTTTCTTGGTCTTCCAGACCTCAACTTGACTTCCACCATTTCTGTTGACTGCCATTTCTTAATTACATTACGAACTGAAGAAACGGCTACCTGAAAACGCTTTCCTATCTGCTTATAGCTGCCTTCTGCTGTGTGGGCATCATTTATTTTAATTTTCAGAGTGTTAGGCAGCTGCTTAGAGGAGCCCATGGCTGCTGATTGTTGGGACAAAGTTTGAGGAGTCAGGGTATTTATAAAGCTTTGAAATTTGTATCACCTGGCCTTTCCTAACAATGACTGTGAACAAGCCATAGCACTGACAAGCTAAGTAAGGCTGAAACCTTGGTAAAAGTTATTTGAGAGCTCAAATCTCTTGGGGTGCCCAAACTTTTGCATGGTGCTCCTTTCCTTTTTTTTCACTCTAAAATTGTACAAAACAAAAATGATACACTAATCTTGTTTAAAATGTTGAAAAGAAAGTTTCATCTTTAACTTTATGACTTTTGGAGATAAGTTCATCTTCTACTCACTTAACTATTCACAGTAACAGAAATTTTGACTAGGGGTGCATGCCACTGTATGTACAGTAAAATGTCATATTTCATTGAAATTTGGGATCATTATTAAATGAAATCTTGTGGCGGCTCATTTCCTAGCGTATGCGAACCGACTCACAATTAGATAGCCTACGGGGGTTTGCGAGCACAGAGCTTTGGAGCCTCTTCGCCATGGGGGGCCGGTTGACAGAGGCTTAAAAGTGAGGCTGAAGTTTTCGAGTAAAGTTTTTTCCTTCGACTGCAGTTACCGACTCCGTGTCGTAATTTTAGCGCTGCGTGTAGCACACCGCTACAATTGGTGACCCCAACGGTCCAAACGATTTTTGGACCAGAAATGACCGACGCCGCCTCTGTTCATGCGGTTTCGTTGAAACTGCCGGGTTTCTGGACACAGCGCCCGGACCTATGGTTCCAGCAGGCCGAAGCCCAATTCCACGTTCGCCGGATCACCTCGGAAGACACCCGCTACTACTACGTGGTGGGCTCCCTCGACCAGGACACAGCTGCCCAGGTCGCGGAGTTCGTACAGTCGCCCCCGGCAGACGGCAAGTACACGGAATTCAAAGCCCTGCTCCTCAGGACTTTCGGACTCTCACGGCGCGAGCGGGCTGCCCGTTTACTGCACCTGGACGGCTTGGGCGACAGACCTCCATCGGCTTTAATGAATGAGATGTTGTCTCTGGCCGAGGGACACACAGGCCTCATGTTTGAGCAGGCATTCCTGGAGCAGCTGCCCGCGGACATACGCCTGCTGCTGTCCGACGCGGATTTCAGTGACCCCCGGAAGGTGGCAGCCCAGGCGGACTTGCTGTGGAACGCCAGAAAGGTGAGCGGGGCGTCCATCGCACAGATCTCCCAGCCACGCTCCCGGCAGCAAACCAGTCCAGGCCCGGCCGCAGAGCCCACTAACCCCCGGCCCAATGAACACTGGTGCTTCTACCACCAGCGGTGGGGCGCAGAAGCCCGCCGTTGCCGCCCGCCCTGCAAGTTCCTGGGAAACGCCAGGGCCAGCCGCCGCTGATGGCTACGGCGGCTGGCCATCGGGATAGCCTCCTGTATGTGTGGGATAGAAGGTCGGGACGCCGGTTTTTGGTCGATACTGGGGCTGAGATCAGCGTTTTACCTCCGACGAGTTACGACACCCGCAGCAGGGCACCGGATCCCCCCCTGAGGGCCGTGAATGGCAGCACAGTAAGGACCTATGGCACCCGTCAGGTGCAGCTACTGTTCGGCCCCAGCCAGTTCACGTGGGACTTCACACTGGCCGCCGTAGCCCAACCGCTTCTGGGTGCGGATTTTTTGCGAGCTCACAGCCTGCTGGTTGACCTGCCCAGGAAGAGACTGGTACACGCCGAGACCTTTCAGACGTTCTCCCTGGGCGCGGCCCAGTTGCCAGCCCCTCACCTCGGCTCCATCATGCTGTCCGACAACGACTTCACCAGGGTCCTGGCGGAGTTCCCATCGGTTCTGGCACCGCAGTTCACAGCAGCCATGCCCAGACACGGCGTACAGCACCACATCCCGACACAGGGACCACCCCTCCATGCCCGTGCTCGGCGGCTTCCCCCGGACAAGCTCCGACTGGCGAAGGAGGAGTTCCAGAGAATGGAGGAATTGGGGATCATCCGGCGGTCCGACAGCCCCTGGGCTTCCCCCCTGCACATGGTGCCCAAAGCGACGGGGGGCTGGAGACCGTGCGGCGACTACCGCAGGCTGAACGAGGCTACCACGCCGGACCGCTACCCTGTGCCGCACATTCAGGACTTTGCGGCAAACCTGCACGGCGCCCGGATCTTCTCCAAGGTCGATCTTGTCTGAGGGTACCATCAAATTCCGATGCATCCTGACGACGTCCCCAAAACGGCTCTCATCACCCCGTTTGGCCTCTTCGAGTTCCTCCGCATGCCGTTCGGCCTGAAGAATGCCGCACAGACGTTCCAGCGGTTAATGGACGCGGTGGGACGGGACCTGGACTTCGCGTTCATCTATTTGGATGACATCCTCATAGCCAGCGGCAGTCGTCAGGAGCATCTGTCCCACCTCCGTCAACTCTGCGCCCGACTGAGTGAGTACGGTCTTACAATCAACCCTGCCAAATGCCAGTTCAGACTTGATACCATTGACTTCCTGGGCCACAGGATTACTAAAGACGGGGCAACCCCTCTGCCCGCTAAGGTAGATGCGGTCCGCCACTTCCCCCGACCCACCACGATCAAAGGCCTTCAGGAATTCGTAGGTATGGTCAATTTCTACCGCCGCTTCCTCCCTTCAGCTGCCCGGATCATGCGCCCCCTGTTCGCCCTGATGTCGGGTCCGAGCAAGGACATTACCTGGGACGAGGAGTCCGCCGCCGCTTTCGTTCAAACGAAGGAAGCTTTGGCTGACGCCGCAATGCTAGTACATCCCAGAATGGACACCCCTACCGCCCTCACAGTGGACGCATCAAACACGGCAGTCGGTGGGGTGCTGGAGCAACTCATCGCAGGTCGCTGGCAACCCCTGGCGTTTTTCAGCAAACACCTGCGACCACCCGAGCTCAAGTACAGTGCTTTTGACCGGGAACTGTTGGCGCTCTACCTGGCAATCCGGCATTTCAGGTACTTCCTAGAAGGTCGGCCCTTCACCGCGTTCACGGACCACAAACCGCTTACCTTTGCGTTTACGAAAGCATCCGACCCCTGGTCATCCCGCCAGCAACGCCACCTGTCCTACATCTCTGAATACACAACGGATGTCCGGCACGTCTCGGGTAAGGACAATGTCGTGGCGGATGTGCTCTCTCGCCCTACCGTTCATGCCCTTTCCCAAGGGGTAGACTTTGCGGCACTGGCAGAGGCACAGCAGGCAGATGAGGAGATTCCGAGTTACAGGACTGCAGTCTCTGGTTTGCAGCTCCAGGACCTCCCCGTGGGCCCAGGTGAGAGGACCCTACTCTGTGACGTCGCCACCGGCCAGCCCTGTCCAGTCGTCCCGACAGCATGGCGGCGACGTGTTTTCGACTCCATTCATAACTTGGCGCATCCCTCCATCCGGACAACTGTCCGGATGGTTTCCAGCAGGTTCGTTTGACACGGACTCCGCAAACAGGTCAGTGAATGGGCCAGAACGTGCATGCACTGCCAGACGGCCAAGGTTCAGCGGCACACCAAAGCCCCACCGCAGCAGTTCCATCCCGCCCACCGGCGTTTCGACCACATTCATGTGGATATCGTGGGCCCCCTGCCAGTGTCGCGCGGAGCGCGTTACCTCCTGACTATCGTGGACCGGTTCACAAGATGGCCAGAGGCGGTCCCGCTCACCGACACCACCTCCGAATCTTGCGCCCGAGCCCTGGTCGCCACCTGGATATCCCGCTTTGGTGTACCAGCCCACATTACCTCCGACAGAGGCGCCCAGTTCACCTCCAGCCTGTGGTCAGCTATGGCCAGCCTTTTGGGGACTCAGCTGCACCACACCACTGCCTACCACCCACAGTCGAACGGGCTAGTGGAGCGTTTCCACCGTCACCTGAAGTCGGCCCTCATGGCCCGCCTGCGAGGAGCCAACTGGGCGGACGAGCTTCCCTGGGTCCTTCTCGGCATCCGCACAGCGCCCAAGGACGACCTGCACGCCTCGTCGGCCGAGTTGGTATACGGCGCGCCCCTGGCCGTCCCCGGGGAGTTCCTACCAGCCCCGAGGGGGCAAGAGGAAGAACCCGCTGCAGTCCTGGGCAGACTTCGCGAGAAGCTCGGTAGCCTGGCCCCCATACCCACTTCACAGCATGGGCGGCACCCGACCTGCGTACCCAAAGACCTACGGAACTGTAAGTTTGTGTTTGTACGAAGGGGCGGGCATCGGCCACCGCTGCAGCGGCCTTACAAGGGGCCGTTTACGGTGCTCCGGAACAACGGGTCCACGTTCGTGCTGGACGTTGGGGGGAAGGAGGAGGTTTTCACGGTGGACCGCCTCAAGCCGGCCCATGTGGACCTGGCGCAACCGGCCGAGTTTCCGGCGCCTCGGCGCTGAGGCCGACCTCCCAAGCAGGTTCTGGCCCAGGCTGTGGACATTGGGGGGTGTATCGCCGGTTCTGGGGGGGGGTTATGTGGCGGCTCATTTCCTAGCGTATGCGAACCGACTCACAATTAGATAGCCTACAGGGGTTTGCGAGCACAGAGCTTTGGAGCCTCTTCGCCATGGGGGGCTGGTTGACAGAGGCTTAAAAGTGAGGCTGAAGTTTTTGAGTAAAGTTTTTTCCTTCGACTGCAGTTACCGACTCCGTGTCGTAATTTTAGCGCTGCGTGTAGCACACCGCTACAATCTATTTAAATGATGACTAATCATGAAAGTTTTTGGATGATGGAAAAAATGCTTTCATTCTTATCCCGAGTTGAGAGCTTATTTTTCTGCTGAATACAGTGTATCTCAATAAGTATTATATGTTGCAATTTGTTATTTTCATCTACAGATATTTTTCTTTATTTCTGGCAGTTTAAGGGTTCAGTTCATTTGAATTTATCAAAGCAATCTATATTTTCTGTTCTTTTCCCACACACCTCATGCCTTGCCACAAAATTGAACTATTTGTATGTGGAGGTGCTGACATTGCGGATTACATGATCTCTGAACTAAAATTCTCAGTGTAAATGTCAGTCATGCTCTAGTTTATTGCTGTTGTGTCTACAGCTGATGCCATTTGTATTAGGCTTAATCCCTATCAAATTTAACAGGGTTCATTAACATAAAATACTTTATTGTCTTGCATTGTTTTTGGTAATTATCTTTTGACATTGTGGAACAGCCAACCCTAACTAATTAAAATTTGCAATGATTTGTCTATTTTAAAACCATGTTTTTGACCTTGTCTTTTAAAGGGTTACTGATTTGCAGATTAATGCATCACTGTAAAAACTCTGCACATCCAAAAAAAAATTATTCATGTCAAATATGCAAACCACTAAATGATCTTTGTTCCAATTCAGAATTTTATTGGAAATTATTTAAAATGGTATAAATGATAGCATATTCAATGCTAGAAAAATTTGGGTAGCATTGGAAACTGTTGTGAGAAAAAGACCTGACTCCTTTAAATGACAATTTGTTATTGTCTTTATTACCCACATTTAGATATGTTGACATATGAGCCTTGGGTAGAACTGCATAATCAGTAAATTAAAATCTTTCATTATGCATTAACAGAAAATTCTAATGGTGGTTCTGTATGTACATAAGCTAGATTTAATGAATAGCCCTTCAAATTTGTATCACATTTGTCTGTCTTCATTTCTTAATTCCTTTTGATCTCTATTTTGGATTTGTTTTCTTAATCTGAATGTTGGTAATAAATAATATTGGCCTAGTAGCTAGGAGATTTTTTTTGAAAAATAATTCAATGGCATGCAAATAATCAAATATCTACTTCCATTTAATGTGCTCTCTAAAGTTTATAAACTTTGTGTTTTAGAAGTACAAAGGTCAAAGTAAATTTATTATCAAAGTACATGTAGGTTACTATATACAACTCTGATTCATTTTATTATTTTGCGTGCAAACCCAATATAATCCAATAACTGTAATAGGATCAATGAAAGACCGCACTAATGGCAGACAACTAGTGTGCAAAAAGCAACAAACTGCAAACACAATAAGAAAGAAAATAATAATAAATGAAACATCAAGGGCATGAGATGAATCTTTGACAGCGAGTTCATAAGTTGTGGGAACAGTTCAGTGATTGGATAAGTGAAGTTGAATGAAGTCATCCCCTCTGATTCAAGGAGCTAATGGTTGAAGGATTTTAACTGTTCCTGAACCTGATAATGAGTCCTGAGGCTACTGTACCACATTCCTGATGGCACCAGTGAGAAGAGAGAAAGGCCTGGGTGGTGGGGGCCCCTGATGATGGATGCTGTTTTCCTGCAACAACATTGTGTAGGAGTGTTCAATGGTGGGGAGGGCTTTACCCATATCCACTACGTTTTGTAGGATTTTCCATTCAAAGGAATTTTGAAAGCTCACATTAATTGCCATCATGATAATTTTTTAGAATCTTGGAAAATATTGTGTACAGTTTTGGTCACCGAAGTACAGAGAAGATTTACTAGAACCTGGGTTTCAGCACCTAAGTTACAGAAAGGTTGAACAAGTTAGGTCTTTATTCTTTGGAGAGTAGGAGGTTGAGGGGGGACAATAGAGGTATTTAAAATTATAAGGGGGATAGACAAGAGTTGACGTGGATAGGCTTTTTCAATTGACATTAGGGAAGATTCAAACAAGAGGACATGTTGAGAGTTAGGGGGCAAAAGTTTAGGGGTAACAAGAGAGGGAATTTCTTTACTCAGCGAGTGGTAGCTGTGTGGAACGAGCTTCCAGTAGAAGTGGTAGAGGCAGGTTCGATATTGTCATTTAAAGTAAAATTGGATAGGTATATGGACAGGAAAGGAATGGAGGTTAATGGGCTGAGTGCAGGTCAGTGGGACTAGGTGAGAGTAAGCATTTGGCACGGACTAGAAGGGCTGAGATGGCCTGTTTCCGTGCTGTTATTGTTATATGGTTATATAAGTAAAGTATGAAGTTGAAACAAATCATAATATATTGTGTGTATGTTAATTTGTGTTTGTCCATGTTCTGGTGACATTTAGTTTTACAATAAGTTTAAGATCTCAGGCAATTCCAGATTGTTGATCTAAGCTCACCACCTGCATATTCTTTGTCTCCTGTCCCATGATCCTAATGTTAAGGATAAATGTACATTATCGTTAACCATTTTTACCATTAAAATTTAAGTCTTTCATTGTATCTAATAAGTAACAAAATTATCTAATAATTCTATAAAAGATAAGATCAAATAAATATATACCACTGACAGCATCCTGTGCAAATGCATTCCACCTTGAGCAAATTTCCTCAAAGACTTGTGATGATATGCCAGCCAGTCCTTTAAGATGTAATGCAGTAAAATCTGTTAGAAATAGAAGGCTGGACTGTTCTTTCAGTTGAAATTTGCAAGTATAAAGTGTGATTATTTTTATTGTGATCAGAAATACTCATGGTATTGTCTTTTAATATTTTTCAAACTTCAGACCGCAGCCAGCCTCAAATATTTAATTGCCTGCTGCAATTTTCCTAGACTAGTTAAAAGGATATGCTGATTACATATGTGGTGTAAAGAAATTCTCATTTGCATAGGGATAGTTTTCAGATTTCTAAGAAGTGCATTCAAAAGATACAACTTGCTGCTACATTATTTTTTTCTGCAATTTCCATAAGGTCTGCTGGCATTGATTTTGCAATCAGTCATTTCTGGTTTTGTATGTACACAACGCTGGAAGAACTCAGCAGGTCAGGCAGCACCTGTGAGAAAAGAGTAGCCAACGTTTCGGGCCGAGACCCTTCATCAGGAACGGGGGGGGGGGGGGGGGGGGGGGAGGTTTTGTGATTGGCAGGAGCAAGTGCCATTGAATCTATGTCGTCACAACTTAAAGGATATACATGTCTTAAAGTCTGAACTTCAGCAAAAAAGATACAAATGTTCATGAAGTATGATTGAAAGCTATATTTTGATAAATCAGATGTGATTTCTATATTTCATTTCTGATAAAGTTGTGGCCCATTTGCAATATCTGAAACTTACAGAAATGAAGTTAGTGTTTGGCACTGATTATAATTGAAAATCAAGTTCATTAAGTTACCCCGACTGCTATGTTCTGCTGGAGTTGTAAATTTGAAAAAAGTTGGGAAAATAAATTTTAATAACAGTTTTCTTACTGAATGTTACTTCCCCAATATATAAGTGATTATTTCCAGCTGTACCTAATTTTGACCAATGTGTTTTTCTTTTATCCAGACATGGTTCATGGCGGGAACCAGTCAACCCTTACTACGTGAATACAGGGTATGCCCTGGCACCAGCAACAAGTGCTAATGACAGTGAGCAGCAGAGCATGTCAAGTGATGCGGATACCATGTCGCTTACAGACAGTAGTGTGTAAGTATATGAATGTAGAAAAATTTGACTGAGTTTTCATTTCTGTGCAATTACTGAAAGACTGATTTGTGAAGTATTAGATCTTTTAACATTTGGCTCATTTTGGTGCACATGGTTTGACTTAATTTTCCTATGGTAATGGCCTTGTTTAAGATTTCTACTGTTACACTGTAGATATTTCATTTCAGCATTCTGCAAAAGCAATGTGTTCTGCTGGTAGACTGTTTGGTTTTGGCTAAGAGACAAGGGGCTTTGATGTTCAACTTAGGATGCTATGTCAGCCAGTCAGGCTGGTGGAATTTGGACAAGGTTCTAGAGTGAGTTTGGTGATGGACAGCATGTTTTGCGGGCCCTTTTGAGTGGAGATGTGGAGAGGACAGGAGGGAAGACAGCAGAGGATGCCTTGGCAAGGAGCGTCCCCCATGCATGAAGTGCTTAGTGCAGATGAATGGTTCTAAGGGGGAAGGACCAGTACTCCCGAGAGAGCACTTGTTTATTCAAGATGGATTTTGAGCAACGTTTGGAAGTTGGTGTATGTTTTCATGCAAATCTTGGGTCCAGCACATGAGTAAAACGACAACTTCTAGATGAACTTCAATTTTATGTGCACATTTGGATTGAGTTAACTATAATGGGCCCTTTTATTTTTTTAATTTATTTTTTCTACTAACTGTTTGATGAAGCTGAAATTTGTAAATATATTTCCTTTAGAACTTGATGCGGTGTTCAATCTGTTATTTCTTGCCAACCAACAATTGTGTATGGGCATTATTTACACAGCATTTGCTCAATTTGAAGTTTCTTTAATTGGAACATCACGGTCTTCCTGTTTGTTTGAACCCTAAATCATACTGACTCTGGACGCATATTGTTTATGAAAAGTGGCCTTCTCACTGCAGTGTCTCATGGCTGTTCGCAAAGCTGGCTAATGAGCCAAGTTTGCATACAAACTTGGTGAGGGGGTTACATAACCTTTATTGTATGTTCATAAATGAAATAAATGTTTTCTATAGATCTTGAAAGTTTTTTGAATACTATACTAGGATGTTGTGTCAAGCTTGTTGGACATAGGTAGTGCAGGTTTGATTTTAAAAACATAAGATGCTGAAAATTTTCATGTAAAATCCATTGTACATAAATATACCATAGCTGATTTTAAGAGGCATTTACACATGTAAATAAGCAGGTAATTTAGTGGTGTGGCCCATGTGTGCCCATAGGCTGATGTGATTAGTTAAATTGGCATCATGGTTAATGCAGCCATGAGCAGAAGGTTCTGTTCCTGTGCTGGTCTGTTTTGTGTTCCTCTGTCCATATACATATGCACTAGGTATTCATCCATGTTGGGAAGTAACTTATTTTTCATTCACACTGCACAGTTTAAGACCAAATGCTCATCATGTGCTGTATGTTATCAGGGCAATTTGTGAATATCCTTGTCCAAAAAGATTCAGGGAAGTCCAGAAGTTTAAAGTAGGTTGAAATCTGCCTTGAGATGTGCAACACACTTAATCTGCAAGAGCTAAAGGTGATCCCATTTAATTTAGATGTAAGGAACGTGCAACTTTATTGCAACTAACTTCTACAGAAGATTTTTTAAACTAACCTCTCAGCAACCTTCTATGGTGTTGCATTCATCCTTTACCTGTTAACTTTTGCTATCTTATTGAGCGATTGGGTAAATCCCCTGTATGTCTTCTGCATCCCAGCATAGAGGGTATTTCTCCAATGCCCTTTTCAAAGCTGATTTTGAAATTTTCTCTCAAATCTTTTCAGGGGCAACTCCAGTAGATTACAAGAATATAATACGTTTAGGAAAGGCAAGGAGTTGAGGAAGTACAGAATTGAGAGGATTCTGCAAACTGTATAGTTAAGGGTACCTTGGTACATGTCCATAGGTAGCAGGACATGCAACTAAAAGTGTTCTAGGTATATGAGATGCTTCAATGTCAGAGGCATGGAATACAAGGACAGATGGCAGAGATATTTAAATTGTCTTTAGTAACAGGAGAGGTACCAGAGGATTGAAGGACAGCCAAAGCTGTTCTGCTGTCTTAAAAAAAGACCCTAATATAAATCAGAAAATTGTAAGCTGGTGACTCTGACATCAGTTACAGAAAGTTACTGGAAGTTATTCTAAGGGACCAGTTATATAAGTATTTGGATAGGCATGGATTAAGGATAGTATGTGCTTGGTAGGTCACATCATATCTAAACCATTCTTAAGAGTTTTTCGAGGAAGTTACCAGGAAGGTAGATGTTGTCTACATGGACTTTAGCAAGACATTTGACAAGGTCCTGCATGGAGATTGGTCAAGAAGGTTCAATTGTTTGACATTCAAGATGAGGTAGTTAATTGGATTAGACATTTGGCTTTGTGGAAGAAGCCAGTAAGTTGTTGCCTCTCTGACTGGAGGATTGTGACTAGTGGCATGCTGCAGGGATCGGTGCTGGGTCCTTGTTATTTGTCGTCTATATCAATGAGATCACACCAAGATTGGAGGTGTAGTGGATAATGAGGAAAGCTATCATGGCTTGTAGAGGGATGTGCATCAGCGGAAAAAATGGCAGATGGAATTTAATTCAGACAAGTGAGGTTTTGCACTTCAATAGGACCAACCAGGGTAGGTCTTACCCAGTAAACAGTAGGGCACTGAGAAGTGTGATAGAACGAAGAGATCTGGGAATATAGGTACATAATTCGTTGAAAATGGCGTCACAAGTAAAAAAAAAGCTTTTGGCACATTGGCCTTCAAAGACCAACGTATTGAATGCAGGAGATAGAATGTTTTGTTGAAGTGTATAAGACATTGGTGAGGCCTAATTTGGAGTGTTGTATGCAGTTTTGGTTACCTACCAACAGGAAAGATGTAAATAAGGTTGAAAGGGTACAGAGAAGATTTAAAAGGATATTGCTTGGTCTGGAGGACCTGAGTTATGAGGAAAGATTGGATAGGTTTGGGCTATATTCCTCAGAACATTGAAGAGTGAGAAGAGATTTGATAGAGGTATATAAAATTATGAGGGGTATAGATAGGGTTAGTGCAAGCAGGTTTTTTCCACTGAGGTTGGGTAGGACTACAACCAGAGACAAGGTGTTAAGAGTGAAAGGTGAAAAGCTTACAGAAGACAGGGTGCTCCATTCAGAGGGTCAGGAGAGTATGGAATAAGCTGGTAGAATAAGTGGTGCATGCAAGCTTGATTTCAAAGTTTAAGAGAAGTTTGGATCAGTGCATGGATGGTAGAAATAAGGAGGGCTATGGTCTTGGTGCAGGTAGATGGCAATAGGTAGTAGGTTTCTGTATGAACTAGATGGGCCAATTTCTGCTCTGTATAGCTCTGTAACAGGTGGTTTTACTTGAACTGTATTTTAGGTTCTGTATTTTGGAGTGCTGAGTATGGTTTTTATCATGCCATAAGAAGGTTGTAATGGTGTCAGAAGGGATACCAGATTAATAATGGGAATAATAGCCAGCATTGAATGTTGCTTTGGAGAAAAGATGGTGAGGGGAGATTCAAAGGCTTGAATACAGTGCATAGGAATTGCCTACTTTAATTATCAGACAATGATTTAAGGGCATTCTGCAGAAAATCGAGAATTGAAATCTAAATAGTTCATCTGCAGGATGGTGGGTCTGATGCACATTCTTGAAAATCTGATTGTAGAAAGTCTTGTATTTAAATTACACTTCGTTCTGAACGTGATGTGCTGTGACCGACGTGGCTAAGGACCGAGAGGGAGAATGAGCTGGGGCGGCTTGCTTTACGGCCTACTGGCTGAGTTATTGAATAAGTCCCTGTTATATTTTCTATTGCTCATCATTTCCTTTCCAAATAAAATTAGCTTCTTACTGTACTGTGAATTTCTATTAATACAAATCTGAGTGCAATTTATTTCTCCCACAAATAATCTGCTTGCTATTTAACATTTAAACATGTCCTCTGACTACTGACCTTTTTAGAGTTTTTAATTTAGTTTGGGGAAACACTTCAAATATTTGAGATGTTGACAAGCTGAATCCAACATTTGCTGGGTGATAGGAAACAGAGTGGTGGATAGATGTTTTTCTGTAATGAGGGTGCACCACGGGAATTGTGCTAAGACCCTTTGTAATATAAGTGACTTGGATGAGAATAGTAGATTTGAGTAGTAAGGTTACAGATGATTTGAAAGTTGGTTGAATTGTAAATGGCGAAAATTCTTTAGAAGTATAGCTGAAGAATTTTGTTGCCATGGACCCTTGCCATTAACCTTGCCAGGTTGGGAACTCCTGATATGGCTGGACTTAGACCTCCTAGAAAGGTGAGTATAGTGGTGGCAGATGGAATTTGATCCGGTCTATTGTAAGATTATCCAGCTTGGGAGGTCAAATTCTGGTAGGACATGTAGAGTAAATGGTAGCGTTGATGTACAATAATTTTGGGATGCAATTCCATGGCTTTCTGAAAGTGGTAACACAGATGGATGGGGTAATGATAAGAGTATGATTGCCTTCAGAAGCTAAGGTTACTGAGTAAAGGATTAGGATTATAATGTCACAGTTGTGCAATATGTTTGACAATGCTAAGACTTGTGTACAGTTTTTGTACCCACTGTACAGGAGAGAGATGGTAGCAAAATAGAGTGCAAAAGAGTTCACCAGGATTTTGTCTGGAATTCTGTATTTATAAGGAGAGATCAGAGAGGCTGGATTTATTCTCACTGGAAAGTAGGAGGCTGAGAAGTAACCTTCTGAGGTCTATAAAATATGCAACGCAGATAGCGTAGATGGTCTTTTTTTTCTGGGTCGGGAATTTGGAACTAGCGGACATTTAAAGTGAGTGAAGAAACTTAAAGGACATTTAAGTTACACAGAAGATCATACTTACCTGGAATAAGTTAGCAGAGTAGTGGAGGCTGATACAATTACAATATTTAAATGTGTTTGCACAGATATTTAGCAAGGAAAGGCATAGAAGGATACATGCCTAATGCAGATAAATGGGATTAACATAGATGGGCGTAATGCCTGGCATGGGTGGGGTGGACTGAAAAGATCAGTTTCTGTGCTGTATAATTTAATGAATCTTAACAACCTTAATCAAAGCTTATCTTGTCAATCTTTGCTCTAAGGCAAACAGACCCAGCAGGTTTAATTGCTGTAGGTATTTCTGTAAATCATTCCTCAGCTCATTTAGGATATCACTGCACATATCCTGTTGAAGATTTTTAAATAACTGCATAGAGATGAGCCTGGAATTGACCAGTATGCTCCAGTTCTGGTTTTTCCAATGTTTTCTGTAACAATTACATGATTTTATAATCTATCCTGTATTTATAAAGTCAGAATCCCATTTGCTCGTTTACCGGCCTTTTCAATTTATCTTTTTACCTTCAAAGAGCTTTCTCTTTGATTTTTGCACCCAATGTGAATCACTGGCAAGACCAGTCTTTTTGTTGAGTCCTGTTGATCTCAAAGGCGGTAGTGCTTTGGAAATGGGCTTGTATATAATGGTGCTAGAAGATTTGTAAGCCCTGTAGAATTTTCTCTATTTCTGCATAAATATGACCTAAAATGTGATCAGGTCTTCACGCAAATCCTAAAGCTAGGTAAATAACACAAAAACCTTATGATTGTTCGTTTATTTATTGAGAACAATGATCCAGTATTACATGTATTTGTTGGAAAAAGTATGTGAACTCTGGGGTAATACTTTCTACAAAAGCTATTTGGAGTCCGGTGTTCCAGTCTGAGATGAGTTTGAGGTGTGGGTTGTAGATGTGCCTTGCCCTATATTTAAAAAAGGACACACATTGAAAGGAAAGTGGGAAAATAATCTTGCATCAAAATCTCAAAATTACAATGTAAAGAAATTAGTACAGTTTGAGTACCCCTTATCTGAAATGCTTGGAGCCAGAAATGTTTTCGATTATGGATTTTTTCAGATTTTGAAATATATAACGAGATAGCTTGGGATTGCTATCATTTCCAACTCTGAATATACAGTTTCAAGAAAAAGTTTGAGCCCTTTGCAAATACCTGGTTGTCTAAATTACTCATAAAATGCTGTCTGACCTTCATCTAAGTCACAATAGTAAACACAGTCTTCCTAAATTAATAACACAAACAATTCTACTCAGCAATAATGAGTACATAATTTAAACAATCACAGTCTAGATTCAAAACAGTAAGTGAACCTCATGGGTAATGTTTTCTACAAAACCTATTTGGAGTCAGGTGTTCTAGTCAATGAGATGAGATTGGATGTGTGGAGATTGGAGGTGCCCTACCCTATAAAAGACCCACAAAGTCAGGTTACTGACAGAGCTTGCTCTTCTCAAGAAAGATCTCTTTGCACCATGCCTTGATCAAAACAACTTTTAGAGGACCTTAGAAGAAGAATTGTAGAGATGTATGAAGCTGGAAAGGCTGCAAAAGCATTCCTAAAGACCCGAGTGTTCATCAGTCCACAGCAAGAGAAATTGTCTACAAATGGAGGAAAGTTGGTACTGTTGCTATTTTCCCTAGGATCGGGCATCCCAAAACGATCAGTCCAAGAGCATTGAGTGCAATGCTGAAGGAGGTGAAAAAGAACCTAAGGGTAAGAGCGAAAGACCTGTAGAAATCTGTAGATCTTGCTAAAATCTCTTCACGTTTCCACTATAAGAAAAACATTGAACAAGAATGGTGTTCATGGAGGGACACCGTGGAGGGAACCACTGCTCTCCAAAATAAAAAGATTGCTGCATGTCTCAAGTCAAAAGATGAGCTGGGTACTCCACAATGCTTATGGGACACTGGCTCTGTGGACAGATGAGACAAAAGCTGAACTTTTTGGCAGAAATGCACACCACTGTGTTTGGTGAAAAAAGGGCATTACACACCAACACCAAAACCTCATCCCGGCTGAAAAGCATGGTGGAAGGAGCATCATGGTTTGGGGCTGTTTTGCTGCCTTAGTGCCTGGACAGCTTGCAGTCGTTGAGGCAACAAGGAGTTCAAAATTGTGTCAAGACATTTTACAAGAGAATATCAGGGTAGCAGTCCATCACCTGAAGCTAAATAGAAGTTGGATGATGCAACAAGCCAATGATCCGAAAGAACATCCAGCAACAAAATAGTTTAAGAAGAAAAATTGTCTTTTGGAATGGCCAAGTCAAAGTTTGAAGCAAACAGTTCATGCAAGGAAGCCCAACAACATCCCGGAGTTAAAACAACAAAATGCTGGTGGAATGCAGCAGGTCAGGCAGCATCTATAGGAAGAAGTGCAGTCGACGTTTCGGGCTGAGACCCTTCGTCAGGACTAACTGAAAGAAAAGATAGTAAGAAATTTGAGAGGGGGAGGGAAAAATCCGAAATGATAGGAGAAGACAGTAGGGGGAGGAATACAGCTGAGCTGGAAAGTTGATTGGCAAAAGGGAAACACAGCTGGAGAAGGGAAAGGATCATGGGATGGGAGACCTTGGGAGAAAGAAAGGGGGAGAGGAGCACCAAAGGGAGATGGAGAACAGGCAAGGAGTGATTGTGAGAGGGGCAGAGAGAGGAAAAGGGGGGGGGAAATAAATAAATAAGGGATGGGTTAAGAAGGGGAGGAGGGGCATTATTGCAAGTTAGAGAAATCAATGTTCATGCCATCAGGTTGGAGGCAACTGTCAAGATGAAGCCACACTTAGGTTGGAGGAACAACACCTGATATTCCGTCTGGGTAGCCTCCAACCTGATGGCATGAACATAGATTTCTCTAACTTCCGTTAATACCCCTCCTCTCCTTCTTATCCCATCCCTTATTATTTATTATTCCTCCACCCCCTTTTTTCTCTTTTTTTCTCTCTGCCCCTCTCACAATCACTCCTTGCCTGGTCTCCATCTCCCTCTGGTGCTCCCCTCCTCCGTTCTTTCTCCCTAGGGGCTCCTGTCTCATGATCTTTTCCATTCTCTAGCTGTGTATCCCTTTTGCCAATCAACTTTCCAGCTCTTAGCTTTTTTCCCTCCCCCTACTGTCTTATATCATTTTGGATTTCCCCCTCCCCCTCCCACTTTAAAATCTCATACTATCTTTTCTTTCAGTTAGTCCTGACGAAGGGTCTTGGCCCAAAACATCGACTGCACTTCTTCCTATAGATGCTGCCTGGCCTGCTGCGTACCACCAGCATTTTGTGTGTGTTGCTTGAATTTCCAGCATCTGCAGATTTCCTCATGTTTGCGTTCCCGGAGTTAAGCAGTTTTGTAAGGAAAACAGGCCAAAAATTCTTCCATACCGATGTGCAGGACAGATCAACAGTTAACGAAAGTGTTTGAAGTTATTGCTGTACAAGGAGTTCACACCAGATACTGAAAGTAAAAGCTCACATTTTCCAACAAATACATGTAATATTGGCTCATTTTTCTCATAAATAAATGAACATGTGTAATGATTTGTTATTTAATTGGTTTTTTTTAATCTAGTTTTAGGACTTGCCTGAAGATCTGATCACATCTTAGGTCATATTTCTGCAAAATAGAGAAAATTCTATAGGTTTCACTCATTTACTAGCATCTCTGTATTAGTGTATTTTAAAATGGATTAATATTTTTAAAAATTATTTCTATTATGGATACGGCACTTAACCGTAGAATATGTACATCTGTGAGCCTTGGTATTGAAATGTTTCCTCAAAAAAGCAAGATAGTTAGTTCAATTCACAATTTTATTGTGGAGAGGATCCTTTTCATTTGAAAGCTATTTTCATTTGTTGCATGCCCATTTTGTGGAGTCTTTGAGGGAAGTGGAGTATATTAGGATGCTGGCTACTTAGCTCTCTGAACATCACTCTGGTCAATGACAGAAGGAAAAAGGAGTCAGCCATTCGTGCTTCCACATCCTGTGATCAGATGTAACAGAAATGAGAACATAATGAGAAAATCCTATGTTCCGTGTCAATCACTTGGTGGTCCACTTTGTCAGATTAGTGCCAAACCATTATCGATTCGGCTAACCAGCTGTAAGCTTTTCTATCCCACAGCCAGGCAAAGAAGTATCTCTTAACTGAATGAATCTGTAATAGGTAGCATGTGAGCCTAACTGTACATTATAGGTGACTCAAAAGTGACAATGTTACTTTAATTGTATCTTATAGACTCTTTATGTTGCTTTATGTGGCAATTAGTCCATTCAGAACAAATATTGATCTTATTGCCACTTGTTTAAATTTTATGTATTTGGCTTCTCTCTATTATATTTTGGCTAACATGTATCTTTGCCTAACTTTTAAAAACTAGAATTGATCATTTTGAGTTTCTTGGTATTTAAAAAGAAACATCAAGTATATTAACAGCATGTTTTACACTATAAAACAACTGGTTTATTTGCAAGTCAAGATGTGTCTCTTGGAGGTTCTAAATAATATGCTTTGTCATCATGAACTGATTTTGGTTTCAATATTGTACTTCCAATGATTTGGCTTATTCTTGTTCTTAAACAACACTCAATTTGATTTACTCAACCTAATATAAAGTGAAAGCTGACTGTATAGGATACAGTAAAAGCTTGACAGTTTGCATCCGTATAAAGGAAATTTGCCCTATAGGGCTAGTTGCACAAGCTATAACTCCAGTATCAGTGAAGTACTCTAGCATCTACCAAAAAAAATATCAATGAGAATCAAAGGAAAACTTATGGTTGGAATAATATGTAAAGAAAGCTGTCAGTTGGAAGCCCAATGGTGATGGTTCAGAACATTGCTGAAGGAAATTCTTGGGGCAGTGTTGTAAGCAGAGCTGATGCTTCATTGAATTTCCATCATTAAAAGGTGAAATGGATTTTAAGTTCCACTTGTATAAAGAATGGAGCCTTTGCCTACAAGCAGCAAGACCTGAAAGATGCTCAATTATCAGCGGGTAAGTCTAAATATTTTCATGTAACATGTATGTGTAAAGTAATATTTTGCACCACACAATTAATGGTGTGGCCCTCCGTTGGTTGAGGACAACCATGGATGTTGCATGCCAGCAATCTACAATGGTGCAGTGCCATCTGTGGCTGACGAGACAAATGCAAAAATAGCAGTCTCTGTTGGTCACATCTATAAGTGGTCTGCTAGAGATGCAGCATTCCTTTCTATGGGCCCATTTGTCTTTTCCCGCTTTCAGGAATAGGTATTAAGTCATAGGCATCCTTGTAGTGCATTTGAGAGCAGCCAGAACAGCCTATGCTGCTTGAGTAGGGTGTATGCGCTAGGGAAGCCAGGATGAGAGAAAACCTCAGCATTGGGTGTTCTGTCTCTCCAGGAGATGCCCAAGATGTGACAAAGACACCTTAAATAGGTGCTGATCCTTCTCTCCTGCTTCACCATTAAGATATAGGAGCAGAATTAGGCCTTTTGGCCCATCAAGCCTGCTCCACCATTTCATCATTGCTGATCCAATTTCTCTCGCAGCCCTAATCTCCTGCCTTCTCCCTGTATCCTTACATGGCCTCCACAGCTGCCTGTGCCAAAGAATTCCACAGATTCACCACTCTTTGGCTACAGAAATTTCTCCTCATCTCCATTCTAAAAGGATGCTTGTCTATTCTGAGGCTGTGTCCTCTGGTGTTACTCTTCCACCACAGAAAACATCTTCTCCACATCCACTCTATCAAAGCCTTTCACCATTCAATAGGTTTCAATGAGATCATCCCTCATTTTTCTGAATTCCAGTGGGTACAGGCCCAAAACCATCAAATGGTCTTCATATGACAGGCCATTCAATCCTGGAATTGTTTTCATGAACCTCCTTTGAACCCTCTCCAGTTTCAGTGCATCCTTTCTAAGATAAGGGGCCCAATTGCTCACAATACTCCAAGTCAGGCCTTGCCAGTGCTTCAGAGTTTCAACATTACATCCTTGCTTTTATATCCTAGTCCTCTTGAAGTGAATGCTGACATTGCCTTTTCCTTCCTCACCACAGACTCAACCTGCAAATTAACCTGCACGAGGACTCCCATGTACCCTTTGTGCCTCAGTTTTTCATATTTTCTCTCTGTTTAGTGAATAGTGAACCCTTTCATTTCTTCTATCAAAGTGCATGACCATAGAACAGCATACGGACAACATCAGGGCAGCAACTACTTAAAAGGGAGGTAGATCCTCCTAAGGACATTGGCGATTGCTGTTAAATAGTGACCTTGTCAGCAATCCCATTTTCTGTAGCCAAATGTAAATCCAATTCCTTTGGGTAAAATACTTTAGGAACAGATTTGCAGAAATATTAAGCTTGAACTGCTTGGGCATAATTCAAAAAAATTGCTGTCAGTTTCTTAGTGTGATCAGTCTGCATGACTTTTAATTGAGCCATACACAAAGCAAGTATTTCCTTCAGCTTTCTTTTATCATTATATTATGTGTGTATCATTGTATATCTTGGAAATGCTTATCCTAAATCTTATTATTCTTGAAAAAAATTGAGGAACTATAGCGCTTAATGCAGCATAAAAATATTTTAAAAGACATAATAGACATAACTCCAAGCTTGTTGGGTTCACAAAAGGCAAATTTTTTGGTGTGACTGCTCTTTTCACTAAACAATACAAGAAAGCATATCACATCGCTGTATATTTTACATGTATTAGTATTTCTTCAATTATGCCATGGATATTGATTATGCAGAGTTAATTGTCAGGTAACTTCAAATCAAAAACGAAGAGAACCTCCTCAACCCCAGAACTGAAGAACATGGGTGATGTTGTAGTATATAGTAATTCACAATCATGACATTGTAAATGTTAACTGAAGCCCAAATAGAGAGAATGAAAGTAATGAAACGTATGACAGCGTATCAATATATTGTTTGCATTTCATAGGGAAAATGTTAGAAACTAAGGTGCAAGTGTACTTGGGAAAAATCCAAGGTAATCAGCAAAGTCAATATGATTTTGTAAAAAAAAAGTCATGATTGACCAATTCATTGAAATTTTTTTCCAAGGAGTGAAGTGGTGTTGGAAAAGGAGATCTGGTAATACTGAGAAAATGCATATATATGGGTGGTGAACTTTTTTGGGAGCACAGATCCATATTGGTGATGATCTCCTTTTGGAAAAAGAAACAACAAATTCTCTTTCATGCCAATTTAATTTGAGAAGCCATGATCAATTAATAAATTAATAACAATAATTATGAAATATTTTATGTGAAATGTTGAATCCTGTTGCTTATTAGTAAAAGTATGAGGCATATTGAAATGAAGCATTTTAGAAAACATTTTTAAAAATTAATATTCTTTTGAAAGGGCAATATTTCTACAGTTTTATTGTACCTCACCTATAACATACAAAATGTGAATGCGAAATTATAATCTTTGGTGCATATTCATAAAAGATTAAGGAAAGGAAAATTAAACACATGCAAGTGTGTAAAAGGAATTGTGAAAGCCAAACTAAAAGTTGAGGGTGTGGCAGATATGACAGTTTAACCTTTAAGTTGTAATTTCTTACACCATAGCAAGAATAAGCTTAGCAACAAGACTCAAGATCGCCATCTTGCATCAGCAAGGTCTGTTCCGTGCAGAAACTTCCCAGCAGACAGGAGTTTGAAGATGTGCTGTCCTAGCTCTTCTGAAGAAGCTCAAAGAAATGGGTGAGATTGGGGCCCAGAAACGCAGTGGTCGGCCACGGAAACTTGAGTACAGCAGATGAAAGTTACATCAAACTGACATCCCTTCTAAATCAGAAGAAGTCCAGCACTGCTGTCAGCTCTAAACTTAGAAACCACTGGTACCCAAGTACATCCTTCTATAGTCTGGAGAAGTCTTGTCAGAAGTGGTCTTCATGGAAGAGTTGCTGCCAAATAGCCAGTCCTCCAAAGTGGAAACAAAGCCAAGCGACTCAACTACGTACAAAAAGACAAGGACTGGTGTGCTCTGGACTAATGTCAGAATTTTTTGGCTCAAACAGTTGAAAGCTTGTAGAAATGCTAGAGTGTGCAGGATGAATGACTAAAGCCAACAGTGAAGCATGGTGGAGGTTCCCTGCCGGTTTGGGGCTGCTTTTCTGCAAAAGGGATTGCTGAACTGGTCAAAATTAATGGAGTCGTCAATGCTGAGAAGTACAAGCAGATTCTCATGCATCATACAATAACATCAGGGAGACGTCCGATTAGTCCCAACTTCATTCTGCAACAGGACAATAGCCCCAAACACACATCCAAGGTCATAAAGCAAAAAGAAGAGCAAGGCATTCTGCAATAGATGATACTGCCTCCACAGAGCCCTGATCTCATATCATTGAGGTTCTCTGGGATTACCTGGAGAGACAGAAGCAAGTGAGGCAGCTGAAGTCTGTAGAAGAAATGTGGCAAGTTCTTCAAGAAATTTTTTGAAATCTAGAAGCTTTTCATTTCATTATTTTTGAAGACATTGTTACTTTACAGAACTGTGCCTAAGACTTTGCACAGTAGTGCTGTATAATGAGGAAATATGTATAATTTAAATAGTTTATATTAGTATAAAGTGCTCATAATATGGCTAAACAAACCAAGATGCTTCAACATCCCATGGTTGTCTATACCAGGGGTCACCAACCTTTTTTGTACTGCGGACCGGTTTAATATTGACAATATTCTTGCGGACCGGCCAGTTGGGGGCGGGGGTGTTAATCACGACCAGAATATAGGAAATAAGTCAACTATAAGTCACTTATAAGTGGCTAATACACTCAATTTTGTTTCTAAAAGGGTTTATCTAACGAATTTAATATTAAACACAGTGCATATTTTCCACGTATGAATATAGTGATAAGTGATAAGCAAGTCAATAGCATCATAATATTTTAAATAACGTTTGGATATTAAACACAGTGCATATTTTCCTCGTATGAGCATATAAAATCATTGCAACAATCCAATACCGCTGAATCAGTGGGAGTCCTGGGCTTTTTTCCCTGTAACAAGATGGTCCCATTGAGGGGTGATGGGAGACAGCGATACTCGAAGGGGGTCCCTTATGTCCAGTCAATTCCGCAATTTAGTTTTCATTGCAGAAAACCCTGCTTCACAGAGATGATGTTGGAAATGGAAGCAAAGTTTTCAGTGCTTTTGTGGCTATCTCAGGATATTCAACCTTGACTTTGATCCAGAATGCCAGCAGAGATGTTATGTCAAACATACTTTTCAGCCCACGTCATTTGCAAGCTTGAATTGATCTTCTTCCCACGCTGACATGGATGATTCACTGGGGACATTCACAAATGGGTCACAGACCCATTCCTCTGCACGTCTGTTGACAGCGAAGATAGGTGATCACGCATCAGCTGTGAGAAGGATGGTGCAGCCTCAGTCTCTCCCAAAATCCCAGCTAATGTTGGGAACATGTCAAATATGCCCGTCCACTCGCCGACCTCACAGTTCCAGTTTGGCTTTGAAAGCAGACACTTTATCTGCCAACTTGAAGTCAGTAGTCATTCTCCACTGAAGTGACATTGAGTTCATTGAGCAGGTTGAAGATGTCACACAGATAAGCGAGTTTTGCTATCCACACCTCGTCACCTTGTGCTGCCAGTGGTGACTTATTTCCTGAAAAAAATCTCTGTAGCTGCTGTCATAACTCAAAAACCCTGGCCAGGTCACTCCCCCTTGATAGTCACCCGACTTCAGTGTGTAAGAGAAGGCGTTTGTGCTCTGCATCCATTTCCTCGCAAAGCTGCTCAAACAGACATGAGTTAAGGGCTTTTGCTTTGATGTGATTGACATCTTCAACAACGTCACTCGATACACTTAAGATCAGGTGACATTTTTTGGCTAGCCAACATTTCCCTGTGTGGACTGCCATTCAGGAGCAACCTCTTTGACTTGGGTAGTGAAACCAGACAGCTATCCAGTCATAGCTGCAGCCCCGTTTGTGCATATTCCAACAAAGAATGACCAGTCCAGTTTGCCTGACATGTAGTCATTCAAAGACTTGAATAGTTCTGCCCCAGTTGTGTTCATTGGCAACGGCAGCGCACACAACATATCCTCATGGACATTGTCTTGAAATATATATTGCACATAAACGGGTTTGTCTTTAAGTGCAGGGTGCTTGGACTCAAGGTGCCAAAGCAGTTATGAGGGCTTCATTGCCTCATTAGACAGTTTATCTTCACATATCATACACAGGGGGCTTGGAGCGTATGAATCACCGGTTGCATTAAAGGGAGTGGTGCTGTTCAAATTGGGGGCCTGTGACTAGTCATGTGTTACAGGGATCTGCTCAATTCACTTGTTGGTCATCTGTATTAATAATTTGGTTGGCAGTGTTAGTGTGATTATGAATAACAAAATTAGTGGTAATGACAATTATCAAAGATTGTAACAGGATCTTGATGACTTGGGGAAATGGATCAAGGAATACAGATGGAATGTAACATCCAAGTGTGTAGAGTTGTATTTTGGTCAGTTGAACCAGGGCAAGGCTTGCACAGTAAAAAGGGCACTCGAGAGTGTAGAATAGAGACCTCAAGGAGCAGATACATGCTTCCCTGAAAGTGACAATTCAGTAGTCAGGATGGTGAAGAAAGTGTTCAGCATAATAGTTTTCATCAGTCAGGGCATTGATACTAGTGTTACTAGTGTTAAGGTGTCATTCTGTAATTTTACAAGTGAGTATTGAGTGCAGCTTTAGTTGCTCAACAATAGGAAGGATGCCATCAAGCTAAAAAAGGGGAAAAAAGATTTAGGTTGCAGAGACTGGAGGGTTTGAGTTAAGAGAGGCTGGATAACTTGGGATTATTTTACCACTGGGAGACTGAGGAGTGAGCCATTTAAAGGTATACAAAATTGTGTGAACGGCATCAATGAGGTGGCCATAGACTTAAGCTGAGAGGGAAATACTTTAAAAGGGACCCAAGAAACTATTTTTTCCACACAGGTGGGCATGTGGAATGAGCCGCCAGTGGATGTGGTGGAAATAAGTATAGTTATAACATTTGGACAGCTACATGAATAGAAAAGATTTATAGGGAAATGGGTCAAATGTAGGCAAATAGGACTAGCCCAGCTCTTGGTTGGGAGTTGGGCTGAAGGGCCTATTTCTGTGCTGTATAACTCTGACTCTATTTTCAAACAAAATTTTAGTGCTGAGTGACGCAATCATCTGATTAAAGCAGATGATCCAAAAGCAGTTGTTAATATTTTGTATAAAAGATGAACAAATGATCAGCCTTAGTGAATATCTTAAGGCTTAAAAGTATGTGTAGCTGTTAAAGGTAGAAGTAAGCAAATTCTGAATTGAACAGAAGACCAGAATTACAGAAGCAGTGCTATTGTTGAGGACTGCAGCTAATTAGAGATTGTTGATGTGGGTGGACACAAGGTTATACAGATGTGAAAACATGTAGATGTTATTTGTTAGTCATTGTAAATCATTAAATACTGAGTGAATCGGATGATGCATGTTGAGATTTAGACATCTGTGTTAGATGACTGGAGTTATCAAACATCAGCCTAAATTCTGAATTCAACATTTTTTCTGTCACAATATACCTCTTAACACATGAAGACATTAATTTAGAAATTGGTGCTGTATAAAGAGTCTTGCATCCTTTATTCATGGACTGTCTTTGGACTTTGTTTTCACTCTTCCCCTCCTCCCACCCAATGTGAGAGTCTATAGCTGTGTCCAAACTTGTCTTGAGCTTTACAGAGATGAGAATCGGGATTAAGAGAATTGTGAAAACTTTTTCTCATTTTTTTTTTGTGATGTGACTTCTTGCTGTAAATTTGCCCTTCCCCCCCCCCAACAATTTTATTAATGTTGGCCAAAGCTAAATACAAATTTCAATCAGCTGCCATGTGCAAGAGCTAATGAGTCTTCAACTTTAAATTTTTTTCTTTTGAGTGAGGGATCAAGTTATTATTACAAGACAATTCGAGCCTTCGGCCATATAATAATTAAATGGGGCCAGTATAATTTTGGCTGAATATATTTTTTAATGATTTTTGGCTGTTCTTGATTTTATTTCTTATTTCTTTTGAGATGTGTCAATCTGGTTGCAAGACATTGGGATTTGTGTAATGTCTCTGAATGATGAAACTAGTATCCTGCACTTTAGGTCATGGATTGAGTTTTCATTTTTACTTAAAGGTGAAGCAGGTTGACTTAGTAAAAATATTTGAAAATGATATGGAAATGAATATAAGAAAAGCAACACACACAAAATGCTAGATGAACTCAGCAGGTCAGGCAGCATTTATATACCGTAAATTCCGGACTACAGAGCGCACCTGATTAAAAGCCGCACGCTCTAATTTTAGAAAGAAAATCAATTTTGTACTTGTACAGGCCGCACCGGATTTTAAGCCGCAGGTGTCCCACGTTGTAATATGAGATATTTACACAGAAAGGTATTACACGTGAGGATTTTTTAACTTTTAATTAAATCCGTATGGTAACATAAACAAATACATATTGCAAATGCTTTTTTTCGAACAGTGCCTGTAACACAGCTGCTTTTAAATATACATACGTATCGGTAACACACAAATTACGTTGCGTATACTTTTTTACTGAACAGTGCACGAACAACATTCCAATATCTCCTAACGACTGGTAAAAAAAATATATATACTGCAGCCTACCAGGAAAAGTTATTGATCGCCTTCTTCATCTTCCTCCTGCGCATTAAAACCATCAAAGTCCTCTTCTTCAGTGTCTGAATTGAACAACCTCAGGATCTCGTCACTCACTTCAGTCTCTTCGTTGTCGCTCTCACTTGAGCGCACGTGGTCCACTTCATCACGCAGCAGTCCAGCCTTTCGAAACCCGTTGGTGATGGTGGATGTTGTGAAATGGCTCCACGCATTTAGGGTCCACTGGCAGACTTGAGCTAAAGATGCTCTTCGCATGCGTCCTGTTTTGGTAAAGGATTTCTCGCTGCTCGTCATCCAAGCCTCCCACTCAACGCGCAGCGCCGTTTTTTTTCTGTGAAAAAATCCCCCTGGTTGCTTGGCGTAGCACTCTCTCAGCCAATCCTTCATTAGACTCTCCACCATCCAACCTTTCTTATTGACTTTCACCATGATTTCTTTTGGGAATTTTTCCTTTGGCATTGTCAGCCGCTTAAAAATCACCATCGGTGGAAGCTTTAGTCCGGATGCTGTGCCGCTCAGAACACAAGTAAAATGCGTTCTCTCATGGCCACTTGTTTTCAGTGTGATGGACGAGTCACCTTTTTTATTAACAGTCCGAGTGAGAGGCAGGTCAAACGTCAAAGGTACGTCATCCATATTTATGATATCATCTGGCCCGATGGAATTCTCCGCTATCTTTGTTTGAGTGAATGTGCGGAAGTTAGCAAGTTTTTCCCCGTGGTCGGGAGGGAGCTGCTGACACAGAGTTGTGCGTACCCTGACGGACAGGCCTTTACGTCTCATAAATCTAAAACACCACGATGGCCCACCTCGAAAATCTTCGATTTTCATTTTGGTGGCGATTGCTTTAGCCTTCAGTCTGATCTGCACGGTGGAAACACCGCGGCTGCCTGCTCTCTGTGTGTTAACCCAGTCTTCAAGAAAGTTTTCAAGTTCGGGCCATCTGCTATGATTACCTCTGAAAGCTTTTGTCGTCTTTTTGCATTGACTCAGTTCTTCACGCTGGCATCTCCACCGTCTCACCATCGATTCATTTATGCCAAGATTATGTGCAGCAGCTCGATTTCCTTCTTCAACCGCCAGATTGATCGCCTTTAACTTAAAAGCTGCATCATATGCTTTTCTTCGAGTGTTTCCCATGTTGATGAGGGTGAGTACAAATGACTGATTTACAATAATTTAATTGTGAAAGTGCGCTTGATTTATCGTACAATTTCATTGGACCTCTGTGAACTACTCATCAATTTTATTGGTCTACTGTTACGAGGCAAAATGTTTTTGGCGGCATGAAAAAAAAACATGCATTAGCCGCACTGTAGTATAGGCCGCAGTGTTGCCGCAGTGTTCAAAGCGTGGGAAAAAAGTAGCGGCTTATAGTCTGGAATTTACGGTAAATTAATAAACAATTGACGTTTTGGGCTGAGACCCTTTATCAGAGTAGAGAGTGATAGGTGAAGCCAGGTGGGTGGGAAAGATAAAGGGCGACAGAAGGAGAGGAGAGTGGACCAAGGTAGGAAAGGGGTATCAGGCAAAGTTGAAGGAAGATGCGAAAAGGTAAGAAGCCAGAGTAGGGAATAGAAGAAAAGGGAAGGGGGGGAAGGAAAAAAGAAGAAAATACTGTAAGGGGGAATCATTGTTCATCCCATCAGTTTGGAGGTATGAATTCAATTATCTTTATTGTCATTATACATAGGTACAATGAAACTCTGTTTAGCTTCCTCTCAGGCAATTTAAAGCGGTAAATAAAAACAAGACAGTAATAAAAGAAGTATTAAATAGATAAGTAGCAGAAAATAAGTTGCAGCAGCACCGTAAAATCATAGTAATGCACAAAGTGCTGTTAGTGCAAGTATTTGAGTCCTTGTGTGTGCTCACAGTTTCAATCATTGCTCTGTGGGAGTGGTGTGATAGAGGCCACAGCTCTGGGGTAGAAGCTGTTCCTCAGTCTATTTGTTCATTCTGAAGACAGAATGAGGTGTTGCCCCACCACTCTGAATTTCCCAGTGGCTGACCATTTCAACCACATTCCCTATCCCATTCTGACCTATCAGTCCATGGCCTACTCTTCTGCCACAATGAAGCCATTCTGGCATCTTTCCCCTTCCTGTCCAGTCCTGATAAAGCATCACAGTCCAAAACGTTGACTGTTTCTTCATTTCATTTATTCATTTCAATTGATGCTGCCTGACTTGAGCTTCTTCAGCATTTTGTGTGTGTTGGATGTCCAACATCTGCAGAATCTCTTGTATAAGAACAAAAGTTGGAATTAGAGTAGATAATTTGGCCCCTTGAGCCAGCTCTATCATTCATCAAAATTATTTCTAATCTGCTACCTCATTGCCATTTTTCTTGCAGTATCCCCATTGTCCATGGTTGTCTTTTTTATTCACAAATGTCAAATTTTGTTTTGAAAGAACACAATCATTGAGACTACATAGTCCTCCAGAGTAGAGAATTTCACTCTGGGGAAAATCCTTTACCTTAGAGTGAAAACATTGCTTGTCCTAAATTTCTGTTCTAGTTTCTGAGATAGTGATCCCTGATTTTTAGATAATTCATCAAAGGAAAACATTCTCTCTGAACCAAGCCTATTGAGCCCTACAAATATTTTGTAAGCTTTGCAATCTTATAATTTTAAACCCTAATATATCACAGTTTATTTGATCTCCACTATCACTGGAACCAGTGTAATGAACTTTTGCTCCACTTTTCTGTTGCAAGTAAGGAGACCAAAATTGCATACATTGCACTAGGGACTGTCTCACTAGAGCTCTATATAATTGAAGTAAAACTTCTTCAGTCTTGTACTGTCTTATAATGGCAACATGTTGCTTTCCTAATGACTTGGTGCTTCTACTTGTTGGATTTCAGTGATATGTACTGAAGTCAGACACCTTGAACATCAATATTACCCAATTTCACCATTAATCTTTTTTAAATTTTGCACAACAGAGTGAATAAACTTCATATTTGCTGCATATCCTATATGCTATGTCTCTACCTATTCAACCAGTTCATCTATATTTCATTAAAGCCTGTAAGTTCTCCATATGCAACTCACTGGTTTTGTGTCATCAGTTAAGTTAAAGTTATGAAGGGCACTGGACCTGAAAAATTAACTTTTTCCTTTTTACATCTGTTTTCTTTTTGCTCTGAAATGGTATTCAATCCCTCAGCTTTTCAACAGCTGGTACAAGAGGAGCTGAGAATTTGAAAGAGAAAATTACATATTTCAAGTCTTCAGTTGCTCCTGCAGATGTATTTTGGCACTAATATGTTACATGTTGATTGCACAGTTTGAGCAGATAATCTGATTGATAGTGACAGAACAAACACCTTGATCAAGGTATATCCAGTGTATCGATCAGGCTGCCTTTTATAATTTAATTTTAATTTAATTTTAATAGGATATCCTTTTGCTAGGCTGTAGTATTAGCCGAGAGTATTGGTACTCTTTCACTTTCTCTTGATAAGCCGCAGCAGGGTACTATTGTATATATTTGGGCAATGTGCCATCAGAATTACCACATCGAGAGCTGCAGATTGCACCCCATCTGCTAAGTACAGTGGCACTTTAATGCAGTGGCAAATTTAGTAAATTGGGCCCAGTTCTTCTGATGGTTTAATCCTTTCAGCATCCCACTTAGCTTGAAGGCATTGTGGCTTTCTTTGAAGTAAGGCACAAAGCTTTTAATAGCAGGGGGTGGTTTCAGAGAACATCTGCTGAATGTTTGCTGTAAGTGATCATTGAGGATAACAGATCTATAGAGAAAATATAGAGAGACACATGGAAAAAATTGAGAAGGTATTCATCAAAATGGTTCTTCTGTTAATTGTCTAATAACTCTTGTCAAAATATCACAATTGATCAGTGTCCTACACAACTGTGCTTTGGTATCTTGGTGATTGCTCCATTGGCCTTTATAAAATATATAGTGCATTAGTCACATCAAAGTAGCTGATGTTTCCTGGTGAAGCTTGGTTTGTGAGTTGTACAAGTTGAAGTGTCACTATTTAAGTCGTGACTTTTAAAAAGCTTTTTGAAATGGTAGCTGTTAGCCCTTAGAATTTACAATGCAAGCAACTAAGCAGGTTTGCATGTTAGTTGTTGCCAGTTGAGTTTGTTAGGTTCCTCTGTGAATGTGTTTTTTTAAATGCTGTTCAGACACAGACAGTAATGCATCAACAGACACAGATGTGCAGAGTTGTGAGTTTCAGAAAATATTGTTTCCAATTTTTGCCAACAAGTCATAGCCATTAAAGCCTGGCCAAACTCCCTAACTTTGAAGTAAAATAGCTTTGTGCCTTACTTCAAAGAAGCCACAATGCCTTCAAGTTAGGGAGAAAGACTAAGTTAGGCCAGGTCTTAATGGCTGTGACTTCTAATTTACACAGGCTGTTCAATTTAGACCAAAGTGTGCACTTGCATGTCGTGGGTCAGGACCTGCATTGGATACAAAATACTGATTTAAAATAATATTCTGGACCTGTAGCTTAAGCTGAAGATTTTTTCATTATTTCTAGATGCTTTAAATTTAAGAATATTTGTTCATTTTGCCATTGAAGTATACTTAAATGTTTAAGTTTTCAAATGTTTCTGAATATTAGAAAATTAAGTTCAACAATTATGACATGGAAGTAAATTCTACCACCCCCTGCTTTCTCTACTGAAGCTCTAACACAGATGGCTAGCCAAATGTAGTGTGACCTGATGTTTCAGAAGTCACATGTTAAGCAATGAAGATTTAACTTACACAACTTTTTTAATGGACCAGAAGTTTTTTCCTGATGAAAAGGACATGAAGTCAAACTCAGCAGAGAGTTTCAAGTAAGGTGCAAATATAAACAATCTGGGAGAATGCTCAATTGATCTGATGTTGGTGGCAGTTGAGGTCAGAAATTAGTGATTTTTTTTTCCTAGCTTAATTGGCTTATCCAAGACTAGATATTGCACAAAAAAATGACAGTGAAATAACGGCAGAAATGCTTGCAACATTTGCGTCAGGCAGCATCTGTGGAAAGAGAGCCAGTTAATGTTGGATAAATGATCTTGGACTTGACTTTAATGGTTTCCCTTTGCACTGATGCTGCCTAACTCACTGACTGTTTCCAGTATTTTCAGATTTCCAGCATCTATTTTTATGTATGATAGAGCTATAAGGGTGAGGGAAGGTAGCTGGGAGTTAGAACTGCTTGCAGTCTTTGCACCCACAGTTGGATATAGCCGCTAAAGGACAACAGAAAGGGATAGAGACAAAAATGCACTCTGGTGAATCCTAAGACAGATTTATCAGGATGGGAAGAGTTCCCATTTCTATATGTACTATAACTTGATAAATGTAAAGTAGATGAGCAATAGCAAAGAATAATTGATCTGACATATCATTGGTTTAGATCATCTTGGTTAAAATATGCTTTCAATGTGTGGTACAGTTAACTGGACCAGCAGTTAATCGGGACAACAGCTTATTTGGGAGAACTTTTTTAATAAAACAAACTTATTGAGAAAATAGGCTGGATTCCCTTTGTTTATTTGGGATGTTGTGCCATTTAGTTACAACAGAAGGCTGTTGCCAAACAGTTTTTGACTTGCATGATTTTTGACACTGATAGTTGGCAAGAAGTGAGCAGTAAGACAATTCAGAACTGTTGCTCACTGCAGTTTCAAGCAATCAGGCTTGGATACGCAAGAAACAGCCCAGAGTGAAAATGAAACAATTTCACTACTTTAACAAGTTAGGAACTACAAAGAATTTAAAGTTATTGATAATTACTTTAGATGTTACAATGCAAGTGAAGATTTACAGAATGCAATTGTCAAATGTCTGATAAGGAAACACCAATGCCCTTGAACGGAAATAAAAGTGGATAAGGCCTAATCTATCAGAGGAAAAGCCCTCTCCACCATTGAGCACGTCTACATAGTGTTGTTGCAGGAAAGCAGCATCTGTCATCAGGGACCCCCGCCACCCAGGTCATGCTCTCTTCTCTTGCTACCATCAGGAAGAAGGTACAGAGGCCTCAGGACTCACACCAGCAGATTCAGGAGCAATTACTACCCTCAACCATCAGGCTCATGGATTAAAACTGCTTCCCAGTTTACTGGAATCCTCTGCATTTCAGAAAATGTTTCACTCAACTTGCCTCATCATTGAAATGTTCCTACAACCTATGGACTCACTTTCAAGAACTCTTCATCTCATGTTCTCGATATTTATTGCTTATTTATAAATTTATTTATAGACAGGGTCTGCTGGCCTCCCCGGTTCCCTTATTTAAGACCACAAGAGATATGAGCAGAATTAATCCATTTGGCCCATCGAGTCTGCTCTGCCATTCAATCATGGTTGATCTTTTTCTTTTCCCCCTTCTTAGCCCCACTCCCCAGCCTTCTCCCTGTAACCTTTGATGCCATGTTCAATCAAAAACCTATCAAGCTCTGCATTATATACACCCAACGACCTGGCTTCCACAGCTGCCTATGGCAACAAATTCACCACACAATTGGCTAAAGAAATTTCTCTGCATCTGTTTTACCCTTGTATCCTAAGGCTGTGCCATCTTGTTCTAGACTCCCTCCCCCCCCCCCCCCCCCACACACACAATGGGAAACGTTCTTTCTATATCTACTCTGTCCAAGCCTCTGAACATTTGAAAGGTTTTAATGAGATCCCCCATCATCCTTGTGAACCTTCTCTGAGCCCTCTCCTATGCCAGCACATCTATTCTTGGATGAGGAGGCCAAACCTGCTTATAATTTTTTTTCAGCCCAAGCTGGTTAAAACCTGAGGTACAAGCATAGCCCAACATGCTCATTTGTCAATTGCTTAGAAGCTTTGGACACTACCTCACTTTTTTAATATTTAATATTTTTGTCTTTACACATTTTAAAAATATATTCAATATACATAATTGTTTTACTTGTTTATTTATTATGTTTTTATTTATTACTATTATTTTCTCTCTCTGCTAGATTATGTATTGCATTGGACTGCCGCTGCTAGGTTAACAAATTTTGCATCATATGCCGTTGATAATAAACCTGATTCTGATTCTAGTGGTGTTCAGTATTGTGGCTTTCTAAAGATTTACATAGATATTACTGTGTAGCCCTAATTGTTTAATACTATTTAGTGCCTTTGACAGGACAATGTTTTATTATTATTATTATTATTATTATTATTATTATTATTATTACTACTATTATTGTATTTGCAGGTTATTGTCTTATGCATAGTAGTTTAACACCCAAATTGGTGTGTTTTTTTTCATTGATTCTATCATGGTTATTATTCTATTATGGATTTATTGAGTATGCTGCAAGAAAATGAATGTCAGGGTTTTATATGGTAACATATATGTACTTTGATAATAAATTTACTTCGAACTTTTGAACTCTGAAGGCAGTCCAGTATCTACATTGATTTTGCTCATTTACAGTCAAAGGAACAGTGGGTGAATTCTTCTGATAATTATTAGGAAGTAATACACTTTTATAGTACTGTAATAGTTTTGATAGTGTTCTAATTTGATACTCAATTAAATGGCAGTTTATCTTTTCTATATCTTATGAACTCTTTCCCTGAAACTTTGGCTATTCGGGGCAGCCACTTAATTGGGCCTAAGTATACTGGTCCCAATGTGTCCACCAGAATCCACTGTATTTCTGAACATGCTAGTTTTGTAATTATTCCACAAAATTTTAATTGTTTTTTAATAGTGTTGTTCCTTTTTGCACCTTGTAATGCATTGGGCAACATTTTTGCCATTTCCTTTGCATTTGTTGGTAATTTATGAGGCAGAGGAACTAGCTCAACACTGAACCTAGCACGGATAGAAAGTGTGTAAGGAGCTGGCTGGATTCTAATCTGGAACCATTTGCCTCAAAGTCCAGTGGTAATGCCATTACAGCACAACTGGCTTAATGTCACTTGACTAAAATGAATTCATGTTTCCCTCAATGTAGTGAAACTTAAGGAGAGATTGTTAAGAGGTTTGATAGTGTATAATTGTTACAAGTACCCTAAGTAAAGCAACAGTGTCCTTGTTGCAACTCACACAAAATGCTAGAGGAACTCAGCAAGTCAGGCAGTCTCTATAGAGGGGAATAAACTGTTAACATTTTGGGCCCAGACCCTTTGGCTTCTTGAACATGTTGTTTGGCTCTGAGCCCACCTTTTAAATTTACAGTAGCTGATATAGATTGGTCTGTGCCACCATTGAAAGCTGGGGTTACCTTGGGGACCCTAAAGTTGCCAGTTAACTTCAAACAGGCCATGCTGAGTCGGGAAATAAAGAAGGGTTATGTGACAACATAATCTTAACTATTATGTAACCACTAGAATCCATATCAGGGAGTTGAGTGGTTGGTGATGGGTGGTAATCACAGCAGACCTATTTGTAGTTTTGATGGATAGAGTTAATGTCAAGGCAGTGGATGTGATTTTTTTTTTGGTTTCAGCAGTGAGCTCACTGCATTGGAGCAGTGCTCATTGTGGCAAATGAAAGCATTCCATTAGTCTTGACCAGTACCTTGCAGGTTGTTGGAAAGCCTTGGGATGTCGAGAGGTGTGTCAATTGACACACTTTCCTTGCTCTCTCACTCTGCTCCTTTGTTTATTTTTGTTTTTGCAAGTCTATTTTAGGTTCTATTTAATGGTGGCACCAGCATAGGCCCTGTGTAATTGTAGTAAGACATTCTTGCTCACATACACAAAATCTCTTTCGATAAAGGCCAACGTTTACCCCTTTACTGCTTGCTGCACCGGTAAATTTGCTTTTAGTTGCTTTCAGTGAATGGTGTACAAAATCACCCAGGTCCCTTTGTTCATCATTAACAAATTGATCGTGATTTAAATGATTGTTATTCCTGCTGAAATAACTTCATGTTTGCCCACATTATGGGGTAAATGCTGTGTGGTGTTGCCTATTCACTCTGTTAGTCCAAATCACCTTGAAGCTTTGTGACTCACTTAAGTATATTTAGTTTTGTCATTGGCAAACTGGGAAATATTACATTTGGTTCTGCCGTATTAAATCATTGTGTGTATCTGGGTCTCAGGCATGGATTACTGTGATATCCTATTATTCACTTCCTGCCATCTTGATCCTTGTAGAATCACTGAGAAATGTAACATGGAAACTGACTCTTTGGCCTCCTGAGTCCATACTGATCAACAAGCAGCATTTTCCATTTCATTCTGTTTTGCTTTCCATTCCCCTTCTCCCCCACCCCCAAACAGATTCTGGAAGTTTTAGTTATTAGAATAACAGCAATCACTGTTGAGCCCAATAGCATGAATAACTATTTTCCCTTTAGTATTGGTCCTCTTGGGGTTGGTTAACCCAGTGATTTGATTTAATGCTGCTATAATTTTTGTTTGTGTCACTAATCAGCATTTATTAGAAATCTACTGTTGCCCTTGAGAAGATGGTCAACTCTCTGGAACTGCTGCAGTCTGTCTGGTAAAAGGGCTTCCTCAGTGTCATTGGGTATGGAATTACAGTGATAATAAAGAAATGCTGATATTTCCAATCAATGTGGTGTGCAACTTGATGCCGAAAGATGGCAGTAATTCCTTGTGCCTACTGTCCTTGCCTTTGGCATTGAGTTTGTTAGTTGAGAGATACATCTGGAATTATTTAAGTAAGTAAACTTTGTGTAGCCACTGTAGAAGTGTAATGATGAAAAAAATGAATAAAATTGTGGATAAGTTGCTTTGTCCAGGTTAATGGCAAGGTTTGAGTCAAGTTGCCGCTGTACTCACTAAATCAACTGGACATTATTCATTCTTTTTGCTTGACGTGTCAATGGATTGTTAAGAGGCAAAATGATCACTGCCAAATGCTCCCAGCACTTAAGACCTACCTTCAGGTAGATGGCACTTAATTGAGTTCATGCTCAGCAGCTTTTCCACCATGCTCATCCCATTCCAAAACCTTAGTCACAAACAGGAAGTATCTACCTGAAGGGATGAAAAGACTTTGCTTTATGAAGTTGGAAATTCTCTATTTATTCCCACTAAATCAGAATGTGAGGCTGTCTCTGACTTTCTGAAATGCCAAGCACTCAATTGTATGTATTTTAGGTTCACTGCTGCAGCATGTACAGTCAGACCCTTGGGACTATTATGAGATGATGTATTTCAATTTCTCAGTTTCACCTCCACCTGTTCACACAAATATTTCACTGAATAAACTTGGCAAGAATCTCAGAATTGCCTTTGGCTAGTCACATGATAAGTATTTCAGCATTCCAGGTGGTTAGCTGATTGGGTTCAGCACTCAATCCTCCTCCTGTGCAAGGTCTCCATCCCTAACTTCCAGAAAGATTAAACCTTTATTCCATAATGTGTTTTATTCCAAAAGACCTGGAATGGAATTTTTTATCAATAAATCATAATGCTTATGCGTATAAGTTACTACCACATCCAAATATACCCACTGGTACTAAGATTGACAGGTAAAAAAAGAATATGGGAGGGGGATAAATACTGAACTACACATTTGTTTAATCTACACGAGGCAAAGTTGTAAAATTTGTCCTTCAGTCAAATTATTCCCTTAAGACCTTAAGACATAGCTGAATTAGACCATTCAGCCCATTGAGTTTGCTCCCCATTCTCCTGCCTTCTCCCCTTAACCTTTGAAGCCCTGATTAATCAAGAATCTATCAACCTCCATCTTAAGTATACCCACTGACTTGACCTGCACACAGTCAGTGACAACAAATTGGACAGATTCACCATTGGCTAAAGAAAATTTTCTTCATCTCTGTTCTAAATAGAGTGAATGACCAGAAGATAGCTTGCTTATCTCAAGCAATATAATGAAAATTCCATGTCTTTTTTTTAATAAAATTGTGCCAATATCAGTGAAAATTGAAAAGTCTTAAAGTTCTTGATACATACAGGCCATGAAACCTAACTAACAGAAGCAAACAACGATCATGCTCATTGATTTGAGACATACTTTTAATTTGAGGTTTCCAAATAAAGCAAAAATTAACTTTTATCTGATCTCAGTCTTGGGGTAACTTAATTCGGATTTTCAACAATTAATGTTGACCCATCTGAACTTGTACACAGCTACACCTTAATTCATTTTTCAGTTATTGGGTACTGAATGGTCTGATGCCCTGGACTTTGCAATTGAAGATTGTCCAGCAAATAACATTATCATATTTGGCATCCACCAAATGGTTCATGAATCCGCTTCTTTCACTTCTTTTGCGTCTTTTTCTTTCACATGTGGTTCTGTTACTGGTGGGGCCTGTGATGGTGTGTTTTCAGGCCGATTGAGCAATCTGGCACTTTGCTGTCTCCAGCAGGGTTCAGGAAGGCGAGCATCCTTTTCCAGGCCAAGAAGCTTGGAGACTGGGTGCAAGCCAGTGGTCGACTCCGTTTCTTGTGGATTGAAATGTCGGGGAAGATTGAAAGTATCGAGGCAAGTGTTCAGCACTCACATTTGCTGGAGGTGTCTGTGTCTGATGGTCTCCTTCCCTCTGGCTTGCTGTTCCGGAAGGAAGGTCCCTGTGTTCGAATGATATCTCCCTTGATGCTATTGGAGGATGGTGCTGGAGCAAGGTTTAATAAATCAGTTTGTGAATTGGACTGCAGTTTATGTTATGTTTTCTGGTTCTGGTCGCTTCTTTTCCTGTTGCTGTTTTTGGGCAACTTTGAATTGAGCAGTCTACGTATAATGGACACTGAGCTGAACTTGAGATGGACTCTTTTCGTTTGTGTTGTTATTGTGTGTTTTTGTGCATTCTATTTGTTTTTTGCGCTGGGGGGGGGGGATATTGATGGTTTTCCTTGTTCGGGTTCCATGGCTTTCTTTGTTTTGTGGCTGTCATTGGGGAAGACAAATTTCAGGGTTACATACTGCATAAATACTTGGATAATAATGTACTTTGAACTTTGATAAAGGAAAAACATTTTCCTTATGCTTAAGGTAAACTTCAAGTCTAATGAGCCTTTGTTTTTGATGATCTGCTTATTGTTATTAGATACGATATAGGGTGGTGGTATTCTCGACAGGGAATGTGGGACTTGTGTTGGCAAGTGCATGTCTTCAGCAAGTCCTTAGAACCATGACTCTGAATATCATGAATATGTTTGGTTATTTAATTTCATATGCAGATTTTGAAAATCTAGTTGAAAGATCGGGTTAAGTGTTATGTTTTGTAACTCCAAAATAAAAAGAAACTATTTGTAATGAAAAAATGGCAGTCCAAAATGGTGTGTGTCTTAGTTTGTGTTTACTTTAAGCAAGATGCGCACATTTTGTGTAGTAACATCATGACATATACAATTCATGTATTTTTACATGTAACCATAATGAATTATTTACGCGACAATGCTTAAACAACTTACTTACAATATTGCTATAATACTACTGAAATAATAAATATACAACACTCCTGCTTAGCTATCAACTCCCACTCAATACAGAATGCATCTCAACTATATAACACAACTGCTTGACAAACATCCACAGCATAGAAAATGTTTAAATTTCCCATTCAGGCCTAAAGGTTTAATTACTGGAGGCTTTCTTACTTTTGTGGGATAACATCTTTCCTGTCAAGGGGATCGTTCTACTTGGGAGGCGAGAGTTGTGGCCGTGGAACAATCTCAAGTTCTGGGACCTCCTCCATGGTGGTACTAAGAGTTGACTCTGAGACTGCAGGGCTGGTTCTGACAGATCTGGACACCCTCTTTTCTTGGCTTTTCTCTCTGGATCTACTTTGATCCTGGCTTCTTTCTCTCTTTATCCCACTCTTTTTCTTTCTAGATGTACATCTTGATCTTGGGAAGGTGCATTTATTCCACTGGAGTATTCTCTCGTTAATCCTTCCTTTACAACATGATCTTTCCTCCTGGTTTTCTTTACCTACAACATCATCTGATGAATCCTCTGTTCATGTACCATCACTGACTCCTTTCTTCCTTCTGTTCATCCAACTGGGCTTTGGTCTTCGCATCTACTTTTATAAGCAGCTTTTTGTTTCCCACTTGAAGTTCATAGAATAACCTTAATGCATGCAGAGTAGATTCTAGTTCTTTGTACTCACAGAAGCAAAATGTTTGAAACTTTCTTGCAGCTCCTTGAACTCCCTTACAGCTTAAAACTAAGTAACTGCCTGATTAACATATCAGAAGCTTTACAAAAACTGTTGTAGTTGGACTGCTGTGTTCATCACTTTTATGAATCCTCTGAGCAACATGTCCTCTCCTTGGTCCAATATGCTTTCCATCCAGAAGCAGAGGTTGGCACCAACACCTGTTTGCCCTCGGTTTGGCAACAGTTCATGGTATACAGCAAGGAGACATTTGTGGCATAATCCAGTACTTGAATTTGCTTTCAGTTGACTCTTGCAGAAGATGTGGCATGCAAATGGTGGATGGAACTCACTCAATCACTCAGTCTCAGCCACTCACATTCCCACAATGCTGGCTTGCCTGTTTTTACCACATACAAGTCCAAAATAGCTTGTTGGTATATTGTATTTTACTGTTACGAATGTCATTTCCGCAACAGTTATCTTTTCTCCAGTATAACTTCTTAGTTGGATATCTTCAAGCTTCAGTTCAGTAACTTTGAAATGCCTCTCAAATTCATTTTGTGGAATGACTGAAACAGCTAATTAGACCATTGTATAATTCCACTTTAGTTAATTTGCCGTTATCTTCTGATATTAACCATATTGCTTGTCTCTTAGTTTTCACATTGTAAATCTTAAGGCCACACAGTCCTGTGCCACTCTTGGCAGATTTTTCATTAACAGTATGCAGATTAGTGCTCTTTTTGAAACTACAATTTAATTGTTTAGATGCTTTCTTCCCTGTGTAGACCATTTATTTTTGTCTGCCCAACATACTTTTTGTATATGTCCTACTTTGTTGCATTTTCTGTATGTTTCACCTTTAAATCTATATTGATATGGTGTGTGTGAGCCCCTGCTACAGAGATAACACAGTTTGTTTGGCCAAGTGGTTTCTGTTTAGACTTTACAATTTTGTTCACACTCACTTTCATTCCTGACTGCAACTCAATTGCATCTCTGTCTGCTGTTTCCATTGATACAGCTATTTCAACTGCTGTTCTAAATGCAAGTCGGGCTTCAGTTAGGAGCAGTTTCTGAATGTTTTCTTGTTAAGATTCCACAAACCAAATGATCTCTTAGTGCATTATTAAGCTCATAACCAAACTGACAGTGCTCAGACAATTTCTTCAATGCGCTGAAATGGACTCACTTTCCTTTTAGCAAGCAAGAGAAAATCTGCAGATGCTGGAAATCCAAGCAACAAACACAAAGTGCTGAAGGAACTTAGCAGGCCAGGCAGCATCTGTGGGGAAAAAATACAGTCGATGTTTTGGGCCGAGACCCTTTGGCAGGAAAGCTAAAGCATTCTGCAATCAGCAGTGGTTGTGGATCTAAGTGTTCCTGCATTACTTTCACAATATCAGCAAAGATAATTTTGTTTCGTTTGGTTGGAACATTTAAACTTTGAAGCAAACTGTATGCCTTTAAATCCAATACACTCAGCAAAATTGACACTTGTTTCTAATTGGTTATTCCATTTGCTTCAACATACTGCTCAATTAGTTCAGTAAATAAAATCCAGTTATCTGTGGTGTAATCAAATGTGTCAATCTTCCCAATGTAGCCAGCTGCTTTTGCCCTTTTGGTTGTTATTACTGTACCTAGTACTCGTGGTTTACGAACATGTGTATTCTTCTGTTTTCCTTTTTTTAAACTTGATCATTTTTTTCCCTTCCGAAGAACATGCTATACTGCTGTTCTTTTTAACTCAACAGTTTTGCTGCGCTTCAACAGGTAGGTAGTTGTCTTGGGTTTGTTTTAAAACTACCACGTCGCTACCTACGTTTTGTAACTCCAAAATAAAACCAAATTGCAATAAAAAGACTGAAGTCTGAAATGACCTGAGTTTTAGTTTGTGCTTACTTTAAGTGAGGCAAGCATGGATTACATGGTAGTGTCATGACCTATGCGGTTCATGTGTTTTTGTATATAACCATAAAGAATTATATAAACAATAAAGACTGCTTAATCAAATATTAGGTTTTTTAAAAATTAGTTTTCAGTGTCAGAGTAGTTTGGTAGTCAAAGTTTTACCACACTGCCGTTGACTCTTGAATGAGCAGGACTTAACTTTAGTGGGCTTTTGGTCCATAAGTGTAGCAAATTCAGGGCCTTCATATATTTTGGTGTTCAATTTCTTAATAAAATATCATTAAGGCTAATCTGGAGGAGTAGGAAAGCTTTCTGTTTCCTGTACTTCATTGTGCTCGTGTAAACTTGAGCTAAATCAACCTTTTTAATTAGATACATGTGAAGTGAAGCTAAAAAAAATCGCATTTCTATTCAATCCCCTCAACCATTGATGCCTCTTGTCTGAAAATCTTACTGATTTCAGCCTTTAATGCACTAAGTTATAAAAGCAAGTCCATTATTATTAAATTGGATTTATCAGCAAATCTGCATGAAATGTAATTCTATGAAAAGAATTTGGAATTGCAAACCAAAATACTATTAACCATCAATTGTACAGAATTATTTTCTAAATTATTTTGAATCAGTATTTTTAGCATTTTTGTTATTTTAAGATGGCAGAATCTCTGTACTGTTAACACTCTAGGGTTAATATTAGAAGCAGAATCCAGCATAAAATTAGTTTGAGATTCTTCACAGACTGGGGCACAGCATGTCTGGATCTGCGGGGAGCTTTGGTTCTTTTTTATATGGAGATTAAGGGGAATAGGGCCTATGTAATGAGCAGATAAAAGCAAGAGATGGAAAAAGATTCATTGCACATGGCTCTTAGCATTATAGGTGGAGGTTTACACCCAAAAAAAGGAAGTTTGATGTTCCTGCGTTGTGTTCATTCAGTGAACTGTAAAACACTTTGAAGAAGCTTATCTGTGGTTTGAGGGTTTCCTGGGAGAGTTGCTGGCTGACTGGCAAGGAAGGCATTGATTGACATGAAAGTGATTTCAATGCCAGGGCTTTAGACTAGAGCAAGCCCATTGATATGAGATATGGACACTTTGCTGAAATCTCCATTTTGGAATTGGAAAGCATTACCAATAGAAAGGAATAACTTTTATTTCCTGTTGCAGTGAATGAAGAATTTAAGTGCAGCATGTTTGAAGTTCATGTGATAGTAGTGTATTAAATTTGGTTTGCATTATTGGAAAAAGTCAATATAAAAAGATGTTTTAAAAGTTTATAATTCTGAGTTTTTGTCTAATTCCATTACTGATTTAATTTTAGGAACAGAAAATTAAAATCCAAGCAAACTCAATATACTGATCATGGGGGAGGGGGACAGGAAGCTGCAGCTGACGACTTTTCTGATTCTCTGGTCATTGTTTTATCTTAAATGTTTGCATGCATTTACTGGTACTGGTAACATCACATGAGTATATTTAAATCCATCACTGAACATTTAAAATTTTAATTTACAATAGTTCTGCAAAGAGTTTACTGAAACATCAACTCTAGGCAAAATTTGTATTTCCAAATCTTATATCAGCATCTGTATAATTTTGAAACAAGATGTATCATCTTTAAATTTCAACTGCTCAGCCACAGTATAAAGTTAATTGAGTTGTACTCCATGTTTCTAACTTTTTTTTTGTTTGGTGCGGTTTTCTAGTTTCAGAATTAAACTATAAGCTAAATCTGTCATGATTGGACTTTAGTAAAAATTTGTAGGGTAAGCCAGACTACAACACAATACAATGATGGCCATTCCGTAAAGCTTGATCTTTGTAAAGGAACTAATTAGTTATTTACGATCCTTTTTCAGAATATTTGAAATTGGATTTTCCATTTGAGAAGGAATTGACAGAATAAATTTAAGGTATCTGAAATTACTAAAGGACACATTTCCCAAATCCTTGAAAATGATGCAGATAGTCCTTTATTCATCATGTATGCTTTTTAAATACAATTTTAAAGATATCAATCAACTTTTATTTGTCTGATACATTTCATTAAAAAGTATAGAAAACCTTTATTTAACAAATATCATTTACATGATTGTCTTTTAAACCTGAGCATTGCTATGGTTATTGTTATGCCTGTGCAATTCCTTTATATATTTATGTTTTCAACACCCCATTCTTTAATCTTGGGTATGACCCTAAACACATTAAACTGAAGTGTTGGTAATGCTCTTTGTTGGAGGATGGGGGGGGTGGGCAAGATAACATTTATGAATCAGACTGTGGCTTTGTTTGAACTTGCTGCTAATGGATGAGCTGGCAAATAACATTAAAATAGTCAAACCTTTCAAGTTCAGAGGTGGCACGAGGGAATCGAGCCAAGGGAACTTCAAAAGCCAGCACAGCAAGACAGAACATGTGTTTGAGACTGAATAGATTAGAGGCCATTATCAGTCATTTGCCATGATGTAGTGAACAAAAACTTGATTTTCCCTTCAGGGATGGGGTTAGTAATTTTTTAATAAATAGTTACTTCCCAGCGCTCTACCTGGTACCCATGCATTCTAGCCCAGAAATACAGGATAATATGGTTCATCATTCCATAACCACATAACTAAACTCTTTCTGATCTTGAGATAGCTGTAAATTAGACTGAAATACCCATTTGAACAAGACAAATCCAGAAGGATTATGAAAGAATTATGATTCTTATTTATTTTCTTTGAAACTGATTGAACCATATCCTACTACTTGAGGCCTGAGATCACTATTAAAGCACCCACGCACCACTGCTCTCCATCTGCTAATTCATGCTGTAAAGGTTAACTTCTCTTCACCCACCCCCTTCCCCAAATAACTGTCTTGGGCTTTACCTTTATCTGAAAACACCCCAGGAATTAAAAAAACATTTTCCTACATTCCCCATTGAAACGGAAATGTGTTGGATCATGTGCCAGGACCAACAATGCAGGATCTGAGATAATTTTCTTTTCCCTTCTCATACTCCCCTGCCCCAACAAGACTGGGAACTGTCTCTGGACTCTTTGGAGAGTTCAGCACAGAGCAAACTGACAGCTTTGGCTTTTCAAATCTGTCTGTAAATCTCACTCTTCTACATTTGACAGGCAGTGCGAGGGAGTCCTGGACTTTAAACTGCTGAATGCCAGAAGTTCCATTCAGAGTTGCTGGCATTAAACAGGGAGATCTAGTTTTATTTTGATGTAACTTGTAAGTAGTCTAAAAGCACAGTTTTTAACTTGATCCAATGCTGGTTTTGTACTTTTTCCACATGCTGTGTACATGAGGGAAAAAAATCATTGTCGAATTGTACTAAAACAGGCCATTGGCCCAATTCAAACATGTCTTCCTGGCTTAGTCCCATAGACCTGAATTTAGCTCACGTCCCTCTAAAATGTTGCTACCCATATACCTGTCCAAATGTTTCCTAAACATTGTAATAATACTTGTCTTCACCACTTCCTTGGTAACTTGTTTCACATACTCATCACCCTCTGTGCAGAAAAGCTTCCCCCAACTTCAGGATCCCTTTTAAGTAATTTCCCTCTCACCTTAAACCTTTGCCTACAAGTTTGATTCCACTGTCCTGGGGAGAAAGAATGTGATGATCTATCTCACCTGTGCTTCTCATGATTTTGTAGACCTCTAAGATCACTCTTAGCTTCCTTTACTGGGGAAAATGGTCATAAACCCTTTAGTCCTGGCAATATTCTTGTGAATCTTTTCTGCACCCTCTCTAGCTTATTTGAATTCATCCTGTAGTTTGGTGACCATTTCATAGGCAGCTGTAGGAATAATAGGGTTGAAATTGCAGGTGGTTTTAATTTGCCTAATTTTAACTGGGACTGCCTTGGTCCAAAGGGATTTGATGGGGCCGATATTTAAGCATGCCCAGGAGAGTTTTCTGAAGCATTATATAGATGACTATAATAGCAAAGGAGTTACAGTAGACCTCTCAGGAAATGAGGCTGGGCAAATGATTGATTATGTCACTACAGGGGAACTTTGGAACCAGTTCAATGGGTTTCAAGTAGTCATGGATAAAGGGAGACTGGTTTTCAAGTTATTGGAGGGGGTTGGAAGAGAACTCATCTTGATGGCATGAAAGAGGATCTCTGAGTTATAGAATCTTACAGCAGAGAAATAAGACATACGGCCCAACTTGTCTGTACCAACTTGTGGCACCCTTCTGTATTGATCCCATCTTCCAGCACTTAGTCCATGGCCCTCCATGTATGAGCATTTCAAGTGCTCATTCAAACAGCTCAAATGTTCTCAAGACCCACCTTCAGCTATTCTCACAGGCAATGTAACACAGGCACCCACCAGTCTGGGTGAAAAAGGGCCCCTTCTTGCCATTAGTGCACATCTTCCAGATTTTTCCACCTCTGATCTGGGAGGAAAATGCTTCCTGCAGTTCATCCCATCGAATCCTCTTAATCCTATATACTTCAGTCAAATCCCACTTTAGCCTCCTCTGTCCGAGGTAAAATGGGCCTAGCCTCTTTGGTCTCTCCTCAAATTAAAATGCTCCATTCCAGGCAGTGTGCTACTGACTCTACTCTGGTCTCTCCCCGCCTCTGGAAGTGCTATCACATCCTCCCTATAAAGTGGTTCCCAGAGCTCCATGTAGTACTCCAGCTGAAGTCTGTTTTAGAAAGCTGGAGAATTATGTCCCTAATTCTGTATTCAATGCCCCAACTAATAAAGGCTGGCATTCCATATGCCCTCCTAATCTTGTTAACTAATCACATTGCCACCTTCATGCAGTGTCAGAACAGGCCCTTCAGCCTGTGCTACTTTGGTGCCAATTCAAACTAATACCATCTGTCTTCACATGGTGTATATCCCTCTTTCCTGGCTGTTCATGTGCCTATGTAATTTCCTCTTAAACATTGCTATGTATCATCTCCATTGGCAGCACATTCCAGGCACCTAACACTTATAAACAGGAGGTTCTGCAGCTGCTGGAAATATTGAGCAACACACAAAGTCTGAAGGAATTCAGCAAGTCAGGCAGCATCTATAGAGGGGAACAAACAGTTGACGTTTTGGGTCAAGATCCATTCACCAGGACTGGAAATGAAAGGGGTAAAAACCAGATTAAGAAGGTGGGAAGAAGGAAAGAAATACAAATTGGCAAGTGATAGATGAGACCAGGTGAGGAGGAAGGTGGGTGGGTGGTTGAAGTAGTAAGCTGGGAGGTGATAGGTGAAAGAGACTAAGAGTGGAAGGAAGAGAGTGTAAGGATGTTGCCTGGTCGTCTTTGCAGTTCTGTTTTGGGATTTATGGAACATTACCTTGCTTCTCAGTGCCTTGGCTACATTAATAGTCAGGCAGCGTACAGGAATAGAGGCCAGATTGTCATGCATACTGTTCATTGCATAGAAAAGATGGCTACGTTTACCAGTGAGTGTGGGGAAAATATGACCTTACATTTAATTACCCATTTTAGTTTTAATTAAAGTAGCAACTGATGTCAGTTCATTAGGCAGAGCATGATTCTATCTTCAGCTTTTTAGAATCAAAAGAAGAAAGTTTTTGATTAGAATTTTCAGCATTACTAAAAATTCCGAATGTGGGGTAAGTTAATTTATCAATGCTGTTAAAAGGTTTATGGTTTTAAAAAAATTAAAGACTAAATTAAAGATGTTTAAATCAATAAATCAATAAAACCTTAATTTTTTGTGCAAAATTGAACATCATATTAGTAATCCACAGCAAATGAACACTGAAAAATGCAAGCTGATAGCTTGTTTCTGATTCATTATTTATTCTTAGCCAAACTGTTTTTAAAAATTTTTAATGCATAGTTTTGGCAACAGCGTCAACCAAATTTGTTGCTGAAGGTCCAATGGTATGACTTTTTACAATACAAGTTCCCAATGTTGCACACTAAACAGTTCATAGCAGAGCTGGGTAAATATTAGACATGACAGTATAGCTCCTATCATTTCCACAAGTGCAACTTTATTTCAGCTATAGTGATAACTTTCTATTGGTTAAGTGAGTTCTGGAGATTACTTGTGGAAAATTGTAATTGTTGTAGAGGGCACATTTAAAATTTTGAAAAGTTTTAAGTTTTCTTTATATCTTTCACTCATTTTAGATGTATCAAATAATGAAATTTATACCAAAATAATTTTCTCTCTAGTTTCACTATTTCACCATATGCTTGAACATAACCATTTTGCTGAAGATGCTTTCAAGCCAGAGTACATGATTTGCTATTTGCTATAAAGATGAATTTGTGTTAATTTAAAATTAACATAGAAGAATTTAAAATTATATAGGTAACTGAACATAGTTTAACATTTTTTTGAGCAGAGATGGAATTCCACCGTATAGAATCCGAAAGCAGCATCGGCGGGAAATGCATGAAAGTGCCAAAGCGAATGGACGAGTGCCACTACCTCACATTCCTGTAAGTTTTTCTTTTATAAACCTACAGATGAGCAGAAAGAAAATACATCTGTGACATATTTCTAAAAAAAATTCAGCCTAATTTTCAATCAATCTTAAGCACATACTTGTCCCCTGCTATATTTTTCGTATCTTAATACACTGGGTTCCGGTTAATTGGGACACATCAGGACCAGTACATTTAGGTCCAATTAACCAGCTGGCCCAATTACAAACCCCATTTCCAGAAAAGTTGGGATATTTTCCAAAATGCAATAAAAACAAAAATCTGTGATATATGTTAATTCATGTGAACCTATATAACTGACAAAAGTACAAAGAAAAGATTTTCAATAGTTTTACTGACCAACTTAATTGTATTTTGTAAATAAACACAAATTTAGAATTTGATGGCTGCAACACACTCAACAAGAGTTGGGACAGAGTTAAAATAAGATTGAAAAGTGCGCAGAATATTCAACTAACACTGGTTTGAAAGACTCCACATTAAGCAGACTAATTGGTAGCAGGTGAGGTATCATGACTGGGTATAAAAGTAGTGTCCATCAAAGGCTCAGTCTTTGCAAGCAAGGATGGGTTGTGGCTCACCCCTTTGTGCCATGATTCGTGAGAGAATTGTTAGTCAGTTCAAAAGGAACATTTCCCAATGCAAGATCGCAGTGAATTTAGGTCCTTCAACATCTACTGTACATAATATTGTGAAAAGATTCAGAGAATTCAGAGACATCTCAGTGTGTAAAGGGCAAGGTCGGAAACCACTGTTGAATGCGTGTGATCTTCGAGCCCTCAGGTGGCACTGCCTAAGAAACCGTCATGCTACTGTGACAATTATAGCCACCTGGGCTTGGGAGTACTTCGGAAAACTATTGTCACTTAACACAGTCCGTCGCTGCATCCAGAAATGCAACTTGAAACTGTATTATGCAAGGAGGAAGCCATACATCAACTCTATGCAGAAACGCTGGAGAGTTCTCTGGGCCCAAGCTCATCTCAGATGGACCGAAAGACTCTGGAACAGTGTGCTGTGGTCAGATGAAACCACATTTCAGCTAGTTTTCGGAAAAAACGGGCATCGAGTTCTCTGTGCCAAAGATGAAAACGACCATCCTGATTGTTATCAGCGAAAGGTGCAAAAACCAGCATCTGTGATGGTATGGGGGTGCATCAGTGCCCATGGCATGGGTGAGTTGCACGTATGTGAAAGTACTGTTGACTCTGAGGCGTATATTAAGATTTTAGAGTGACATATGTTGCCATCAAGGCGACGTCTCTTCCCAGGACGTCCATGCTTATTTCAGCAGGACAATGCCAGACCACATTCTGCACGGGCTACAACAGCGTGGCTTTGTAGACACAGAGTGCGTGTGCTTGACTGGCCTGCTGCCAGTCCAGATCTATCTCCTATTGAAAATGTATGGCGCATCATGAAGAGAAGAATCAGGCAACGGAGACCACGGACTGTTGAGCAGCTGAAGTCTTATATCAAGCAAGAATGGACAAAATTTCCAATTGCAAATCTACTACAATTAGTATCCTCCAGTTCCAAAATGATTAAAAAGTGTTATTAAAAGGAAAGGTGATGTAACACAATGGTAAACTGCCTCTGTCCCAACTTTTGTTGAGTGTGTTGCAGCCATCAAATTCTAAATTTGTGTATGTTTACAAAATACAATTAAGTTGGTCAGTAAAACTATTGAAAATCTTTTCTTTGTACTTTTGTCAGTTAAATAAAGGTTCACGTGAATTAACATATCACAGATTTTTGTTTTTATTGCATTTTGGAAAATATCCCAACTTTTCTGGAAATGGGGTTTGTAGCCAAAGTTTCATGGAAATAGTTAAAAAGGTGTGTGTGTGTATATGTATTTAAAATTAAGTAGATAAGGGATGTCATAGATATCATGTAGTTTTGCTCCTCATGTATGTGAAGGATGTAAGAAATAATTATTGAGTCATAACCTGAGGGCAACACCTCACTTTTTCTGCAATATTTAAGCACAATTATTCTCCTTCATACTGCCAAATGAAAATTATATTCGGCATTATTCTCCTGTAGTAAGGGCAGCTGTGTCCCTCTTAAGGCATTACTTTCATGTTAGGCTTTAATCTTTTTATTCTTTTAATAGAGCAATAAGTGTATTACCCTGCTGACAAAAAGCTTCCAGGTAGTGCCTAGTAAACAGAACACAAATCTTGGCCTAAACAAAGTCAATTAAATAATAAATGAAAGAGATTTGGAAATCCTCGAGGCCTTATTTATTACAGCTTGTTCCAGTGTACCCTTTTAACATGTTTTGCCAACTTGATTTAATTCAGTTCTCCCAAGCACTTCATGTTGTTGGTTTGCACTTAAATAAAGACATTTAGCTGAGCGTAAACCAATGAAAATTGGAGTACCTTCTAGTAATATTTTCTGATTATCATTACTGGAGCAAGAAGGGCTAATACTTTCATGAAGGAATTTACATGTAGAGGGGGGAAACTGCTAGGAAAAACTTTTCACTAATTTAAATGAACTTTGAGTACTGAACCTTTGAATATCTTTCACTTGCGTTTAAATTTCAAGCACAAATCATGCATGATGCTTGAAGGTTGATTGTTTCCATTCCTGTAACTGAAGCTCTTAAAAGAAGTGGCTCAGGGATTCGGGAGGTTCTATAAGATTGTATCATGGCAAATTTAATTTTATTCAAAAAGGAGGACAACATAGGAATCTCCAGTCCATTTAGTTTACTGTCTGTTATTTGAAGCTATTATTGAAGGTGTTATCATAAGACACTTTTAAGAAGAAGGGTAACCAGGCAAAGTTAACATAGACTTTATTTATTGAGATGCAACGAGGAATAGACCCTTTTAGCCCTTTGAGCCACACCGGCCAGCTACCACATATTTAACCCTAGCCTAATCGCAGGACAATTTACAGTGACCAAATAACTTGCCAACCAATACGTTTTTGGAAATTGGGAGGAAACCGGAACACCCAAAAGAAACCACTAAGTCACAGGGAGAAGATACAAACTCCTTACAGACAATCGTGGGGACTTGAGTAAAGGAAATGTTATTTGAGGAAATAACATGTAATGGGCAAATGGGAAGTAAGGGATGTACTAAGGCATTGGATATAGTATGGTGTCATAGATTATTGCAAAAAATAAAAGCTTTTGGTGTAGGAGGTAATATATTGATGTGGATGGAAGACTGGCAGACTAACACATAGCTGACATGTATGGGTCTCCTGGTTGGCAAGATGTATTCTCGTGTTTTGTGGAGACTGTTGCTAGATATTTGCATTACAGTTTTAATAGATTACTAAATGAAGGCACGAAGGTACAGTGGCATGCAAAAGTTTGGGCACCCCTGGTCAAACTTTCTGTTACTATGAATAGCTAAGTGAGTAAAAGATGACCTGATTTCCAAAAGGCATAAAGTTAAGGATGACACATTTCAAGTAAGATTACTTTTTTATTTCCATCTTTTACAGCTTTAAAATAACAAAAAAGGAAAAGAGCCCAAAGCAAAAGTTTGGACACCCTGCTTGATCAGTACTTAGTAACACCCCCTTTGGCAAGTATCACAGCTTGTAAACGCTTTCTGTAGCCAGCTAAGAGTCTTTCAATTCTTGTTTGGGGAATTTTCACCCATTCTTCCTTGCAAAAGGCTTCTAGTTCTGTGAGATTCTTGGGCCGTCTTGCATGCACTGCTCTTTTGAGGTCCATTCACAGATTTTTGAATGATGTTCAGGTTGGGGGACTGTGCAGGCCATGGCAAAACCTTCAGCTTGAGCATCTTGAAGTAGTCCATTGTGGATTTTGAGATGTGTTTAGGATCATTATCCTGTTGTAGAAGCCATCCTCTTTTCATCTTCAGCTTTTTTTACAGACGGTGTGATGTTTGCTTCCAGAATTTGCTGGTATTTAATTGAATTCATTCTACCCTCTACCAGTGAAATGTTCCCCGTGCCACTGGCGACAACACAAGCCCAAAGCATGATCGATCCACCCCTGTGCTTAACAGTTGGAGAGGTGTTCTTTTCATGAAATTCTGCACCCTTTTTTCTTCAAACATATCTTTGCTCATTGTGGCCAAAAAGTTCTATATTAACTTCATCAGTCCACAAGACTTGTTTCCAAAATGCATCAGGCTTGTTTACATGTTCCTTTGCAAACCTGACGCTGAATTTTGTGGTGAGGACACGGGAAAGGTTTTCTTCTGATGACTCTTCCATGAAGATCATATTTGTGCAGGTGTCACTGCACAGTAGAACAGTGCACCACCACTCCAGAGTCTGCTAAAACTTCCTGAAGGTATTTTGCAGTCAAACGGTGGTTTTGATTTGCCTTTCTAGCAATCCTACAAGCAGTTCTCTCAGAAAGTTTTCTTGGTCTTCAAGACCTCAACTTGACCTCCACCATTCCTGTTGACTGCCATTTCTTAATTACATTACGAACTGAGGAAACGGCTACCTGAAAACGCTTTGCTATTATAGCCTTCTACTTTGTGGGCATCATTTATTTTAATTTTCATTAGTGCTAGGCAGCTGCTTAGAGGAGCCAATGGCTGCTGATTGTTGGGACAAGGTTTGAGGAGTCAGGGTATTTATAAAGGTTTGAAATTTACATCACCTGGCCTTTCCTAATGATGAGTATAAAAAACCCATAGCCCTAACAGGCTAATTAAGGCCTGAAACCTTGGTAAGAGTTATCTGAGTGCTCAAATCTCTTGGGGTGCCCAAACTTTTGCATGGTGCTCCTTTCTTTTTTTTCTCACTCTAAAATTGTACAAAACAAAAATAATACAATAATCTTGCTTAAAATATTGAAAAGAATGTTTCATCTTTAACTTTATGATTTTTGGAGATAAGTTCATCTTCTACTCACTTAACTATTCACAGTAAAATAAATTTTGACTAGGGGTGCCCAAACTTTTGCATGCCACTATATGATTAAATTTATTGCTGATAGAAACAATAGGAAAGTGAGTTATGTAGTAGATTAAACATAATGTGGGGAAATGTAGAATTGTGCCTAACAGCATAAACTGTAAAAGATACTGAAGTGGTGAGCTCTGAAGTGCAGAGTAATGTGAGTGTCCGTGGGTAATAGCCAGGTTGAACAAGCAATTAGTAAGGCTAACAGCATTTTAGTGTTTACTAGGTGTGTTGAATGCAAAATTAGAGTATTTCAGTTGTATGTCGCTTTGAGACCATTTCTAGAGTATTTTATACAGTGTTGATCTTATTTTAGCTAGGATGTTATTGGAAGCAGTTCAGGGAAAGTTTACTTGAAGGCAGCAAAAAAAAACCTGAAATGTTGATCATCTTTCTTTCTCTGTAGATGCTGCCTGACCCTCTTGAGTTTTTCCAGCAATTTGAGACCCTGCATCAGGTCCGAGTCTGTAGAGGGAGGATGAGTGAAGGCTGAGACAGTGTCTAGTAGTGATGGGTGGAACTAGATATGCAAGGGCAGGAAGAGATTGATGGGCAGTTGGAGCCAGGTAGGTAAGGGGAGGTGGGGTGCTGAAATGGAGGCTGGTAGGTGATACTAGAAACCAGGTAAGAGAGGTTCTATGATGCTTCTTACATTGTTGGGGGCCTATGTTTGTCGCCATGCCAACACCTTAGATTTGTAGAAAATTGAAGTTAAAATTCTGGGTGAATTAATGTGTTGAGGGGAAACTGGTTAGCTCTTTGTTCCAGGTTGAAGCAGAGGGCCTTAAGGCCTTTCTGATGGGGATGGAGGCTTGTAGAAACTGGTGTTTGTGGTAAGGGTGAAGCATTTGGGACCAGCGATATGGAAGCTGTCAATATGATAAAGCATAAGAGTTGTTTCAGATGTAGATGGGAAGGGATTGGAGAAGGGGACATAATAGAGTTGTTAAGAGTCAGCACAAAATACAACTCTTCTAACATGTCTGGTTTGTGGATTTTGGGCAAGAGATAGAGTGCAGTATGGAAAGGGGGCACTATCAGGTTGTAGGTTATGGAGTAGAGATTTAATGCAATGACATTTTTAAGGTCTAAGAGACAGTTGCCTGATGTTTGTGTGTCATTGTTTAGGGTAAATAATAAAGGGCTTGAGAGCTACCATCTGTCCTCTGCAGTTTAGAGGTCAATGTGTCAGACCACAATAGCTTTACTCATCTAGAAGAGGCTGAGAAGGTAGGAGTAAAGTGGATGGAGAAGTGCAAATTCATAAGTGGTAATGGGTGTGGGACTGGAGAAGGTGAAGTAATCAATGACATATTGGTAATTAGAAATGAAAAGGTCTAAATTTTTAGGCTAGAGAGGAGTGCCCAAGTGGAATGAGAGTGCTGGAGATATGAGAAAGGATCATCAGCAGGATTAAGGATTCCTTGTTAAAGAAATAGACACAGAGGAGAATGTGACAGAAAAGTTCAATGTCATATAGGTGCCAATACTCATTCAGATACTGGAGAGCAGGAAAGGGTGGCTTATCTTACAAGGAATGGTTGAGCAGCTAGATTTGTGTCTGATTGAGTAGAATATGTGTTGTTTGCAAAGAGATCCTAAGGAATCTTGACAGCATATATGTGGAGAGGGTGCATAATCTTAATCCAGAACCAGGAGTGACTGTTTTTTCTTGTAAAAGTGGTTACTTGTTTTAACGAATGGATGTGGTGAAATATTTTGGAATGTGAGGAGTCTCTAAAATTGACTTTCCCAAAAAGAGCAATGGAAGTAGTCTTTGAATAACTTCAGGCCAAAGTTAAATTCTTTAAGTGAGAGGGTAAAAGATTACAGCAGATATGCACAATTGAAGTTACAATCAGATTTTTCGTGATTTTAATGGCAGAGTCAAATCGATAACTAGGTGGCTTAATAATTTGTTTGAATATGTAAATCTGCAAAGTGTTATCAGTAAGCCCCATGTGTTATAATAGTTTGCTTTAAGCCAAGTCAGTATGAAAAGTTAGCACCAAGTCCTGTTGTATGCATGCATGAAAGATTAACTGTGTTTCATGTTTAAGAAATAAGGCAGTGCAAGCTTGTCAGCCCTCCCTGTGTTTTCTTAACTTAAAAATTTCCAGTTGATAAATTAAAGAAGAGTAAGGTGTTAAGGAAGGCTTTTTTTTAGGAACTATTTCTCATTAAAACATGACATTCAAAGCCCGAAGAAATCAAAGGAATGTGTTGGGCAGTGAACCTGAACTAATTCTGGCATGCATTATTTACCAATTGATGAAAACCATTCCAGTTATTTATTTCCTGGATTGGTAATCAAAATGAATTAGAGATCATTTTGGAATCTTTCAGTTCTATTTGATTAAATAGCTAAGGAAATACGTAAAGCAAATATTTTTACTGAATCTCTATTCCTTGCATTTTAGATGTTAAATTTTGGGAAGGGAAGTTTTTAAATGTCCAAGTCACTGTTTGAAATTGTAGTAGTGGGATTACAAATTAATTACACACCATTCTTTATTAAATTTTGTATGCACACACAGACTAATAGGCACATTGAGACCAGTAAGCATAACACGGGCAAGAATTACAATGTTAGATGAAATGAGACACTGGTCAACTCCTATTTAATCTAAAAGGTAAAGCTTCAAAATTAATGAAGGGATGATTCAACACAACTACAAATGGCTGCTAATTGATAAATGTTAACTTTTCTTCCTAATAAATTAAAGTACACAATAGCTTGGTTTGAGGATTTTGCACTGCTTGTGTCCTATCTGAATATAATATCAAACTGAATGAACTGGATTTTTTTTTATTAACAATGAGTAAAACCCTGTTAAAGAATCATGGGTGTTTTGCTCATAGCCTTCCACTTGAATATTGGAGATATATTTAAACCTTAAAATTTGCCTCATCTCTGCTTTTAGCTTACACTGAAATATTATACATTACTACCTCAAAGAATGCATTAGATATCTATTATGATGACACTGTTAATAATTCACATTTGCTTTTTGTAATAACTGCAAAACAAATTGCACACCAATTATCAAGCAGCTAAAGTGCTACTTGTGGAATGAATTGCACAACATTGTTTATGTATAATTGTGAATTTGTAATTGAAAGTAAATTTATAGTGTATAGTTTCATGCATAGTTTGCATATGATCTACGTAGTTTTATCATTTGGCACATTCAATAACAAGTGACACTTGTGTTTGCTTTATTTTCTAGATATAAAGCAAAATCTAATTTTTATGCTCCCTGAACTCCTCTAATGTCAGTGCACAAATACTGAAATGAGAAATCTCAGTCAATGGTACAATAGGGAGCTGATTTCTAACTGTTCTGATGTAAGATAGCTTCGTAATGGGATAATCAGATTGGGTTTAATTCCATCAGTACAGTCAGAAGATCTTCACCAGAAACAGCTTGGGTTCTCAGAGGCTCCATTCTATTTGTTCACATCCAATATGGCAAAAGCAAATCCACCATCAAACTAATCTTATTAAGGGAGTTCAGTTAGCTTTGGTTTTAAATTAGATTATTTTCATCCTCAAGCTGAACAGGACCTGGTTTTTGGCTTTGATCATTTGGCTGTGAATAGTTGCACGGATAGCCCAGTTACTATTCCCAGCTGCACAGCACTCTGTTCATTAACATTACTCTTTTCACTGCATGGTTGCTGTAGAGAAGTCTGAGCTGATCAACTATCTGGATATGATTTTGCTTGATTCAGCAGTGCTTTATCACAAGTTGGATCTAGAGTAAAAGTTGTATCTAAAGAAAACAATCTCTTTTGACTTCATTATTCAGCAATAAAATGTTATAGTTATACAAAGTCTAGGCTCTTAACATGTTAAATCATTTGGGGTGCAAATCTATTAGCATTTTACACACAGTTCGAAGAGATTTTGGAACACTGGTGCAAAAGCTGAGGTTGGAGTAAGGAGATATAAAAGCCCACTTTGAAAATAAGGCAGAAAGCATGTTCCTCGTTTTTATCTTTGCCATTTTAAATAAAGCAATTCTGAAAAAAGGTTTCTGTGTCAAAGTAAAATGTAACACTTGGAACAGAAGAAAAATATTACTGCATTTTGTATAATGAAATATGTGTATTTTTTATTTCACAATGGATTTATGGCAATGCTTATTTTTGAGAGCACGATTATGGATAGTTTCAACATGACCCACATAGATGTTTGTTTACTTTTTCTGGCCATTGAATATGTAGTGTATTTTGGAATTCAGTCATCAATGAATGCCTCAGGCAGCCCTTCTATTAATTGTCCTTAAATTGCAGTAATTTAAAGTTGCTGCATTTGTTTTGTATATTTTGAAAGAAGGAATTTGATTGTCCGGGTTAGCTTGTTCAGCTCAATGCATTTGGCAAACAATTTACAGCTTTTTGGAATGATTTTGTACACTTTACATAATGTGCAAATTGAATTTCCTAAATTTGTTGCCACAGTCTTTATTACATCTTTGTAGAAAAATTTTGTTGAAAACTTGTGGTTCATGCAGCATATTTTAACTGGACTTGAACAAATAAAATGATTTAATTTATTTTTCTTTAAGGCCATACCTGGATATGTCAGCTGAAGTTATACAACTGTAATATTTTTCACTTAAATGCCCAGCAGTACATTTTATTAAAATGATTTTTTCCTGCTTGTGAAAATTTGTTACAATTTGGTGATCTTGGTTCAGCTAAAAAGAAATGAATCTGATGCCAAGATGTAGCTTTGAAATTAGATTGACATTTTCATGCCTATCTAGCTTTTGAATTGCATTTCTAATAAAAAAAAATCTGTGCATAAATCTATTAATAAAATTGCAGTATTATATATCTAGTAAAATATGCCTTGCATTCATGGTGCATCTAACATTGGACTGCAGAATTAAAACTAGTTTGCCTTTACTGCTGTTCTGAACTACAATCCTTTGGAATAGGACTATGATCATTGACCATTCTTTTTCAAAATACTGGTTTTATTTAGATTAAGATACAGTCCACATATTGGTCTTCACCTTGATCTTGCTGAACATATCAATTTCCAAGATCCAAAGCTGCTGCAGTTTAGTTGATTATTCGCAAGAAAACCCCAGTGTCAACCAGGCCTCTGTCCTGTGGTGAGGCATCAAGCCATTAAATATCTCTTCATAGCAACTCTTTAAGTGTTGAAACGTGTAAAATAGTGGATCAAACATACATATAGACAATTACACAAGATTTTGGTGGAACCAAGTTTGCAAATTAGGCCTGTGCATGCAAGAGAGGAGATTTATATTGCCCCAGAGATTGTGTAATACGGTTAGAGAAAGTGCAATGTAGGCAAATAGTAACGTGCAAGAAGCATGCCAATGTGGATTGTGAAATCATGAGCCCATCGTATCTTTTAAGAGGTGTCAGTTTTATAACAGCAGGATAGAAGCTGTCCTTAAGCCTAGTGGGATTAAGTTGGCCTAAATTCTCATGTAGATGAATACGAGTCTGAAAAGGATCCTGAAGATAGAGCAGTTCTTTCCCAAGTTGGACAAATCTGGAACTGGGATGTATCCATTTAGGAGTGAGATGGAAAAAGAATTAAGTGTAGTCAGACTTTAGCACCCCAGAGGAACTTGGGAGTTGGTGGGGGAGGTATCTGGCAGAATTGGGTGTGAAAATGGGTGAGAAAGAGAATACCTAAGCAGTCTCTAGAGTTCACAGAGTCTGTCTCTATTTCTGATTCATTCTGTACATGTATTCAAACAAGTCAATGTTTGTATAAACCTATTCTGACTCTTTGCTTAGAACAGAACAATGCGAGAAATGTTGCTGTTGCTTAATGTGATCACAGCTGATAAGACCCAGGACTCCCATTTTTCTGTGCCAGTTGCAAGCAGTCCTCAATTTCCCAATCATTCAAATATTTATCCATACCCTCTTTAAATACCAGCCTCTGCTGCTCTCTGAGCTAGAGAATTCCAAGGAATAATCACACATTGTGTGAAGAAATTCTTACATACATCAGTTTTAAATGACCATTTTATATAGTAAATACATTTTCTCAACACTTTCCCACCAGTGGAACCATCTGACCATCTATCTGTTGTGCCTCTTTAGGAGCTCTTTGTTTAAATAAAATCACTCATATTTCTTCTAAGCTCCAAAACCTACAGAACCAACTTCTGTACCTTCTGATGATAGAACAACTTCCTTGCACCCACAAATCAGACTAGTGAATCTCCTGGATCTTAAGGGGATCAATTCACATCTATTTCTAAACTCCAGTCATCAATTTTCCTGTGAATTACTTGCTGCATTCACCTGCTAACATTATGTTTCGTGCACAAGGACATCACAATCCCTCTGTACTCGTTGGAATTGTTTTTTGATTCCTCTTTCTGAAGTGCATGACACCACTTCACTGCATTAAATTCCTCTTGCCAGGTTTTCACCCCCACTATCAACCTATCTTATCATTTTGCAGAGTCCAAATATCCTTATTGTAACATGTCCATCTATGTCACTATTTGGCAAACTTAGACATCTTACACTCTGTCCCCATCTCCAGTTTATCTGCATAAACAGTCAATAATTGGTGGCCAGAAACTGATCATTGGGACATTCCTCTAGTTACTCTTACAGCCTGAAAAAGACCTGTTTATACAGTTTTTATTTTCTGTGAGATAACGAGTCTATAGTCATGCTAACGCACTTTACCTGAAGTTCTGAGCTTTTGTGCAGTTACCTTAAATGTGACGCTTTGTCACATTAGGGTTCAAATACTATAGTTTGTCTGAATCAGCTCTGCTTGTTACATCATCAAAGAACTCGAGTAAGTTTGCCAAAAATGTTTCACTTTTCATTTTTTAAAAAACATTTTGATTTGGTTTGATTCAGTAGTCTATTATTTACTCTTTTTTTTCCCTACCACTCCATCTGCTAGAAATCATATTCTTGTCTTGTTACTAAGAGGGACATTTGAGCAATGTGACCTCATTAACAAAATTGTTCTAGTTTCAACTATTTAATATGGCAATGGAGCAGACTGCGCAAGTCAAATGGAAAACGGGCAATATATCTTGGGATCCATTTCTGCCACAAACATTCTCACTGATGTTAAACTTTGAACTTTACAAAAATGTGCTTTATTCAGTACTTGTGTGGCTTTCAAAGAAGAAATCTGGAATTCTCTTCCCCAGATGGATTAAATGAAACCTTTTAGTTCATCTTGCCAACAAAAATTTTCCAGACAAACAAAAGTAAAATACTGCAGATGCTGCAAATCTAAAATAAGAACAGAAAATGCTAGAAATATTCAGCAAGTCATGTGGTATCTCTGAAGAGAAATGAGAGTTAACAATGTATGAGATGAAGGGGAAACTATTGAAGATGATTCTTTGGTCATGATTGGGCATTAGAATGGAATGATGCATCTGCTCCTTTCTAAGTGGATAGATATTGGAGACTCACTGTCAAAAATTGCCAAGGAGGAAGAAGGATGGAAAAGGAAGAGATCAACTTTGTGATAGTCTAAGGTGGCTTTAATACTTGTGATAATGTGGGTGGAGGGATTCAAACAAGCCATGTTCAAAAAAACTGTAAGTTTGGATATATGCTTGGGGATTTTGGAGCAAATATGCTGCTCTACATTCAGTTTAGCTCCTCTTGTTGAGCTCATCACTTACATTTGTTTTTTTTTTTGCCCAGATTTTCTCTGGTATCTTAATTTCTGTCTTTAAATCCATGGAACCTTCTCATTTACTGTCATCCAATTATTTGACCACTATATTAAACATCTACTTGCTGAATTTAAAGTGCAAGTAAGAGAATGTTTTAATTGATGGTTATTTGATTTGTTGATAGCTGGTTTTAAAACTAAAGATTAACTTTTTTATTTTTACTTTAAACTAAGTTGAAATTTACTTGTAGCAATTTATGCATGAGTAGAACATGAAATTATTTCACAGATTTGCTTGCACTTTTTTGACCTGTCTCTTGATTTGCCTAGCGCACGTATCGGATGCCAAAGGATATCCATGTTGAACCAGAAAAGTTTGCGGCAGCACTAATTAGTCGGCTGGAGAGTGTACTGCGAGAGCGAGAGGCAGAGGAGAAATTGGAAGAACGACTTAAACGTGTGAGAGCGGTATGTTTCACATTAATGTAGACTGTAACATGTTACCTATGATCTGATCAGTTAAGATATTTATTCTGCTTTAAATATAAGGCAGTATTTGGTATTTTACTTGTCTAATTTTGTGTAAAATAGTAATACATGCAACAGGAAACTAATGCTAAATCTATCCATAAAGCACATTAATATATTTGTCATTAATTTTGAACTGATGCTTACTTGCCACACTTGGGGAATTCAGACATCTGGCTGTGTGGATTTATTTTTTAAATGTCTGCACTGAAACTTGTCCATAATTTTCGTTTACATTATGAAATTGAAACTGCATCCAGTTTCCAATGAAGAACTGATAATCCACCACAATTAAGAATTTGGTGCCACACTGGCAGACTTTCTGGGTTATTGTATGTGTAACGCCCTGGTTCATATTTTTACAGTCATGCTGCGTGTATTTCATTTGGCAGTTCTTTAAGAGCAGTCTGTTCTTCTGTCAGCCTGTTTGGATTATTGTTGAAGATAAGGGATGATGAGGAATATGTGCCATCCAATTTGGATGGTAGAATTAGGGGGGAGATTTTCTTGGTGAGGGTCACTAAGGTTGTTCTTGGAGTGGGGGGGGGGGGGTTATTTTAGTTTGGCGGGAGATGAGGAGAAGATGCCGGGAAGAGCCAGTCATAGGATACAACCTGGTGGGAGACACGTTGTTCGAGATGGATTGCGAGTGAAGTTTGCAAGGTGGTGTGTGCTTTCATGCTGACCGAGGGCCCAGCGCATGAGTGACAGAAAAGTTCGAGATGAGCTCCAACTTGTGCACATTTGACTGTGTAGTTAAATAGGCCATTTCTTTTTGTTTTTCTTTACTAACCCTTTAGTTAAGTAAATATATAAATATAATTCCTTTAATCATATGCAGTGTACTATCTCTTATTTTGTGGCACTAATTTGTAACAGAGTGACAGCATCCACACAAACCGAGGCTTGGGGTGGGAGAGTCTTCTCAGTCTCACAAGTTTGGCGTGACCAGAGAGTGTTTTCCCTAGGCTCTAGCAGCCAAGGAAACCAGGGGGTTTCATGTGTTAATTCCTTTTAATATCCCAATATTGAATTCAGTTTTTTTTTAAATTTTGCAGAATAGAATTTTCCAGCCAACCTGATGCATTGAAAACAAGTGCAACAAGCATCTCCTGACAAATTATCAGAGTTTTACCTCTATGTTCTAGAACAAAAGGAATACATGGTCATGAGCTAAATTTTGTCTAACGTGCATAGGCATCATCTGGCAGTAATCATAGTCACATACAATATGATACACGAAAGGAAGAAATGCAAAACCATTTGTAAGATTTTAGATAGAGGAAAGGCTGACTGTGAATGAAATGGAGCCTATCAGCAACAAATTTGGGCCAGTTTCTTTCAGATAAAACACCCGAGAAAATTGTACAAACGTTATTTATCATACCATAGAATTAAGAGGCAGAGCTAGACGATGTTAATATTTTTAAAAAATGCCTTGTTAAAACATAAAACAATACAGCATAACACTGACAAAAGATACTTAGTGATCCAGTTGACTGGGGAGATGCAAGTAATAGCAAAGAGCATAAGAAATTTTTAAGGTACATCAAAATTGTCTTTACAGTTAGAAAGTGAGTGTAGCAGAAAAGAGCTCATGTGATATTGGTATCTTGAAAGCGGAAGGAAAAGGTTAACCTGCTGAATATCTAAAGAAAATTAATACAGATGGGGACTTGCCAAAATTAATGTAAGCAAAAGAAGCAATGTAGAAAATAGCTTTGAAGATTGACAGTTTCCATTTTGGGGGGTGGAGAGTTGGTTTAACTATTATCTTCCAATTTGTATTTGATGTGTTAATATTTGCATAGATAATCTATGCTCATTATCACTTCTGTTTGACTGGAAAGTAGCTACAAGACATAAGCAACTTATTTTGCTAAGTTTTGAAGAACACCTAGCCACAGAGATGTAAAGCTTGTCTGAAGTATTTCCATAATTTCAAAGCCAATTCAGTAGTGCCACCTGCAGGTGGAATTCAGTAATTTGACACAGTCTATTCAGTCACGTTACTGTCCTATTCTTTTTGTCATTCAATTATTAGATCCTTTGAGCTTTATAATGCAAGTGTTTTGACTTTACATTGTAGAATTTCTGCAATATTCTGTTCATAAATTATAGCAAATGAGGTCATTAGCAGCTCAAACTGGCATCTAAGAGGTGTTGAGCACCATCAGCAACAGCAGTAATGTATGCCAGTGCTATCTAAACTCCTAGCCCATCATTTTTGTTCTTACCCTAACACTCCCATATTAATAACCACAGAAGGGCATGCCAGGAATATACCGTAAATTCCGGACTATAAGCCGCTACTTTTTTCCCACACTTTGAACACTGCGGCCTATACTACGGTGCGGCTAATGCATGTTTTTTTTCATGCCGCCAAAAACATTTTGCCTCGTAACAGTAGACCAATAAAATTGATGAGTAGTTCACAGAGGTCCAATGAAATTGTACGATAAATCAAGCGCACTTTCACAATTAAATTATTGTAAATCAGTCATTTGTACTCACCCTCATCAACATGGAAAACACTCGAAGAAAAGCATATGATGCAGCTTTTAAGTTAAAGGCGATCAATCTGGCGGTTGAAGAAGGAAATCGAGCTGCTGCACATAATCTTGGCATAAATGAATCGATGTTGAGATGGTGGAGACGCCAGCGTGAAGAACTGAGTCAATGCAAAAAGACGACAAAAGCTTTCAGAGGTAATCATAGCAGATGGCCCAAGCTTGAAACTTTCTTGAAGACTGGGTTAACACACAGAGAGCAGGCGGCCGCGGTGTTTCCACCGTGCAGATCAGACTGAAGGCTAAAGCAATCGCCACCAAAATGAAAATCGAAGATTTTCGAGGTGGGCCATCGTGGTGTTTTAGATTTATGAGACGTAAAGGCCTGTCCGTCAGGGTACGCACAACTCTGTGTCAGCAGCTCCCTCCCGACCACGAGGAAAAACTTGCTAACTTCCGCACATTCACTCAAACAAAGATAGCGGAGAATTCCATCGGGCCAGATGATATCATAAATATGGATGAAGTACCTTTGACGTTTGACCTGCCTCTCACTCGGACTGTTAATAAAAAAGGTGACTCGTCCATCACACTGAAAACAAGTGGCCATGAGAGAACGCATTTTACTTGTGTTCTGAGCTGCACAGCATCCGGACTAAAGCTTCCACCGATGGTGATTTTTTTTAAGCGGCTGACAATGAAAGTTCAGTGAAAGCTGCCATCAAGAGTACAAACTCAATTCCAGCTGTGATTCCTGGGGGCACCATGAAGTATTTACAGCCACTGGACATAAGCGTGAACCGGGCATTTAAAGTGGCGCTGCGCGTTGAGTGGGAGGCTTGGATGACGAGCGGCGAGAAATCCTTTACCAAAACAGGACGCATGCGAAGAGCATCTTTAACTCAAGTCTGCCAGTGGATCCTAAATGCATGGAGCCGTGTCACAACATCCACCATCACCAGCGGGTTTCGAAAGGCTGGACTGCTGCGTGATGAAGAGGACCGCGTGCGCTCAAGTGAGAGCGACAACGAAGAGACTGAAGTGAGTGACGAGATCCTGAGGTTGTTCAATTCGGACACTGAAGAAGAGGACTTTGATGGTTTTAATGCGCAGGAGGAAGATGAAGAAGGCGATCAATAACTTTTCCTGGTAGGCTGCAGTATATATATTTTTTTTACCAGTCGTTAGGAGATATTGGAATGTTGTTCGTGCACTGTTCAGTAAAAAAGTATACGCAACGTAATTTGTGTGTTACCGATACATATGTATATTTAAAAGTAGCTGTGTTACAGGCACTGTTCGAAAAAAAAAGCATTTGCAATATATATTTGTTTATGTTACCATACGGATTTAATTAAAAGTTAAAAAATCCTCACGTGTAATATCTTTCTGTGTAAATATCTCATATTACAACGTGGGACACCTGCGGCTTAAAATCCGATGTGGCTTGTACAAGTACAAAATTGATTTTCTTTCTAAAGTTAGAGCGTGCGGCTTTTAATCAGGTGCGCTCTGTAGTCCAGAATCTACGGTACTTGGACGTACCTAAAATGAAGTGCTAACCTGTTGAAACTGCTGCAGCACAAACCAGCCAATGAATTAAATCACAGCTTTGCAATCCTGTTACATCCTATCATGAATGGTGAAGGCCAACTGAATAACTAATGAAAAGAGGAATCTCCAAGATTATCCTCATCTTTAGGATGATGAGGTTCAACATATGAATGCTAAAGATGAACCTGAAGCATTCACAATTGTATTCACCTAGATGTTCTAAGCTGATGATCTCTCCTTCCTCCAAAAATTCTTGCCATCACAGAAACTGATCTTCAGCCATTTAAATTTCCTTGCACATTCTGAGAGCACCAAACCACAAACGTAGCTGGCAGTCTCAATGCTGTACCTGAGATCCTCCTATTTTTTTTTACTTCAATGACCTTCCTTTTTTCATAATCTAGGAAATGAGGACAATGTTCAATTCTGCAGGCCAGAACTTAGTGTTTGGTTAGCAGAGACAAATACTTGGATGTGGTTTTGTGAATGGTGAATAACATTTTGTCACAAGTACCAGACAGTAGACAACTTCATCAAGAGGATTAAATCACAGTCATTTGTCCTTGACATTCAGTGCCATAACCATTAAGTCACCACCCTCAACATTCCAAGGTTTCTCATTAACTAGAACTGTAACTGGACCAGTCACATAAATATTGTGGTCACACCAACATGTCAGTGATGTCTGTGGAGAGTAATTTACCTTGTATTGCCCTAAAGCCTCTTTACTATGAACAAGTCAGTGCATTGAAATACTTTCAGCTTGTCCTATGAATGTAACTCCAACAATGCTCTAAGCATTACTCCAGGTCAGACCAGCCCAGAAAAACAGAAGTTGTTATGTGTACATCCACAAATTGCTTTGCTTGGATTACTCTCACACCACCTTCACTAAAAGAACAAGGTGGCAGTTGCAGAGGAACACTGCCAACGGCAAGACTTCTTCCAAGTCTTCCCTTAAGTTACTAGGTCTAGACCTAGTATTCAGTATTCACTATGGAAAAAGATCTTGGCGATTTAGGGACGACTTACAGCAGACTGAAAAGCTTGAGCATATAGATATTAAGAAAGAGGATGTGCTGGAGCTTTTGGAAAGCATCAAGTTGCATAAGTCACCAGGACCAGACAAGATATACCCCAGGCTACTGTGGGAGGCAGGTGAGGAGATTGCTGAGCCTCTGGCGATGATCTTTGCAGCATCAATGGAGACGGGAGAGGTTCCGGAGGATTTGAGGGTTGCAGATGTTGTTCCCTTATCCAATAAAGGGAGTAGAGATAGCCCAGGAAATGATAGACCAGTGAGTCTTAATTCAATGGTTGGAAGTTGATGGAAAAGATCCTGAGAGGCAGGATGTATGAACATTTGCAGAGGCATAATATGATTAGGAATAGTCAGTATGGCTTTGTCAGAGGCAGATCGTGCCGTACAAGCCTGATTGAATTTTTGAGGATGTGACTAAACACATTGATGAGGGTAGAGCAGTAGATGTAGTGTATATGGATTTCAGCAAGGCATTTGATAAGATACCCCATGTAAGGCTTATTGAGAAGGTAAGGAGGCAAGGGATCCAAGGGGGCATTGTATTGTGGATCCAGAACTGGCTTGCCCACAGAAGGCAAAGAGTGTTGTAGATGAGTCATATTCTGCATGGAGGTCGGTGACCAGTGGTGTGCCCCAGGGATCTGTTCTGGGACCCTTACTCTTCATGATTTTTATAAATGACCTAGATGAGGAAGTGGAGGAATGGGTAAGTAAATTTGCTGATGACGCATAGATTGGGGGTGTTGTGGATAGTGTGGAGGGCTGTCTAGAGGTTACAGCAGGACATTAATAGTATGCAAAACTGGGCTGAGAAATGGCAGATGGAGTTCAACCCAGGTAAGTGTGAGGTGGTTCATTTTGGTAGGTCAAATATGGTGGCAGAATATAGTATTAATGATAAGACTCTTGGCAGTGTGTGGAGGATCAGAGGGATCCTAGGGTCAGAGTCCATAGGACACTCAAAGCTTCTATACAGGTTGACTCTGTGGTTAAGAAGACATATTGTGCATTGACCTTCATCATTCGGGGGAATGAATTTAGAAGCCAAGAGATAATGTTGCAGCTATACAGGACCCTGGTCAGACTGCACTTGAAGTACTGTGCTCAGTTTTGGTCACCTCACTACAGGAAGGATGTGGAAACCATAGAGAGGGTGCAGAGAAGATTCACAAGGATGTTGCCTGGATTGGGAAGCATGTCTTATGAGAATAGGTTGAGTGAACTCAGCCTTTTCTCCACTGAGTAACAGAGAATGAGAGGTAACCTGATAGAGGTTTATAAGATGATGAGAGGCATTGATCGTGTGGATAGTCAGAGGCTTTTCCCCAGGGCTGAAATGGCTAGCATGAGAGGGTACAGTTTTAAGGTGCTTGGAAGTAGGTACAGAGGAGATGTCGGTTAAGTTTTTTTACGCAGAGAGTGGTGAATGCATGGGATGGGCTGCCGGCAGCGGTGATGGAGGTAGATACGATAGGGTCTTTTAAGAGACTCCTGGATAGGTACATGGAGCTCAGAAAAAGAGAGGGTTATGGGTAACCCTAGGTAATTTCAATAGTAAGGACTTGTTTGGCACAGCGATGTGGGCCAAAGGGCCTGTATTGTGCTGTAAGTTTTCTGTGTTTCTAGACTCTGGAGCACTCTAGCCAACTGAATGTATAGAGCTCTCATTAGGAAGACTGCAGTGACTCAAAAGAGGGCAGTTTACCACCTCAAGGATAAGAACAAAATGCTGAAAACTCACTTGGTCAAACAACATTGAGTGAAATAGACTTAATAATTCAAGTCTAAGATACAATGTCTGGGAAGGGACTTTAGGATCCTTGTATGATGGAGAGGGAAGTAGTTAAAGATTTCAAGTGGAAAAGAATCATTGAGATTCCACCAGATATTCACCCTCCCCTTTCTGCTTTTCCTTTAAATTTCTTTAGTTTCTCACCTCTAGCTTTCCTATTATTTTCCCATGCAACAGGCTGACCTCTCTCAGTCTAGAAACACAAACAGCCCTTCAAAGCAAACCATAGATTAACTTGCTTTTCCTGTCTACTGTAGTGCATCTGATGCTTTGTGTGGTGATGTCTGCACAAGAGAAACCAAGAATAGATTATGCAACTGCTGAAATCCAACTTTGAATTTCAAGTTTCAACTTTAATATTCTATCATAGCCCACTCTGACCTACCTGTCTTTGGTCTCTGGTAGTTTGAAAACGATGTCTAGTATAAGCTTGAGGAAACGCACCTTGCTTTCTATCTGGGCATGTTGCAGACTTCTAGCTCAACATAATATTCATCAGCACCAGCTAATTTGCCAGTTCTGATTGTAATTAGAAAACAACTTCTCAGATTTTTCTCTCTGCACTGGCATGACTGAGTACTTCCTAAAGTTCTGCATATCATATGCATTTCCTTTATTTCTCCTTCCCTGACTGTTGCCATTAACTTGTCAAGTACTGACTGTTCTTCAGCAAACAACCTTTGGCTCACCCTTTCAGAGCTATTCCCTTGGTCCTATTCATCTCTCCTTTACCTTCTATGCAACTTAATGAGTTTTCCCACTTTCCTAGACCCAGCGATGAGTCTTTGACCTGAAGCATAATTGTTTAATTTTCAGTCTGTGCTTTCTACCTTGAGTGTTTCTAGTAATTTTATTTCAGTCTTTTAATATCTGCACATTTTTAACTCTTCAGCTTTTTCAAGATCTGAACAGTAAACATTGGTCTTACCAGTGATATTCAGGTTTCAATAAATTAATCAGATTGCATTACTCCCTGGCATGGGGAGGAAATTGAAACAAAATTCCTTGGGGAAATGTGATTTTGTTGAACCTGCTATTTTATGTTAAAATTTAAATATTGTCTGTTTGTACTTCACTTTGTATTGCTGATTAATTTCATTACCTGATAAATCAATGTATTAAGTAAATTTCTCCTGAATACCAAGATCAAGATTTAAGTACATTTGATATAAGACCAGAAGATAATTCTGCAATTTAGTATTTAATATTTCTGCACCCACTGGTTATCATTAATGTTTGCAGCAATGGACAGGTTTTACTCTTGCACAGGTTTAATTTAAAACTCTGTGCTAACAATTGTAAAAATTAATTAACTGTTAGTAGTTATATAGCCAAAATGTTAAGCATTTGTTAGTTTTGGTAGACATCTTAATTATTGATCAAGACGGTGAAATAAATGTATGCCTATCTTACAGTTTTGTATTATGTGGAAATTTCTAGAGTATTGTTTATTTTAAGAGATGGCAAAAGAATTGCAGGAACAGTATTTAGCAAATGGCTTTACTACCTTATCATGACAGCTTGAACGGATTAAACTTGGATCTAATATAAATTAAAACTGATTTTTATGCAGTCTTACTATTGGAAATATTAAACTGCTTTAAGCCTATGCAGTTGAGATAAATAAAATCATTTTTGCAATATTTAAACTAATCAGCATAGGGATCTATATTAATTATATTAATCCTGCAATTCTTTTACAGGAGGAAGAAGGAGAGGATGCAGATGTTTCATCAGGTCCCTCTGCTGTTAGCCACAAACTTCCACCTGCTCAGGCTATGCACCACTTCAACTCTCGTTATTCTGAGATGGGCTCTGGTGGGTTGCAGATGCGCGATGCTCATGAGGAAAATCCAGAATCTATTCTTGATGAACATGTCCAGCGTGTGATGAAGACTCCAGGTTGCCAGTCTCCAGGACCTGGACGGCATTCTCCAAAGTCCCGCTCTCCTGACGGCTTATCCAGTGGGAAGACAGGGTTAGCTGGGTCGTTGTTACCTTCAAGTCATAAACACATGTCCAAGACTGGTGTGAAAGTTGAGTCTCCCAATCTCTACCATCACAAGCATGTTTACCATCACATCCATCATCACAATGGGATGAAACCAAAAGAACAAATTGAGGCAGAAGCCACACAAAGGGTCCAGAGTAATTTCTGGAATGCTGACTCACACCACTATGCAACAAAAACACGGAATTATCCTGAAAGCATGAGCATGGTACCTAATCCATTGGATTATGCGTAAGTAAAATCATGAGCTTTTATATGAATGTTACAGTGCTGAGGCTTTATCAGGCATTATAAGTCAAGACGGCACTTGGATAATTATGAGCAACTTTGGGCTCCTTATCTAAGAAAGGATGAGTTGCATTGGAGAAGGTCCAGAGGAATTCCATGAGAATGGTCCCAGGAGTGAAAGGGTCAATATATGAGGAGTGTTTTGGTGGATCGTAGTCTGCACTCGCTGTTTAAAGTAATTGGGGGGGGTGGATTTCATTGAATTCTATTGAATATTGAAAGGCTGGGGTAGAATGGATATAGAGGGGATCTTTGCTATGGTAAGGGAGTCTAAGACCAGAAGGCATAGCCTCAGAATGGAAGGATGTCCCTTTAGAATAGATGAGGAATTTCTTTAGCCAGAGGGTAGTGAATCTGGAATCCATTGCCACAGACCGTTTTGGAGGCCAAGTCACTGGGTGTATTTGATAGGTTCTTGATTAGTAAGGGCATCAAAGGTTACAGGGAGAAGGCAGGAGAATGGGATTGAGAGGGATAATATATTATTGGGCTGAATGACCCAATTCTGCTCATGTGTCTTATGGATTTGTGGTCTCTTTTGTGTTGACTAAATTGTTTAGTAAGTCATTGCATGTGGTTTTGAAGCCAGGTTTTAAATCCGTTTTCTGTTAGCTCTACTGTCCCTTTTCTTTAAGATAAGGATAACAATGGGTGTGCTGCAGTTGACATCGGTACTATATTAAAGGGAAAAGGGGAAATGCAGCTGCAAATTTCCCCATAATTATCTAAATTAGAATTATTCATTGGATGATTACGGGATTCAGGATTATGTTTTGGTCCTTCTGACTCATCCCAAGTGAAGTATATGACTGATGTCCACAGGTGCTTATGTGGCACAGGGGAGAACATTTATGAAAATGGAATGCAGAGTAGAGAAGTTACAACATGGTCCACCATGTAAAAGGCATTAAAGAAGTGAAATGTTGAAATTCTTATATTGAAATTATACAAGAGCAGGGAGTATTTGAAGTCTTAAAAATTGCTTGAAATAGTCTTGTTACTTGCACCCTGAGCATACAGATGGATTGCAGATTTCTCTGCTGGTTCTATGGCTTCCTGCCTCCAGTTGCTTGTATGATGTTAAAGCTAGTTTCAATATTGTTTGTTTGTTCCTCTGGATTTTTTATTTGCTTTCGATCAAAGTTATACAACATGGAGCATGCCAGAGACCAACTATTCCCAACAACTTCGATCCCCGTCCCCACCCTGCCACTTCTACCACTCACACAATTTACTCTGTTATTTGACATTTACTAAGGTACAGTAAAAAGATTGTTTTGCATAGTGTTCATGTAGATTAAAAATTATTAAGTTAGTACAAGGTAAAACAATAGCAATGTAGAATAAAGTGTAACAGCTACAGAGTGTGCAGTGCAAGTGAGCCATAGGTGCAAGATCATAACAAGGTAGATTGTGAGGTCAAGTCCATTTTATGATGCCTGGAAGCCATCGCAAAGCACATGCTGTTGTCTACGGCATTGGTGTTGAGGTTGAGAATACACCAACAACCTGTTCTGGTCCAACCATGTTCATGTCACTGCCAAGAAAGCTCACCAACATCTCTACTTTCTCAGGCAGGACACTGAAAAAATTTAGTATATCCCTGACTACCCTTACCAATTTTAATCAATACATCATAGAAAGTGTCCAGTCTCTGTGCATAATGGTTTGGTATGGCAGTTGCTCTACACGTGACCACAAGAAGCTGTAGAGAGTTGTGGCAACAGCACCTCACGGAAACTAGCCTGGCCTTCATGGACTCTGCCCATGTGTAACCTCGTTTACAACAGCAAAATCATGTGCAGCCCAAGTGAGCAGTGTGCAGAGCACCTTTGTAGTGTCGCCAGTGGCCATCCCAAGCTCCTGGTTGCATACCATTTCAACCCTCCTCTATTTCCCACACCAACCTGTACATGGTCTGCCTTCTCCCTTACCAGGTTTAGTGTCTCATTATAGCAGTCAGCCCAATCAAAAGCTCCACCCACCCCAGAAATTCACTCTTCTCTTTCCCCACTTCCATCTGGCAGAAGATGCAAAAGCCTGATACCACCAGGCTCAAGGACAGCTTCTTACAGTATTCCAAGATCTGCTCAAATCACTTCATGCTTCAAGACAAATGGTAACAATTTGAAATGATTCAAAATGAGTTCAGTTGCTTTGCATAAGCATTCCTCAATCAATTAGGACCAACAGATTGGATTGGTGACCAACTCAATTGCTGTTGACTGCAGCAGTAGCAACATGCAAATCAATTTCTGACACTTGCTGCTTTTTCTTGATCTGTCTCAATCTCAAGAAGCCAACTACCACTGAATCGTAACAGCTATCTAGGCTTCACCTATTCCCAGACCTTCTCTTTGTAAGGATGCCATTCTTGTATCTGAGTTTATCTCCACTGCATTTAGAACCATAGAACATTACAGCATAGATACAGGCCCTTCGGTCCTTGGCTGTACCAAACCATTTTTCTGCCTAGTCCCACTGACCTGCACCTGGACCATATCCCTCCAAGCCCCTCACATCCATGTACCTGTCCAAATTTTTCTTAAATATTAGAAGTGAGCCCATATTTACCACTTCATCTGGCAGCTCATTCCACACTCCCACCACTCTCTGTGTGAAGAAGCCCCCCCCCCCCCCCAAATGTTCCCTTTAAACTTTCCCCCTTCACCCTTAACCTATGTTATCTGGGTTTTTTTCTCCCCTAGCCTCAGTGGAAAAAGCCTGCTTGCATTCACTCTATCTATACCCGTCATAATTTTATATACTTCTATCAAATCTCCCTTCATTCTTCAATGCTCCAGGGAGTAAAGTCCTAACCTATTCAACCTTTCTCTGTAACACAAGTGAATCTGCAGATGCTGGAAATAAATAAAAACACAAAATGCTGGCAGAACTCAGCAGGGGTTTCGTCCCGAAACGTCGTCACTACCTCTTCCCGTAGATGCTGTCTGGCCTGCTGAGTTCTGCCAGCATTTTGTGTTTTTATCAACCTTTCTCTGTAACTCAGTTTCTCAAGTCCCAGCAACATCCTTGTAAACCTTCTCTGCAATCTTTCAACATTAATATCCTTCATGTAATTAGGTGACCAAAACTGCACACAATACTCCAAATTCAGCTTCACCAAGGTCTTATACAACCTCACCAGAACATTCCAACTCTTATATTCAGTACTTTGATTTATAAAGGCCAATGTACCAAAAACTCTCTTTACGACCCTATCTACCTGTGACGCCACTTTTAGGGAATTATGTATCTGTATTCCCAGATCACTCTGTTCTACTGCACTCCTCAGTGCCCAACCATTTAATTTGTATGTTCTACCTTGGTTTGTCCTTCCAAAGTGCAGTACCTCACACTTGTCTGCATTAAACTCCATCTGCCATTTTTCAGCCCATTTTCCCAGCTGGTCCAATGAAGTTTTCAAGCTTTGAAAACCTTCATTTGTTCTCAACATAAGACCTTCCATTTCAGGACATTTAAAATACTCTTCCAGGACATGTGTCTTCTCTTCTGCTGTGCCTCTCTCTAAATTTTCTTCATTTCCTTGACCACCCCACCTATGTGTAACCTCCTTTACACCAGCAAAATCATGTGCAGTCCAAGTGAGCAGTGTGCAGAGCACCTGCGTGGTGTCTCCAGTGGCCATCCCAAGCTCCTGGTTGCATACCATTTCAACCCTCCTTTTTATTTCCCATACCAACCTGTACGTGGTCTGCCTTCTCCCTTACCAGGCTTAGACCCATCACAGATGAGAACAGTTCCATGTATTCTACTTGATAGTGTGCAACCTATAGTATAATCATTCAATATTCCAATTTCATGTAACCCATGCCTCCTATGTTTGCCTCTACCATCCTGTAATCCACTATCAGTTGTTCCTTTACCTGTTCTGGTTTTTACCACATGCTCCCCATACTCCCACTGATCTCCACCCTCCTTCCCTCTGGTTTCCACTGCCCTCATCTCACCCTTAGTGGTTCTCATTATTATATCATATTTCAACATGTGTAGCCGTTTCCTCACCACCATCCAGCAGCTGTCTGCACTAACACAGTCCCTTCTACCACAAGGCACCATCAATCTTTATTTTCCACTGCTTGCTTCTTCCACTAGTCACCCACTTGCCTTATCTCTCAACTTCACCCCTCCCTCTCTTTTTATTGCCATCTACCTTCCCTCTCCACCCTTGGTCCTGAAGCAGGATCTCACTCAGAAGTGCAGAAAACTGTTTCCCCCAGTGGATGCTACTCAACCTGCTGACTTCCGATCATGTTTCCTTTTGTGTTCCAGTATTGAAATCTCTTCCTCTTTATTATCATTATCCACTGCTGTGGATGTGACAGCTTTATGATTAGTTCCTAATTACCCACCTCAGCCATCACACCTCACTAATTTGGCTGTCAGTATCAAGTATTCTCATTACTGTTTTGTCATGTAGGACATTGGTTGCTGGCTTCCATTGTAAGTAGCTTGTCCAAAATCACACTATTTATCAGGGCAACTGTTTTTTTTTGGTATACAGGTTTCTCCCGCAATCCAAAGGTAGAGCGTTCCTATGAAACCATTTGTAATCTGAAATGTCGTATATCGAAGAAGCAATTACCATTAATTTATATGGGAAAATTTTTTGAGCGTTCCCAGACTCAAAAAATAACATACCAAATCAAAGCAAATAATACATAAAACCTAAAATAACACTAACATATAGTAAAAGCAGGAATGATATGATAATTATACACCCTATATAAAGTAGAAATATTGTAGGTATGGTGTAGTCCGCATGCGTACGCACGTACACGTATACGCATGCGCAAGCAACTGCCCGCACAAGGCTTCACGGTCATTGTAGTCTTTCTCAGGGTAAACACACGTATAAAGCGGGCGTCTTTTTATTTTGTAAAAGCGAAAATCCCCTTTGATTAGCGAAAACAGGTACTAGTGTAGGTCTTTCATAACAGTGAGTTGTCGTAAAGCGAATGTTCGAAAAATGGGGGCCACCTGTATTGTAAACTGGCCTAGTAGATTCTTTAGAATCAAACTTTATGCTTCCAGTCTTTTTTGTCTAATACTGGGGGACTAGGAGAAAACTTGACCTTGAAACTTCTTCAGGTTTGATTTTTGGATTCAAGCGTGTGCAGTAATTTTATTTTGTATACTTGTTTGTGGCATGAGATTGCCATAAAACAGTAATCAATTAGGATAAAGAATCTTAAATGTGCTTTATAGTCCAAACAATGGATGCAGGCAGAATTTATTAAACTCATTTACAGTGGTTAGACTAGATGTTGAAAATTATCTCAATACCAGGCAGAAAATTTGCTTCAAATTAAACAACAATAGTAAGGTAAGAGTCAAAATTGGAATCGGCAGAATTCAAAATTAGATACAGAATCAGTAGTGTTTGGTAGCAATGTTTGAAAAATTGTTGTCACTCCAAAGACTTCTGTAGATTGATGCATTTAATTTGAATCTAAACTCCACTGCTTGTTTTTTTAAGTTTCTATATTTCAAGAGGGTACTATATTTTTATGCATTGCATCAATTTTCATGGCCATTATTAAGTTTGCTATTGTTTTTGTACACCCATTCATACTTTTATACTGTGAATAGAATTTCATATTTACCCAAGGGAAACAGCAACTTAAAGGGAAGAGATATTTGGAGTTGGGACCAATATTTTCTCACTGGATGAGCCCTTCATAATGTCCTCTCAAGTGCTGCTTGACAATTTTTCCCAGTGAGTAGTGCAATTGCCCACCTCTTGCATCCCTGTCTATCAAGTTCACCTGGTCTGTCTCAAGCTTGACCTTTTTGTCTCTTTTTTTATTCACAGTAGCTACAGTTTCTCTTTGTGTTTACCCACGTAAACACAAATGGCCTAGCCCATTTATTAACTCTATTCAGTATAGAATTGTTAGAATTGTCACAACGTTTGACCGTTCCTTAAAAAAGGCTTTTGCTGGTTACTTTCAGAGCAACTATGTTAATCTAATTTTCTTTACACACAACCCTGTAAATTACACACAGTGGCCACTTTATTAGGTACACCTTGTTAATGCAAATATCTAATCAATAAATCATGTGGTCAAGAGGTTCCGTTGTTCAGACCTGACATCGGAATGGCGAAGAAATGTGATCTAAGTGACTTTGACCATGGAATAATTGTTGCCAGACAGGGAGATTGAATATCTTAGAAACTGCTGATCTGGGATTTTCACACACAGCTTTCTAGAGTTTACAGAGAATGGTGCAAAAATAAAAATATCCAATGAGTGGCAGTTCTGTGGGTGAAAATGCCTTGTAATGAAAAATCAGAATGGCCAGACTGGTTCAAGTTGACATAAAGGATAGTGAGGGATAAAATTGGCCCCTTAGAGAATCAGAGTGGTCAGCTATGTGTGGAGCCGAGGGAGATGAGAGAGATTTTGAACGATTTCTTCTCTTCGGAATTCACTAAGGAGAAGGATATTGAATTGTGTAAGGTGTGGGAAACAAGTAAGGAAGTTATGGAACCTATGACAATTAAAGAGGTGGCAGTACTGGCGCTTTTAAGAAATTTAAAAGTGGGTAAATCTCCAGGTCCTGACAGGATATTCCCCAGGACCTTGAGGAAAGTTTGTGTAGAGATAGCAGGAGCTCTGACGGAGATCTTTAAGATGCCATTAGAAACGGGGATTGTGCCGGAGGATTGGCGTATTGCTCATGTGGTTCCATTGTTTAAAAAGGGTTCTAGAAGTAAGCCTAGCAATTATAGACCTGTCAGTTTGACATCAGTGGTGGGTAAATTAATGGAAAGTATTCTTAGAGATAGTATTAATAATTATCTGGATAGACAGGATCTGATTAGGAGTAGCCAGCATGGATTTGTGCGTGGAAGGTCATGTTTGACGAACCTTATTGAATTTTTTGAAGAAGTTACAAGGAATGTTGACGAGGGTAAGGCAGTGGATGTAGTCTATATGGACTTCAGCAAAGCCTTTGACAAAGTTCCACATGGAAGGTTAGTTAAGAAGGTTCAGTCGTTAGGTATTAATGCTGGAGTAATAAAATGGATTCAACAGTGGCTAGATGGGAGATGCCAGAGAGTAGTGGTGGATAATTGTTTATCGGGATGGAGGCCAGTGACTAGCGGGGTGCCTCAGGGATCTGTTTTGGGCCCAATGTTGTTTGTAATATACATAAATGATCTGGATGAGTGGTAAATTGGATTAGTAAGTATGCCGATGATACTAAGATAGGAGGTGTTGTGGTTAATGAGGTGGGTTTTCAAAGCTTGCAGGGAGATTTATGCCGGTTAGAAGAATGGGCTGAACGTTGGCAGATGGAGTTTAATGCTGAGAAGTGTGAGGTTCTACATTTTGGCAGGAATAATCCAAATAGAACATACAGGGTAAATGGTAGGGCATTGAGGAATGCAGTGGAACAGAGAGATCTAGGAATAACAGTGCATAAGTTCCCTGAAGGTGGAGTCTCATGTAGATAGGGTGGTGAAGAAGGCTTTTGGAACGCTGGCCTTTATAAATCAGAGCATTGAGTACAGAAGTTGGGATGTAATGTTAAAATTGTACAAGGCATTGGTAAGGCCAAATTTAGAATATTGTGTGCAGTTCTGGTCACCGAATTATAGGAAAGATATCAATAAATTAGAGAGAGTGCAGAGACGATTTACTAGGATGTTACCTGGGTTTCAGCACTTAAGTTACAGGGAAAGGTTGAACAAGTTAAGTATTCATTGGAGCGTAGAAGGTTGAGGGGGGGATTTGATCGAGGTATTTAAAATTTTGAGAGGGACAGATAGAGTTGACGTGAACAGGCTGTTTCCATTGAGGTTAGGGGAGATTCAAACGAGAGGACATGATTTGAGAGTTAGGGGGCAGAAGTTTAAGGGAAACACGAGGGGGTATTTCTTTACTCAGAGAGTGATAGCTGTGTGGAATGAGCTTCCTGTAGAAGTAGTAGAGGCCAGTTCAGTTGTGTCATTTAAGGTAAAATTGGATAGGTATATGAACAGGAAAGGAGTGGAGGGTTATGGGCTGAGTGCGGGTAGGTGGGACTAGGTGAGATTAAGGGTTCGGCACGGACTAGGAGGGCCGAGATGGCCTGTTTCCGTGCTGTGATTGTTTTATGGTTTGTTATATGGTTTAATAACTCAAATAACCACATGATACCATAGTGACATTCAGAAGAACACCCCTAGTGCACAACATGTGAAATTTTGAAGTGGATTGGCTACAGGTAGAGGAGCACACTGGGTTCCACCCCTGTACCTAATAAAGAGGCCACTGAGTGTATTGAAATATCTGCCTAACTCCCTTTCTCAAAAGCACAGATTTTTTTCTCCACCCCCAATTCTGTAAGCAATGAATTTTGCACTGTAATATACATAAATTTACACATACTCCTTTTGTATTCTTACTTTCATATTCCACTTTATACACCCTATTTATTAATGTTCTCTTTAAGGTTGCCCTGCCACTTTGAAAAATTTGGTCCAGTATCTCTGCCTATTCTTTCTGCTAGAGCTAGCTGCCACATCTAGAGTCCTTGGGAATCAAGTTGCCTAGAGAATAAGGCAAGGCGAAAAGGGTTTTTTTGTAGATACCAAAAGGTTAATACATCGGAAAGGAGTAAGGAAAGTAGGGATGAAATTAAGAAAATGGGGGCATAGAAAAATATGGCATATAGCATCAAAAGGAATCCGAAGATGTTTTATAATTTATAGCAGGCAACTAAGTTAAGAGCAGGACCCATTAGGGACCAGAAAATATAACCTATTCATGTGGGTGGCAGATGCAAAAGTATTCTGAATAAATACTTTGAAGTTATCCTCAAAAGAACATGATGCTGATATTATAACAGTGGAGATGTATATAGTATTGTTTTGATTATGATTAAAATATTGTTTCAATTATGATTGAAGGGTGTTTGAAAGATTTCACATTATTGAACTAGATAAATTGCTAGGTCCAGATGCTGTAAAGGAGGAAATATACAGAGATTGTTTTCCAACTTTCTTTGGCCTTAGTAACAGTGCCAGAAGACTGGAGAATTGGTAATATTGAAATGTTCATCACACAGTGAAGAAAGGGATAAACTGAAAAATTATTGTCTGGTTTAACTTTGGGCAAATTGTTGGAGTGAGTTTGGAGGTCCACTATTAACCTTTATTGAGAAAGGAATGTCTATAGATTAAATGAGTGGCAAATGGACTTCTAATGTGCGGAAGTCTACAACAAAGTGCTAAACAGATTGTACCTGAACTAACAAGGATTGGGCATATGATGTACTCTAGAAAGATTTTTCAAGGCTTTTGGCAGAGTACAAGAAGTTAGCTGGTCAAAGAACAGGTCCATGGGGTCCCAGGGAAAATGGCAAATTGGCTTAGTGGTGGGAAGCAGTGTACTGATTGATTTGTAATGGATTGTCATTCAAGATAACAAAGTTTATAAGTACTTGTCCCTTCTGTAATTTATACTTGTAGTTTAAATATGAAAGTAGAGTCAAGGTAAGTGTAAGCAGATTTTATAAAAATCAGGCATGCAGTTAACTGTGAGAAGGAAAACTTTGAACTGCCAGAAGATGTACTTAAGCAGAAAAGTTACAAATGGAACTTTGACTGAAATGTCTGAATTAATTTGGGATGCAACTAGGCAGTAGAAGGGAGGGTTTGTGTTGTGAAGATCAAGTGGGTCTTGGAGTAAATATTTACTGATCCTAAAAGTTTGCAGGACTGGCCAGTAAGATGGACATAGAGACAAATGTGGTGATTTATTACATTCAAGGATAAGAAAACTTATAGTAAAATAGTACAACAATCAGCAGGCCTTAGTTGTGTTATATGTACTTTTTCTTGTCATCAAATTTAGGCAAGATGAGTTTGCACTGGGAGTATACAGAAGATTTGTGGATGTTGCCAGGGTTTAGAATATTGTAGCTAAGATGGTTTGGATGTCTTTGGGTTGCCTTTAGAATAGCTGAGGGTAGAGTTAATTGAGTGACTTTGATAGAGGAAGAGGGAGTACTTGGTGGGGTGATGAGGAAATATTTCTTCACTAAGAATGTAGAAATCTGGAACTCACTGTTTTCATCATTTGGAAGAAACAAACACCCTCATCACATTTTGGGTACACATTTTTAATTCTTTTTAAGTGCCATTATCTGCACAGGCTTAGACCAAATGCAGGAAGATGGGAATAGGCTAGGTAACCTTTTGTAATGGTTTAGAGACAATGGACCAAATGTGTAATAAATTTTCTGATTTTTGATTACACTGTAGTCGAAGTTTTTGAGCTGAACAGTTATAATACAACAGAAGTCGACAAAGTTGGTAACTGCGCTGCTTGAGTGGCTACAGAACAAAATTGATGAGTCAGATTAGAGCAGAGAAAAGGTATGCGACATTTAATCCTAAAAAATGTGGTCATGTATTTTGCAAGGATTTACAGTACTTTGCCAAAGTCTTTGGCAAGTATATATAGCTAGGGTGCCTAAGACTTCTGCACAGTACTGTATTTGGCAACGGAGAGTGGAGAGTTGAGTGTGTAAATCTGGCAGGAGCCTAGGATGTTGAATGGTGAGGTGGAGTGCCACAGGAGGGTTGTAGGGATAGGTAGCAGAGAAAAGAGTGCCGGGGTGGGGGGGAGGTGGTGCAGACACATCCAATCCTGAGACTATCTCACAAGGTTATTTGATTTCAAGCAATTGATTTATTGATCATTACAGAATATCGCTGATGCTTCCTGCTCCATCCCCTCTCCCTAACCATGACTCCCCTCTCTCTGCTCTTTCCCACTCTCAGTCCACGGTCCATGATAGGATCCCATCTCAGAATAGGTTTTTCACCACTCATGTCATAATTTTGTTTTGTGGCAGCAATACTATATGTAGAAGGTTCAGATATACACAAAGGATGGTAAAACCTAGGAATACCTTAATGTACATGTTCAATGATCCATAAATTTAACAACATAGATAAGATGGTGAAGTGGGCATATAGAATATTTGCCTTCATTACCAAATTGTTGTAAACATGTGCAAGGTAGCTATCATCTTGATATATAATATATTAGTAAGGTCACAACTGAAATGTTATTTGTATTTCAGGTAGCCACCATAAAATGGATATGATTGTAGTGAAGGGAACATAGAAGAGGTACATGATGGTGTTGCCTGAGATGGAGTATTTTAACTTTGAGGAGAGACTGTTTAGCTTGGATTGTTTTCCTTGGAGTGGAGAAGGAAAGAGGGAAACCTGATTGAGGAGCATGAATAGGATAGAGTGAAACTTCTTTCCTTAGAGGGAATAAGTTTAAGATACGGGGTAGAAGATGTAGATGGGATTTGAAAAGGAACTTTTCAATCAAGGCATTTTAGAATCTGGCACATATTGCTCTAGTTCACTGTATTTTAATATTTAGATGAGCTCCTGAACTGCAGTGGCATAAAAAAGCTGAAAGCCAAGTGCTTGAAAGGTGCCTTGAGTGTGGATGGATAGGTCCTTAGTGACAAATTGTCTTGATGTTGTATGACTTGCTAAATTACTGATTTGTTTGAATACTGTTGTGCAGGAGTAAAGTCAACACACTGTCAAAACGAAATGCCAAGAAGTCTGACCCAGGAAAAGCAGACCCTGGGAGCTATGAAACCCCTGCCCCTCCTGAAGACATGGAGCGGAATCAGAAGATACTGCAGTGGATAATTGAAGGAGAGAAGGAAATTCACAGACACAAGAAGGCTCCACATAAGTAAGAGAACTTTGATTTTCTGACCTTAATGTAAAGTGCTGCTACAGCGTTATGTATTTGAAGTCATAATAGTCTTTGCCCATTATTGGATGTCATGCCATAACGTTTCAATTGATTTTTAATTTGTTTTTCTGCCAAGGTTTCCATGAGGTAAAGAACCCCAAATGAATGAAAGCATGTACAGGGATTTTCTTGTTCTTTTAACAGAAGTTAACAAGAACTATACAAGATACCCTTGGGTTACAGCCCAAAACGTAGACTATCCTTTTCCATAGATGGTGCTGGCCTGTTGAGTTCCTCGAGCATTTTGTGTGTGTTGCTTGGATTTCCAGCATCTGCAGATTTTCTCTTGTTTGTAACAAAAATTATAGTATTTTATTTCAGACATGGTCAATTAACCTGCATCATTTGTTTAATGAACATATTTACTATTCAAATACATGTCACATGCCAAAATTGGGACCCATCCAAAAATCACACAATTAACATAGATTGTGGATATGTCCCCAAGCTAAACTAATTTTGTTTGCTTTAGAAAAGTTAATGTTGTCTCCACCTTATTTCTAAAGTAATTTTAATTCACCGTATTGTAGGTTATGACTTTGTCATTGTCACTTATAAAGCTTCCCATTTTATAACTATTGTTTATAAAACAATTTTGTAAACCTGCACTAATTACTTGTTTCATTTTGTGTTTTGCAGTTTGATAGGTGCCAAGAAACAACCTAGTCATGATGCTTCCAGACCAAGTTCAATTGAGAGGCCAGGAGCTGTTCATCCATGGGTCAGTGCTCAGTTGCGAAATCCAGTCCAACCATCACACCCGTTCATTCAGGATCCAACCATGCCACCCAACCCAGCACCTAATCCTTTGACTCAACTGGAAGAGGCACGCAGGCGACTTGAAGAGGAGGAAAAGAAAAGTGGCAAACTACAGTCCAAGCAAAGGTAAGAAAAATTAACAGTATTTTTTGTTTGATTTAATTGGCCAAAGAAATCTTACAAGCTATTTGAACTTTCAGGTTATAATCAATCTGATAACTTAAGATGAATTTTACATTGCTATTTATTTTAAAAAATACTGGACTGTAAAAATAAAAGTATGTATTTGATCTGATTGCTTAGGTCGTACATGTGTGCGGAAAGATCTATTATTACAGCTTGTAACAGGAACGTGCATTTTCCGGAAATTGAAAAAAGTGATTTCCTCATAATTTTGTGGGTCCTTTATTTCCACTGATGCCACTGGAGCAACCACTGCTGGTTTGAGAATTCCAGATATAAATTACTTCGTTTGGAGTAGCTTTGCTCTGATTAACAATTAATTTTGCCATTTACAATGTTTCTTAAAATTCTTAAGATTTGTGGTGAAGGTTTCGGACATCTATCTAAACTTTCAAAGTTCTGCATCTTTCACTTCATTTTAATTTGTTGGAAGAGGAAGATCCAGAAAGAGATGATTTAGAAATTATAAGCTGCTTAGAATTTTTAACCTAGTTACGAAAATTTGTTTTTTCTGTTTGCTTTGTAAGAATTATTGTAGTTAGCTTTAGCCATTTTTAATAATGTTTTATTATTTTCCTCACAGGTTAGATTTTTTTTAAGTTGCCAGGCAATAGTTAGCTTTAAACAAATGACAAAAAGCTGTTTGGTGGTTCTTATCTCCTATATCTTACTCCAAATGGTATTTGGTTAATTTGAGACTGGCCAAAGAGATCTTGCAAGCTACTTGAACTTTCAGGTTTTAATTAATCTTAAACATTGCTGCATAATATCTTTGATATGAAGGTTAATTGACGTATATTGGTAGTTCTTCCTAATTATTTGGAGAAGATATTCAACCTGTCAGACTTGTGGGGTGGGGGAACAAATCTGACAAATATACTAAATTAGCAGGTTTAAAATGCTATTGGTCACATGGAAGAACAAATAATTAGATACCAATATTTTTACCATTGAACTATTTTCCCATTATTGACTGTAATTTATAGTAAAGGTACATGGCAAGAGTTGAAGTAATAAGTATTTTTTGCAAAATCAGCCATTGATCTTAATAAAATGGCTTTATTTTTGAACCCCCCCCAGCCTGAGTTAAATATCTGTCATTGTATCCTAGCAAATATTGACATTGTTGTCAAAGCCTTTGTATTATTGATATTCCATTTGATAGATATGCCCTCAACCTTAAGGGTATAACTAGTTGACAATGTGTCACATGGTGAAACGTCATCAAAAGGCTATTATTTCAAAGTATTATCATTCTACAAAACTTTTTAATTTAAAAATTGTTGCTGCAAAGTTATTTTAATTCTAATAGTACTTGAGTTTTAAATATTACATTATCTAATTTGCAGTTTGAGTAGGTGCAGAATGAAGTTGATTATTGCAGATTTAGAAATCAGTAGTAAATTTCAGTTTAATAAGATGCCTTTATTATCTTTGCAAAATCATATTCAACTAGAATTAATTCCTTGAATTTAAATATTTATCAAATGTACTTTTATTGTAACATAGATGCTGTAACTACCTTATTTAAAGGATGCTTGCATGCAAAAAGTAATAATCCATGGATATCTCTTGGAGATATCCATGACCTCTTTTAAGAATCTAGTTAGAAATTTTAGTCTGATGGTTTAAAAAAAAGTGTGTGCACACGAGCGCACATGCGCTTGCGCATCATGGGTGGGTGGGTGAAGAAATCCATATATTAAAATGAGAAAAGGTATTAATAAAGTGACAGATGAACACTTTGATAGTAGTGAGTGCCATTTCTAAGAAGGGAGAAAGACAGTTAGATGGAATGGAGTATTCTAATTCCTAGGATTATTCTCCATGACACTGCAGGTATGTGCAAGAGGTTATCCAACGGGGTCGCACTTCTATCAGACCTGCATGTATTCCAGTGCTGAATGTGGTACCAGCCGTCTCCGACATGGATCTCTCTGAGTCAGAGTACGTGCCCGCTGCTGTTGATGTATTCTCTGTGATCCTAGGTTTAGATATTAATTAGTTTGTTCCTAGGTATTTTCAATTATTTTCTTGTATTAGCAAAAAGTTGTTAAATTGTTCTTGCAGTATATTTTGGTCATTTGAATATTTCATACTAGTTGTTGCAATATATTCATTAAGGTTGAATGTATTGCTCCAAAATACCATCAGCAATTAATCTCAGGATTTAGTAGCTGCTAATAAGAAAAGGAATAAAATGTATTCATACTGTCTAGTTACAGTGCTGTTAGCAAATGTTTTATCTATAAGCCCCATTTTAGTAGTTAAAAAATTTTAGCAATGAATCAATGTTACTTTAAAATCTAGTGACTTCCTTTTTTATTTTAATCTACATTTAAAATGAAAATGTCTATTGTTTCGTAGGAAAATGTTCCAAAAACTAAGCTAAGGGATTTTTTAAGATCTCAAAATATACTTTATTTGTATAATAATAAAGTATGTGCAATAGAAAATATTCAAGTCAACATTTTCATCACAATTTCTGGTAAGATAGCAGTGGGCTCATATTAAGCAGCCTCTCTAGATCCAATCAAAGGTGTAATTGTCCTTTATATCTTCTTTACAATTGCAAGACACTGCAGGATATTAAGATCATCAAGTACTGCAGGTCTTCCCCATCAGTGAGTTGCTTGATAGCAATGGAGCTGGATTGATTGTGTACTTTTGTTGTTCTGTCACCCAAACGTGCATACAGTTGCTGTGCCAAGATGATGCTCGGTGATTGTCTTGGACATTTTTTTGTGATTGCAAAACGCTGCTGGACATTGGAATATAGAATATGGCAAATCTAGTTCATTAATTCATTGGCGAGACCAACAGCAGGCAAGCTTCATTGCTTCAGTTTGTGGCCTGGACTAGGCCCTCATGCTGTGTATGTTGCCTTTTGCAGCTGCACAGGAGAGAAGATGCTAAGGAATAGAGCAGCTGTCTATGGGCACACCGGAGTCCATAATGGGTTAGGGGACGCCTCTCCAGTCATTGCTACCCTCCAATGTTCACTCAGTGGAAGAGCAAGCAAGCTGGATTGGACACATCCCGTGCAACATTAATCTACAGGCCATGCCACTCAGGGACTTGAGCTATCTTTTTTATGACTGTATGGCTGCATGCTTTTCTGTCATTGTAACTATATGACCATAAGACCTTGAGATATAGAAGCAGAATTAGGCCACTTGACCCATCAAATCTGCTCTGCCATGCTCATCATGGTTGATCCATTTTTCCCCTCAGCCCCAATCTCCTGCCTTCTCTTTGCATCCCTTCATGCCCTGACCAATCAAGAGACTATCAACTTCTGCCTTAAATATACACAAAGACTTGGTCTCCACAGCTGCCTGTGGCAAAGTATTCCACAGATTCACCACACTCTAGCAAAAGAAATTCCTCCTCATGTCCATTCTAAAAGGACACTCTCTATTCTAAGGCTGTGTCCTCTGGTCTTAGACTCTCCCACCATAGGAAATATGTTCTCCACATTCATTCTTATCAAGGCCTTTCACCATTTGATAGGTTCCAATGAGATTACCTCTCATTCTTCTGAATTCCAGCGAATACAGGCTCAGAGCCATCAAATGCTCTTCGTGTGACAAGCCTTTCAATCCTGGAATCATTTTCGGAACCTCCTTTGAACCCTCTCCAGCTTCAGTAGATCCTTTCTCAGATAAGGGATCAAAACTACTCTCAATACTCCAAGTGAGTCCTTACCAGTACTTGATATCAAGTTTCAACATTACATCCTTGCTTTTCTATTCTAGTCATCTTGAAATGAATACTAACGTAATAATACTAACATAAATGTATTTGCCTTCCTCAGCACAGACTCAACCTGCAAACTAACCTTTAGGGAATTCTGCCCAAGGACTCGCAAGTCCCTTTGCACTTCTGTTTTTATTTTGTATTTTCTCTCCATTTAGAAAATAGAAAACATGTTATGTGCTGTTGGTAATGTGTTCCACACCTTGGCCCTGGAAGAACAGTGTTTTATTTGGCTGGAGGATAATTAAACTTGAACTGCAACTCTGGATTCGTGTTACTCCAATTTTTTAACATCCACATTTTCAATTACTATTAAACAATACTTGGACAAATAATTCAGAGTTCCTATTCCAGTTAATTTGGGTGCAACTGGGGTGAGGGTATTTAGGTTCTTTCCCAAAAGGCCTTTTCCTCAGCGCAGCACATGGTCATCATTGTTGGAGTGTGCTTGCAATCAACAGCACCTTCCACTGTTAGAACCTTCCTGTGAGTTTTGGGGACACAGGACAGGAGGATTTTTTTTTACCGTGGTAAATCAGAATCAGGTTTAATATCACTGGCATTTGCCTTAAAATTCATTGTGTGGCAGCAGTACATTGCAATACATAATAAAAACAATTACAGTAAATGTATATATATGTGTATGTATATATGTGTGTGTGTTTTTAATTTTTGCAAAAACATCGAAAAAAAGAAATAGTGAGATAGTGTTCAAGGTTCAATGTCCATTCAGAAATCTGATGGCAGAGGGGAAGAAACTATTCCTGAGTCATTGAGTTTGAGGCTTCAAAATCCTGTACTTCTTCCCTGATGGCAGCAATGAGAAGAGGGCATGTCCTGGGTGATGAGGGGGTCCTTAATGATGCATACCACCTTTTTGAGGCATTGCTTTTTGAAATGTCCTGGATACTCGGGAGGCTAGTGGCCATTATGGAGCTGACTGATTTTACAACTTTCTGCAGCTTATTTTGATCCTGTGCAGTGCCCCTTCTTCCCCCCCCCCCCCACCACCATACCAGATGGTGATGCAGCCAGTTAGAATGCTCACCATGGTACATCTGTAGAAATTTGTGAGTGTCTTTGGTGACGTACCAAATTTCCTCAATTGCCTAAAGAAATATGGCCACTGTTGTGCTTTCTTGGTAGCTGCATCAATACGTTGGGCCCAGGATAGATCCTCAGAGATGTTGACACCCAGAACTCGAAATTGCTCATTTTTTCTTCTGATCCCTCAAAGAGGATTGGTGTGTATTCCCTCATCTTACCCTTTTTGAAGTCCACAATCAATTATTTGGTCTTTCTGACATTGAGTGTAAGGTTGTAACTGCAAAACCAGCTTTTAGCTGATAATTGTTAATTAATTGATAGCTGGAAGTGGTCATACAATGCAGACAACTGAGGTTATGCAGTTGTTTAGAGTGAATCTTGAAAAATACCCCTGTATCTTTTCCTAGACCATCTTGCCAAAAGCACATTCTAGAATTCTTTTCTCGTGAAATCATTGAGTGCAGTATGTTTCAGTACTCCAACCATACATGAAAAATCTGATGGATAGAACCTTTCTAACCATCAAGCATTTAAAGGTTTGCTGCTTAAAAAACAACTGCTGGAAAATCTTGCCAAATTACATTGACAATCCGCTAGAGCAGCCATCTATCAAGGTTCAGTGTGTTCTTTTTCTACAGAGCTCTAATATTTTGTGAAGATCCCTGACTAATTGATTTATGAACAGGTATTGTACTAGCAACAGTGACATCCATTCTTTGCCGCTCTGGGCCAGATAGGACTTCAACGCATTGTAACAGGTGGTGTTTCTGTATCTAGTGGCTTTTGGAATGAAGCCGGCATTAGATATTCTCCCCCCCCCCCCCCACCTTTTCTAGACATTTATATATGGAAGGTTTATGAACCCAATCGATCTTTTGGGTTTCAGATGAAATACTAAATTCCTTGGATAATTGCTACAGTATCGATGCAATGCCTAGTCCACAGCAAAATCATCTTGCCCTTGATTATTTGTATGATTGAGAGTGAACACAATTGCCAACGCACCAGTATTTTCTTTATCTATACTTTCTATCCAAGCTATTCTCCCAGGATCTTTCTCAAGTTGCAGGAGGAAAATAAAAATGCAAGTTGTAGAAAAGAAAGCTGCTGGAATAACTTAACACATCAAATACTATCTGTGGAGGCATAACAGATGTGCTGAAGCTTTGGCTTGAGACTCTGCATCAGGACTGGGCAGCAGAGTAAAGCTGGCCAGTATAAAATGGGTGGGACAGGAGCTGGTAGGTGATCAGTGGAATCAGATTTTTTTGGGGGGGAGGGGTTGATGATGGAGTAGATGAAGCAAGGTGGAGAAGAGATGAGTGAGCCTGGGAGGACTAGTAGAAGTGGGAAAGGAACACAAGAAGTGAGTTTTCTGAAATTTGAAAAATGTTTATACCATTGTGTTGAATATTACTCAGGCAGAATATGGGGTGGTGTTCAAGGTTGCTGAGGACAAACAGTTCATTGTGGGAATGGGATCATGAGATGGCTACTGTGGCTAGAGCACATATACTCTGTAAAATGGCAGTCTGGTCTATACTTGGGCTTACCAAAGTAGAGGAAGCACTAAATGCAATGGACCAGATTGGAGGAGGTGCTCATTGATCTCTGCCTTAGCTGGAAGGTTCCATTTTGGTCCCTGTATAGTGGTAAACAGAGAGAGGTAGATGCAGATGGAAGAGCTGATGAAGGATTCATAGAGTGATCTGCACAGGAAGCAGAATGAAGGAAAATGAGAAAGGAAGATGTGGATGGGGTGGAGTGGGTTGTAGTGCAGAGGTTGAACTGACTGATTTACCAGGGTTGGTCACCCATGCCTTTGGTGTTGCTCTGCTTTGCAAGGGTGGCTGACATCAACACTGTTGCTCCCAATGTTTTACTTCCTGTCACAACTATTCACTTTATGGTGTATTGTTTCACTACCATATTGTGCTGCTGCCAACTTCCTTGCTCCTCTTCAAAGGAAGGGTGACTCTGAAGATTCCAGGCATCTCTTGCCACATTAAATATTAGCCTCTTAGGTTTGCAGATTTTTCTTTCCTTTTTCAAGTCACCTGGTTTGCCCTTCCCTCCTGTTTTTTTCATTCTCCTTTTGGATTGGATTTGTTTCTTTATATGCTCATGCTATTTGTCTTCTGTGCTATCTTGTTCCTTTGTGTTTTCCTCCTTTTCCCTTTTTTCCTTGGGTGCTACTGTAAAGTGACATTGGAAAATAAGAGTTTTAGTTCCTTTTAGGACAGCCATGACTGCTACTTTGCACAAAATTCCTCTAGACTTGTGGTTTTGACAGGTATTGCAGAGGTGACCGGTATTCCTACATTTTTGATGATCCTCCTTTCTGAAATTTTGACCGTGATCACTTTGAAGGTAGCCACTTCATGTCCAGGTTAGGCCCACATGGGATTAAACCTGGTAAACCACAGCCACATGGTGGAGCATTGTAACAGAAGGTAGTGATTTCCATCTTTGTCTGCTCTTAGCTCAGTTTTATTCTTTTATCTTTGCCACATCATTTTCTAAGCTATGTAAGAGCATCAAGGACTTGAGGACTGAACATGGATAGCCATGATTCACGCTTGCAGAAGAGGAAAGAGCATCTATACTTGTGAATATTTTTGAAAGCCATTATGGGTTTTTGTCAATGCTGTGTGATATTTACATTTTCTGGAAGATGACCTGAGCCCTTAATGGAGTATTAAACAAGCAGTATTACATATTTACAGAATTACGAAAAAGCACCAACTATTTAATTTCAGTTGATTTAAATTAGTTAGCAGTAATGTTACATCTGTATATTGATCTGAAATTTTAATTAGCCATTTATTCCATAAGATTAACTTATTGCAAGTAATTTTCCTGAATAATTACTCTGAACTAATTGACGCAGGAGTTTTACAGGTTAAAAGTATACACAGATTAATATTTATGAATATTACTTAAATTCATTGAAGAAATTTATAGAGGCATTTTAGTAATTTAAAATGTTGTATTGATCTGTTAGGTTACTTTAATTTCCTTTTGGTTTCCTGCCATAAAGCAGTGCTACAATCAAATGGTTAGAGCAGCCTTTCTCTACCTCTTTGCTCTGGAGGAACCCCTGCGTTATATATAAAAATATATATCTGCAGCTCACGGTACGTTAGCTAGATCAATAAGTTGTAGATAAAATAATCTAAAAATAATTGTCGATGTTCTTTTGAGTAGGGAATGAATTTTTAGCCATCTTTTCTTGGGGGGGGCGACGGGTTGTTAAGCTTAGCTCACCTTTCTTAAACTTAATCTTTCTTTTCCTTTCATAAATATTAAAACTTCATAAGGCAAACATAATAAATTTCTGTTAAATAACTGGCTTAAGCCAAAGTAGGATTTAATTTTTTTGAAAGTAGATGTAATTTAAATAAAGGTTGTGAGTTGATTTTAATTAAAGCTTTACTGTTTGTTTTGAGATTCCAATGGCTGGTTAAAATAATCAGCACTTTTACATGTCATAAAGATGTGATTTGTAGCTAGTGTCTTCAATTTTGCTGGAGCCATTGGTGCATTTGTAAGTTGTTTGCCACAGACTAGACACAATGGAATAAAGGTTAATAACATTTTTAAAAGAATAGCATAATAAATAACTAAATGAGAAAACAGCAAAAAAAATGAAAACTTTACAATACAATTGATTCTAACCTACACACTCCATCTTTTGCAATGTTTAAAACAGCAGCAAAATGGCTGGCCTGCAGCTGAGTCACTGTGTATAAAAATTCCTTCTTTGGAGCAAAAATTTTCCTCCATTTTTCTACTACATCAGTAGAGTTTGTTTGCTCCCTTAAGTCAGTCGGATGCATGTAAGGGGAAGTTGGGGGAGGTCATTCAGGAGGAAGAGGCTGACGTCACAGCCCAAGTTGGCTGAATCCATTTAATGCTCAGAAAACGCATTTCACGCTCACCATTGGCCTACCGTCCTCCCCTCCATGCAATACAATGCTCACCAATTATCAACAGCTTTCCCTATCTCATATCAAAAACAGACAATGAGCATGGTCCTACTACACGCTGCCATAATGGGCTGAGAGATCTCTAACGAGATTGTGAACGGGGCTGCTCAGTCATTCCCCACCACTGTGAGCACTAACATTGTGCTTTGTGAGAAGTTCAAAAGACGATGTTTATTTTTTTTTTATCACAACCTCTCGGAGAACCCCAGTTGAGAAACCCGATGTTAGTGAGCATCTCTCTGGCTAGTATAGTGTTAATGTTTATTAGTCAACAACGAGCAAGCCCACAAACCTGAATGTGTTTTTCCTGCATTTTTGCAGAATTTCCTATTATGTCAATAATACTATGATGGCTTTTGGAAATGAGTTACTATTTGAAAGTAAAAATGACAGAAGTGACCATTTAATAAGTTGCTTTCAGTAAAGTTGCACTCTTCATACTCAATGTATCTGATTTGTGTACAACTTGTTGCTCCACTAGCATGGTAGTTCAATGGATTCAGAAGGGGAAATTATGTTTGTGACAAATCTACTAGAAATTTGAGATCATATCTTGCCGAATAAGTAAAGCTGAACCAATACCTTTCAGAAGACCTTTACTAAGGTGCAATGTGAGTTTCTGCAAAACTGGAGAGAGTGGTACATGGACAAAGATTGAGCATGGCATGGTTTGATCAATGGCAAAGCCGGGATAAACAGCTTTTATGTTGAGAGGCTGTGATTGGTGAGGTATTGAGATTTTGGAGCACCACCTGTTCAGTCTATTTCAGTGATTTGGATGAAGGGCATTCAAATATAACATTCTCTGATTATAAAGCTCCATGGCAGCATGAGCTGTAAGAAAAATGCAGTTAATCTACAGTGGGATAAAAGCATAGTCAAAGACATGCCAGATAGTTAATAACAAGGAAAGTTTGGAACACCTGAAGAAAAAAATGTAGAAAAAGAAAACTTAAGTATCTTATTCGATGAGAGATTGAAAGATGTTGGTGTTTGTGGGAACCAGGGTATCCTTGTACATCCCTAGGTAAATGTGCTAGTTCATCAAGTATTCAGGAAGATGAAAAGTGCAATACAAGCAGGTATACAGTGGCATGCAAAAGTTTGGGCACCCCTGGTCAAAATTTATGTTACTGTGAATAGTTAAGTGATTAGAAGATGAGTCATAAAGTCCAAACTCCAAGAGTCATAAAGTTAAAGATGAAACATTCTTTTCAACATTTTAAGCAAGATTAGTGTATTATTTTTGTTTTGTACAATTTTAGAGTGGGGGAAAAAAGAACAGGAGCGCCATGCAAACGTTTGGGCACCCCAAGAGATTTGAGCTCTCAGATAACTTTTACCAAGGTCTCAGACCTTAATTAGCTTGTTAGGGCTATGGCTTGTTCACAGTCATTGTTAGGAAAGGCCAGGTGATGCAAATTTCAAAGCTTTATAAATACCCTGACTCCTCAAACTTTGTCCCAACAATCAGCAGCCATGGGCTCCTCTAAGCAACTGCCGAGCACTCTGAAAATTAAAATAAATGATGCCCACAAAGCAGGAGAAGGCTATAAGAAGATAGTAAAGCATTTTAAGGTAGCCGTTTCCTCAGTTCGTAATGTAATTAAGAAATGGCAGTTAACAGGAATGGTGGAGGTCAAGTTGAGGTCTGGAAGACCAAGAAAACTTTCTGAGAGAACTGCTGGTAGGATTGCTAGAAAGGCAAATCAAGTTCTCCCCCCCCCCCCCATTTGACTGCAAAAGACCTTCAGGAAGATTTAGCAGACTCTGGAGTGGTGGTGCACTGTTCTACTGTGCAGCGACACCTGCACAAATATCACCTTTATGGAAGAGTCATCAGAAGAAAACCTTTCCTCTGCCCTCACCACAAAATTCAGTGTCAGAAGTTTGCAAAGGAACATCTAAACAAGCCTGATGCATTTTGGAAACAAGTCCTGTGGACTGATGAAGTTAAAATAGAACCTTTTGGCTGCAATAAGCAAAGGTATGTTTGGAGAAAAAAGGGTGCAGAATTTCAGGAAAAGAACACCTCTCCAACTGTTAAGCACGAGGGTGGATCGATCATGCTTTGGGCTTGTGTTGCAGCCAGTGGCACGGGGAACATTTCAGTGGTAGAGGGAAGAATGAATTCAATTAAATACCAGCAAATCCTGGAAGCAAACATCACACTGTCTGTATATATAAAAAAAAAGCAGCTGAAGGTGAAAAGACGATGGCTTCTGCAACAGGATAATGATCGTAAACACACCTCAAAATCCACAATGGACTACAACCTCAAGAGGCGGAAGCTGAAGGTTTTGCCATGGCCCTCACTGTCCTCCAACCTATACATCAGCGAAAATCTGTGGATGGACCTCAAAAGAGCAGTGCATGCAAGATGGCCCAAGAATCTCATAGAACTAGAAGCCTTTTGCAAGGAAGAATGGGCAAAAATCCCCCAAACAAGCATTGAAAGACTTTTAGCTGTTTACAGAAAGTGTTTACAGGCTGTGATACTTGCCAAAGGGGGTTTTACTAAGTACTGACCATGCAGGGTGCCCTAACTTTTGTTTTGGGCCCTTTTCCTTTTTTGTTATTTTGAAGCTGTAAAAGATGGAAATAACAAAGTAATTTTGCTTAAAATATTAAAGAAATGTGTCATCTTTAACTTTATGCCTTTTTGAAATCAGGTCATCTTACTCGCTTAGCTAATCACAGTAACAGAAATTTTGACCAGGGGTGCCCAAAATTTTGCATGCCACTGTAAGTACAAGAATGGAGATGTCTTGTACTCTGCAGTTACGTATGGCTTTGGTGAAATCTCTTCTGGAATATTGTGTACAGATCAAAGGTTAAGGAAGGACATATGTTCCTGAAGGCATGGAGAATAGGTTCTTCAGTTTGTTTCACTTCATATGAGAAGTGATTAAGTAAACAGGTCCTTTGTACTTAGAGTTTAGAAGAATGAAAGGGGTCACAGTAAAATGTTCAAATTCTTAATGCATTTAATAGGGTAGATGTGGAAGATGCATCTCCTTGTTCCGTTGATTGAAACTGGCATGCACAGTTTCAAAGTAAGTCAGCTATTTAGTACAGGCAAAGGTAAGAAATTTTTTCATCCAAAGATTTGGGAGGCCTTGAAGTTAGATTTTTAGATTTCGGGGTGTATGAGGTAAAGTGAAACTCAGATTAAAGATCTGTCTTAATATTATTGAATGACCTACTTTTGCTTCTGCGAGGAAATCTGCAAATGCTGGAAAATCAAACAACACACACAAAATGCTGGTGGAACACTGTCAAAATGAATCCAAACTCAGGTTGGAGGAACAACACCTTATATACCAGCTGGGTAGCCTCCAACCTGATGGCATGAACATTGACTTCTCTAACTTCCATTAATGCCCCTCCTCCCCTTCTTACCTCATCCCTGACATATTTAGTTGTTTGTTTTTTTTCTCTCTCTCTCTGCCCATCACTCTGCCTGTTCTCCATCTCCCTCTGGTGCTTTCCCCCTCCCCCTTTCTTTCTCCCGAGTCCTCCCGTCCCATAATCCTTTCCCTTCTCCAGTTCTGTATCACTTTCGCCAATCACCTTTCCAGCTCTTAGCTTCATCCCACCCCCTCCGGTCTTCTCCTATCATTTCACATTTCCCCCTCCTCAAATCTCTTACTATCTCTCCTTTCAGTTAGTCCTGACCAAGGGTCTCGGCCCAAAACATCGACAGTGCTTCTCCTTATAGATGCTGCCTGGCCTGCTGTGTTCCACCAGCATTTTGTGTGTGTTGTTTTTACTTTTGCTTCTATTTTTATTTGTTCTTTTTAGGATCAACTTCTTGTATTTAGAGATATGATGCGAGGTAAACATAGATGTTTGGAAAAGCTACAATGGAATGCAATGGATCAGATTTTTATGAATATTGAATGAAAGGCTGGTAAACAGTACTGATTAACATTAGGTACTTTATTTTGGCTATGCAAGATTCAATGTGCTGTGGTAGTTTTGCTGATGTATCTCTTTTAAGTACTTGCGAGTAGCCTTAGAATGATCAGTGCTGGAGAATTTTTGTTTAGTGTTATAGCCCAGAGCATATATTTTGGACACTAGTTCTGGGAAGGTAAGTTTTTCTGGAGATCCAATCATTAGTATTGTATAAAAGTAAAGTGGAGCAGGTCCTTTGTCATTAATGAGAAACTTAAGTTTTCATTGTCAATATTTGGTGTCTCAACTGAAAAAGTCTGGTACTTTTGGTTTACAGTTTACAGTGGGAAATGATTTTACTACAATTGTCTGCCAGTAAATCAATTTGTACTTGGGGTTAAATAACCACCAGTTTGAATCCAAAACAAATTAAATTTGAGGCATTGAGAATTCAATAAATGTTATTAACATCTTTTGGATTTTGTCATTTATGCAATGTTCTATTTGAGTTCTTCAGTCAATAACCAAAAATATGGTGACCCCTTTAAACTCAGTCTTGTTTCTGTAGATGCTTTACCAATTATTAATAATGTGAAAGAGTAAAATGAATCTTACTATGATCTCTTTCTACTTAAAGGCATAAACCACAGAAGAAGTCAGCAAATGGTGTGTCGCAGACTGGTGATAACATTGTAGTAGCCTACTACTTCTGTGGGGAACCAATTCCATACAGGACATCTGTTAAAGGACGCGTGGTAACATTAGGGCAGTTTAAGGAGCTGTTGACTAAGAAAGGGAATTACAGGTATGCATTCCAGATCTGAGATTTCTGTTGCATTGAAGGTAAATTGATGACTTAACATTTTCATTTGTGTATGGGGAGAAATGAACAGTTATGGAAGAAGAATTACCTTTATGTCAAAAAATTAAAAGCTGCAACAATGTGATTTGAAAATCCCTGGAGAAAATGTGTATCTGCCTAGATTTGCAGATTAAAGATCTTTGCCTAAGTGATGTCAGCCATATGTTTTGGGCATTTGATTTAAATGACACCATTACTGCTATTTATTGCTATGCTTCCAAAACCATAGCATGACCCAAGATTACTGTTCATCCAGCCAAGGAACTCTAAACTGATTTATTGTGTTTCAACTTCATGTAACTGGTGTTTTGAAACTTTTCAATTTGTATCTTAACAACTTTAAGGAAAATTAAGGAGTCTGTACCCTAAGATGAAGAACCAGACACAAGTTTATAAGAACATTGATTTGCACTTTTTGTTCGTTGGTGTCTTTGCCCTCATTAAATGCATTAATAAAATCAAAAGATTGATTATTCCTTATTTGGTTATAAAATAAGTTACCACAACATCAGATAGTTAGGCACAGATGGATTAAGAACTAAATATCCAGTTCTTTATCTGCAAATCTGAGTTTATCTGCAGATTGAATTCAACAGGAATAACTCAAGTTTGCAGATAATGAACTGGATATTTTGTTCTTAATCCATCTGTGCCTAACTATCTGATGTTGTGGCAACTTATTCTATAACCAAATAAGGAATAATCAATCTGTAAATTTTTTGTGTGTTCTTAGCGAACCTAGACATCAAAAGTGTGTGATGTAGCTGATATGAATAGGGGCAGCATGGTAATGCAGCATTTAGCGTAAAGCTATTACAAAGCCAGTGATCTGGGTTCCATTCCCGCTGCTCTCTGTAAGGAGCTTGTATGTTCTCCTTGTAATCGTGTGGGTTTTCTCTGGGCATTCCGGTTTCCTCTCACATTCCAAAGACATACAGGTTTGTAGGGCAATTGGTCACATGGGTTTAATTGGCTGGCATGTGCTAGTTGGGCCAGAAAGGCCTATTACCATGCTGTATTTTTAAAAGTAAAATTATTCTCATTAGCATAGTTAGCAGCACTGTACCACTAGCAGAATATATAATATCTCCTGCAATAGGGAGGATAAACCAAACTGGGGTTCACTTGAGTCATGCTAACACCACTGCTGTTGTTTAATTGGGCTGAATTTAGTCAAAAGTCATTCATCTCTGCAGAATTTTAACAAGCAGATGGCCTCCTGTCATCTCCATAGAATGCTTGATTTGTTTCAGTCATGTAATCTTAAGAGTTAGATTGCTTTCTGTACATAGTCTAATGCAGGAAAGAGCATGATTAGAGGAAGAAAAATTAACAAGAAAAAGCAGAATCGACCTTTACTTTCCTAATCTGCTTAATTCCAGTCTGAGAATATTTTCTTAAAATTTCCTAATTGTGGTGTTTGATCTTTTTCTTTTGCTCTGCAGGTATTATTTCAAGAAAGTGAGTGATGAATTTGACTGTGGGGTTGTGTTTGAAGAGGTTCGTGATGAGGAAGCAATTCTGCCAATTTTTGAGGAGAAAATTATTGGAAAAGTAGAAAAAATTGACTAAATGCAATTCAGCCATGAAGAGTTTCTAATGGTACAAGAGAAGTTTCAGCTGCTTAGAGTGTTTAAAAATGCATTACTGGGGGTCACAGTGGTTAACTGTGGAAAATGCATCAACCTGACATATTAAGGCTTCCAGCTCTCCACAGGGATATTTTACAACTGCTCGTTACAGCAGAAAAAAAAATGGTGCTTTCATCACCAAGGTCTGCCAGTGCAGTCCTTTGTATGGGGAATGTTTGCAGCATTATCTTCTCTTTATCAGTATATTTCAAACACTAAGTGTAATGTAGCATTGTAAAATTGTATTAGAAATTGTAATATGAAACTGTTTACTAAAGCTGCATATTTTTGATATAATGTAATCTGAGGAAAATAGCATTTTTAATGTAACAGTGCTCTTATGTTATTTTAAAACATACATACAGGTACTTGAGCTCACCAAATGTGTACAGCCATGTATTAATAGCTATTTTGTCCACATTTCAAACCATTGATAGGTGTTTCTCTACTTACTGAATGGATGATTATCACTTCTGGCTTGTCAGGGCAATGGTCATCAAAAAAGTTTATACATTACCTTTGCAAACACTACTGTATAGGCCTTTTTCACAGGGGGAGAAAGTTCTACTATTTCATAAGACCCAATCAAAATGTGTATGCTCGGAAGTAATTGACTGATATCAGTCTCCCACTTCCCATCCCTTACTAACATATTGTCGGCACCTGGCATGTATGACTTTGGTGCTTGTTAGTTTCTGTGCAGTTGCAGTTTTGGCAAGAGGAGGAACTAAATCCTAACAAATTTGTCTTTAAGTACCCACTACAAATAGCTTAAATGAATTAGATTTGATTTATTAAGTAGGCTAGAGCATGATTTGGAAGAGCATGGGTGTTGATTTTATTTGCTAACTCCAGCACTGGTTAAATTGGTTGTAATGCTTTGCATTTGAAAAATCATACTAGCTTCATTTCCAACATGAAGCTGGTAATACACCAGGGCAGTCAACATCATAGAACATTATAGCACAATATATGCCTTTCAGCCCACGAAATTGTGCCAAACTTTTAATCTACTCTAAGATCAATATAACCCATTTGTCTTACTTAGCCCTCAATTTTCTATCATCATGTAATCTATCTTCAAATTACCATGCATATTTTTTAACACTTTAAGTCCACAACTTGCAATGTGCACTGTCTCTGCTGGCTCTGTTGCTGTACTGACATGGGTGTTTATGATGAAGTTGGCCACATTAGTAAGTGATCTGTTCAAATTATCTAGTCAGTTTCAAAAATGTCATGCTGTTTTTTTTTAAAAAGACATTGTATTTAATTTTTTCGTGGTATATGCAATCGAACAGTTTAATAAGTTGCAAATGTCTGGAATTGAGAGTCATTAAACTAGCAACAAACATGTGTAAAATATCATGCATTCTATTCATCTGGACTATTGCTTGCCTAGTAAAGGACTTGGACTTCCCTCTGTGAAATTTTTAAGATATTGCTCTTAAGAGCAAAAAGAAAAATAAGCCAAACTGTTAATTCTTGATGCTTAATAATAGTTCTTAATTTCCAATGTTTGGTACTTTGACAAACACTTTGTTCCCCCTAATTAAACATTATTGTAAAATCCATTGGTACCAAATTTTAATTGTGTAGTAATGCTACCTTTTTAATTGTTAATGAAATTCAGTTCCTGAGACATACTGTCTCCTGAACAAAGCAAAGGCCTGTACAGTAAAAGTTACTGTTAATATGATTTTAATTTGGAAACAAAGAATGAATTGCCAGAGAAAAATCATCTTTTCACCTGTTAAGCCTCATTCTGTGTTGGCTGATGTATGACAGAACACCCGGAGGAAGGTATCCCTGTTTCTACTCTGTTCAAAAGGGCATGAATTTTGATTTTGAAACTTCATACTGGAAGTTGGGCTTTCACCCACATGCATATTTATAGATGTAACCAAATTGTTATGCCATTACCCCATCCACTCTCCATTCTGATGGCATTGTTCCTCTCACAATTTAATTTACTGCCATTTGGCTGTCAAAATTTTTAGAAACTGGGTTTAAAACTAATGAGGGGTGTTTCAATCTGTTACACAGAAATGATAATTAGATACAAGTTTGATTAAGAATCCAGTAAGTCTAAGGAACAGCCTAAAACAACATACTTGTTTCTGAAAGGTATTGTGTAAATAAAAATACATCACAGAGTGCCTTTTATATTCAATGCTGTTACCTGTCTGACGCTATGTGACCCCCACCCCCCCCACCCCCAATGACTGAGGAACAGGTCTCCTCATCCAGGGATTTGCAGTACAGTTTTCTCCTCCTGCATTTGGTGTCCAGCGGGATTTTTAAGTGGCCCTGCATTCACGGGTTTTGCATTTCCCTTTTTTCTAAGGGTTTCCATTGTAAATATGTACATTTTCTAAAGATGTCTTCAAGTAGCAGCACGTCAGAAGATTTAGTTACCTGGTTTCAGTCATCTTTCAGTGTGCTGACTTGTACAATTATCTTTTAAAAGGTACTTGGACAATAAAGAAAAGAAAATCAAGTGACTTCTGTGTACTTTCTATATCTGATTGGAACTTTGTTGGTCATACTCTGTTTTTCTGAACATGGGCTAGCAATTAAAAACCTTGGACCAATGATCATGGTAGCTGGGAAATTAAATGATTCTGAAATAATAACATTTGTATCACTAGCGGTGATAGTAAAGCAGTGAGATTGGTGTAAAAATGCATCTAGTTCACTGAGATCTAATGTGGGATCTATAAGTGTGTCCATTATGATAGCAATTAGGGATGGATAATAAATGCTGGCATTTCTATGAGAAGGTTGTAACTGATAAATCATTTATGTGGCCTAATATAGAGTTCCTCTTAAAATTCTTCCCAAAACACGTCATAGATTTCATTCACTTTGACCATATTGCCTGTTGAACATAACATTTGTATATCGCTCCTTCACTTACTACTTGAAAGAGGTTATTTATTGCAATAAAGAAATTATAGGAAGAATTGTACTCGTGAATATTTTAGCATGCAAGTGTGAAAACGGCAATGAACTAGCATAAAGCAGGATGCATGGGTGCTATTAAAAGGTAGATGCTGTTTTGACTATTTATTAGCAACAGCCAACTAGAAAATGTAAACACAGAATGTAGTATTCTTAACCCCTTTACCAAACCAACAATCACTGGGGTAAATTTGAGGGGCTGGATGCTAAGTGCACTGGTCTCACAGCTAAAATACATTTGTGCTCTACTACTGGGCTTGAAAGCAGAGTGGCAGGTCAGAAACTGCTGTCTAAAGATGAAGAAGGATTTAACTCTCTATATATTTTGCTAAAATGATTAAATTGGCACCAAATGATCATGTATATTATAGGAGCTTATTTTGGCAAGAAAACTGAAGAGCAGTTGAGACACGAGACTGCAGATGCTGGAATCTGGAGCAACAAGCTATTTACTGGAGGAATTCAGCAAGTTGAGCAGTGTGGTGATGAGAAGAGAAAACATTGTCAATGTTTGTGATTGAAACCCTGCATGAAGGCAGATGCTGTTTGACTCACTGAATTCCTCCAATGGATTGTTGTTTAAAGAGCAGTTTATTGATTTTTACTATTATATGCTTTCAATGACTATAGTTTTTGAATAAGATGCAATGCAGTTATAGTGCACAATGCTGTAATTTAAAATTCAAACTGATTTAACCTAGGTTCAAAGATTGATCCTGGGAATGAATGAGCATTTGATGGCTCTGGGTCTGTTCTCACTGGCGTTTAGAAGAATGAGCAGGGATACCTTTGATATCTCAAATATTGAAAGGCCTAGATAGAGTGAACATAGAGAGGATGTTTCCTACAGTGGGGGGTAGTCTAGGACAGCCTTAGAACAGAGACTAGGAGAAATTATTTTAGCCGGAATTCATTGCCACTGATGAGTGTGGAACCTAAGCCAATCCATATACATACTTAAAGTGGAAGTTGATAGGTTTTTTGATTAGTAAGGCTGTCAAAAGGTTGCAGGGAATGAGGTATGAGAATGGGGTTGGAAAACATAATAAACCAGCCATAATGGAATGGTGGAGCAGACTCAATTTCAGTTCTATGTCTTATGGTCTTTAATGCTTTTCTTCCTGTTTTATCCCTGCGTTTTCCAAAATATGTGACTTTTAGACAGCAACAAAACGCATTGGGGAAGCATACTGTACAATGATTTTGTATAATTGTTGCAGAAGGTGAGTTCTTGTTCTCTAGCTATTAAGACGAGCATTCAATTGGCTTTTTTCTGCTATATCATGACACTTTGATGATATTGGATCATTGGGTTCTCATCGAAGGAAGATGGGATTTGTACAGAGAAATGGTTTGCACCTGAACTGGAGAGGGTCTAATCCTAGCAGGAAGGTTTGCTGGTACTGCATGGGATGAGGGTTTAAACTACAGTTGCAGTGGGATGGAAACCAGAATACCAGAACATATAGTGGAGTGGTTGTGGCGACATGTTGTTAAGACCTCAGACAAAGTCAGGAATCAAAAGGTTGAACATGGCGGAACTAATGTTCTGAGTTGGGTATATTGTAATGCAAGAAATATTATAGGAAAGGTAGATGAACTCAAGGCATGGATCAACACGTGGAAGTATAATGTTGTAGTCATCAATGAGACGAAAGCAGGAGGTTGATGATAGAGCAAAATTGCAGTCAACAGGATGAGTTGCAATGTAGAAGACAGACAAAATCAAAAAGGATGAATGCAGGACTGAAAATGTTATATTTGAATGTGCGCAGTATATGGATAAGACATGAACTTGTAGTACTGAAATCATGAATGAGAAAATCTGCAGATGCTGAAAATCCGAGCAACACACACAAAATGCTCGAACTCAGCAGCCTAGGCAGCATCTGTAGAAAAAAAAATACAGTCGGCTGTACTTTTTTTCCCATAGATGCTGGCATGCTGAGTCCCTCCAGCATTTTGTGCAACTTGTAGTACTGTTACAGACGGGCATGTTTTAGGTATCGTTGAATCATGGCTGAAGGAAGATTACAGCCGAGAGCCTAATGTCAAAGATGCATATTATATACAAAGGACAGGTAGGAAAGCAGAGAGAGTGGCATTGCTCTGTTAGTAAAAAAAAATTAAATCAAATCATTAGAAAGGGGTGATGTAGGGTCAGAAAATGTTGACTCATTATGGAATCAGAATCAGGTTTATTATCACCAGCATGTGATGTGAAATTTGTCAATTTAGCAGCAGTAATTCAATACATAATCTAGCAGAGAAAGAAGAAAAAATAATTGTAATAAATAAAATAAAACAAACAAGTAAATCAATTATGTATATTGAATATTTTTTTAAAATGTGCAGAAACAGAAATACTATATATTAAAAATAGTGAGGTAGTGTCCAAAGCTTCAATGTTCATTTAGAAATCAGATGGCAGAGGGGAAGAAGCTGTTCCTGAATTGCTAAGTGTGTGCCTTCAGGCTTCTGTATCTCCTACGTGATGGTAACAGTGAGAAAAGGGCATGCCCTGAGTGCTGCTGGTCCTTAATAATGGACGCTGCCTTTCTGAGACATCGCTCCCTAAAGATGTCCTGGATACTTTGTAGGCTAGTGCTCAAGATGGAGCTGACTAAATTTACAACATCCTGCAGCTTCTTTCGGTCCTGTGCAGTTGCCCCTCCATACCAGATGGTGATGCAGCCTGTCAGAATGCTCCCCACGGTGAAACTATAGAAGTTTTTGAGCGTATTTGTTGATATGCCAAATCGCTTCAAACTCCTAATAAAGTATAGCTGCTGGCTTGCTTTCTTTATGACTACATCGATATGCTGGGACCAGGTTAGATCCTCAGAGATCTTGACACCCAGGAACTTGAAGCTGCTCACTCTCTCCACTTCTGATCCCTCTATGAGGATTGGTATGTGCTCCTTCATCTTACCCTTCCTGAAGTTCACAATCAGCTCTTTCGTCTTACTGACATTGAGTGCCAGGTTGTTGCTGTGGCACCATTCCACTAATTGGCATATCTCACTCCTGTACACACTCTTGTCACGGCCTGATATTCTACCAACAATGGTTGTATCATCAGCAAATTTGTAGATGGTATTTGAGCTATGCCTAGCCACACAGTCATGTGTATACAGGGAGTAGAGCAGTGGGCTAAGCAAGTAGCAATGGCTGGAATTTCTGGAAGCAATTCAGAAGACAAAGGAAATGTACATACCAAAGAGGAAGACGCATTCTATAGGCAAGATGACAGGAGAGAAGTCAAAGCCAACGTAAAAGCTAAAGAGTGGGCATATAATAGAGCAAATATAAGTGGGAAGTTAGAGGATTGGGAAGCTTTCAAATAATAACAGAAGGTAACTAAAAAAGTCATTAAGGAGGTAAAGATGGAATACAAAAGTATTAAAAAGGATATCAAAAGTTTCTTCAGATATATAAAGCAAGAGTGGATATCAGATTGCTGGAAAGAGGTAGTAGTGATGGACGAGGAAATGGTAGATGAACTGAATAAGTACTTTGCATCAGTTTTCACTGTGGAAGACACTAGCAATATGGTGCAAGTTCCAGATGTAAGGAGTCATGAAGTCTGTGAAGTTGCCATTACTATGGAGAAGGTTCTTGTGGAAACTGAAAGGTCTGAAGGTAGGTATTCACCTGGACCATAGGGTGCACACCCCAGACTCCTCCCTTTCCCAGTGTAGAGTGCCCTCCTGCTTCAAAACATCCACCATTGTTCCTGTACCCAAAAAGACCAAGGTAGCATGTCTGAATGATTGGCATCCTGTCGCACTCACCTCAGTAATAAGCAAATGCTTTGAGAGGCTGGTCAAGGACTACATCTGCAGCATGCTACTGCCCACACTGGACCCCTACAATTTGCCTACTGACACAACCGATCGACAGATGGCACAATAGCCACAGCTCTACACACCGTCCTTGCACATCTGGAGAAGGAGGATGCTTATGTGAGAATGCTGTTCTTGGACTACAGTTCAGCATTCAACACCACAATTCCCTTCGACAAGAAACTCAGAGACTTCGGCCTTCACCCTGCCTTGTGCAGCTGGATCCTGGACTTTCTGTCAGATCACCGGCAGGTGGTAAGAATGGCCACCCTCACCTCTGCCATTCTGACCCTCAACACAGGTGCCCTTCAGGGCTGTGTCCTAAGCCCCTTTTACTTTTTGTATATTCATGACTGTGTCACCACTCACAGCTCCAATCTGCTAATTAAATTTGCTGATGATGCTACAGTGATTGGCCTAATCTCAAATAATAATAAGGCAGCCTACAGAGAAGTCATCACCCTGACACAGTGATGTCAAGAAAACAACCTCTCTCTCAAAGTCGCAAAAACAAAAGAGCTGGTTGTGGATTACAGGAGGAATGGAGACAAGCTAACCCCTATTGACCTCAATGGATCTGGAGTTGAGAGGGTGAACAGCTTTAAGTTCCTCAGCATAGACATCACCGAGGATCTCACGTGGTCTGTATATACCTGCTGAGTGGTGAAAAAGGCACAGCAGCGCCTCTTTCATCTCAGACAGTTGAAGTTTGGTGTGGGCACTGAAATCCCAAGAACTTTCTACAGGGGCACAATGGAGAGCATCCTGACTGGCTGCATCACTGCCTGGTATGGGAACTGTATTACCCTCAATCGCTTGACCCTGCAGAGAGTGGTGTAGGCAGCCCAGTGCATCTATAGATGGGAACTTTCCACTATTCAGGACATTTACAAAGACAGGTGTGTAAAAAGGGCCTGAAGCATCATTGGGGACCCGAGTCACCCCAACCACAAACTGTTTCAGCTGCTACCATCCAGGAAGCGGTACTTCAGCATTAAAGCCGGGACCAACAGGCTCTGGGACAGCTTCTTCCACCAGGCCATTAGACTGACTAATTCATGCTGACACAACTGTATTTCTATGTTATATTGTTGTACATACTATTTATTATAAATTGCACATTGCACATTTAGACAGAGACGTAACTTAAAAAATTTTTACTCCTCATGTACATGAAGGATGTAAGTAATAAAGTCAATTCAATTCTGCAAGATGTGGGTGAAGAGCTTGTGGAGGCATTAGTAATGATCTTTCAAGAATCACTAGATTCTGGAATGGTTCTGGAAGATTGGAAAACTGTAAATGTCACTCCACTCTTCAAGAAAGGAGAGAGACAGAAGAAAGGAAACTGTAGGCCAGTTAGTCTGACCTCAGTAGTTAGGAAGATGTTAGAGTCAATTGTTAAGGATGTGGTTTGGGGGTATGTGGAGGCACATGTTAAAATAGGCTACAGTCAGCATTGTTTCCTCAAGAGAAAATCTTGGCTGGCAAATCTGTTAAGAGTTCTTTGTATAAATAACAAGCAGGATAGACAAAGGTGTATCAGGTGTATCAGTTGATGTTTATTTGGATTTTCAGAAAGCCTTCGACAAAGTGCCACACATGAGGCTGCTTAACAAGTTACGAGGAAAGATGTATTACAGGAAAGATTCTAGCATAGATAAAGCAGTGGCTGACTGGCAGGAGGCAAAGAGTGGGAATAAAGGGAACCTTTTCTGATTAGCTGTCAGTGACTTGTGGTGTTCCATGGGGGCCTGTGTTGGGACCAAGACTTTTTACATTATATGTTAATGATTTGGATGATAGAATTGATGGCTCTGTTGCAAGTTTGCAGATTATATGAAGGGGCAGGTAATTTTGAAGAAGTAGAGAGGTTACAGAAGGACTTAGTCAGATTAGGAAAATGGGCAAAGAAGTGACAGATGGAATACCGTTTCTGGAAGTTGTATGGTCATACTCTTTGGTAGAAGAAATGAAAGGGTTGATTGTTCTCTAATTGGAGAAAAAAATACAAAAACTGAGACACAGAGGGACTTGGGAGTGCTTATGCAGAATTCCCTAAAGGTTCATTTGCAGGTTGAGTCTGTGGTGAAGAAGAAAACTGCAATGTTGCATTCACTTCATGAGGACTAGAATATAAAAGCAAGGATGTAATGTTGAGACTTTATAAAGCACTGGTGAGGCCTCACTTGTAGTATTGTGAGTAGTTTTGGACCCCTTATCTTAGAAAGGATGTGCTGAAACTGGAGAGGGTTCAAAGGAGGTTCACAAAAGTGATTCCAGGTTTGAACTGATTCTCATATGAAGAGTGTTTGATGGCTCTGAGCTAGTATTCACTGGAATTCAGAAGAATGAGAGGTGAATTTGTTGAAATCTATTGAATGGTGAAAGGCATTGATAGAGTGGTTATGCTTCCAATGGTGGGAAAGTCTAGAATAGAAAGCTGAAAATAGAGAGGCATCCTTTTAGAACGGTGATGAGGAGGAATTTCTTTAGTCAGAGAGTGGAGAATCTGGGGAGTTCGTTGCCAAGTCTGTATGTATATTTAAGACAGATGTTGATAGATTCTTGATTGGTCAGGCCATGAACGGATACAGGGAGAAGGCTGAGAGGAAAAATTGATCAGCCATGATGAAATGGCAGAGCAGACTGATGGCCTAATGCTGCTCCTATGTCGTAAGGTCAAGTCAAGTCAAATCACTTTTTACTGTCATTTCGACCATAACTGCTGGTACAGTACATAGTAAAAACAAGACAATGTTTTTCAGGACCATGGTGCTGCATGAAACAGTACAAAAACTAGACTGAACTACATAAAAACAACACAGAAAAAAAAACTACACTAGACTACAGACCTACCCAGGACTGCATAAGGTGCACAAAACAGTGCAGGCATTACAATAAATAATAAACAAGACAATAGGCACAGTAGATGGCAGTAAGTTGGTATCAATCCAGTCTCTGGGTATTGAGGAGCCTGCTGGCTTGGGGGGAAAAAACTGTTACATAGTCTGGTTGTGAGAGCCCGAATGCTTCGGAGCCTTTTCCCGGATGGCAGGAGGGAGAAGAGATTGTATGAGGGGTGTGTGGGGTCCTTCATAATGCTCTCTGCTTTGCGGATGCATGGTCTTAATGGTGCTATATCACAGACCGCTCAACAGTCCAAGAGAATTAGTAACAAATTTGTAGAGAGATTGCAGATTGTTGCTAGAAAAATAAGGTTATTATAGCAGGTGATTTTAACTTTCCACATATGGACAGGGACTCCCATACAGTAGAAGGACTAGATGGGATAGAGTTTGTCAAATGTGTTCAGGAAAGTTTCCTTCAGTACATGGAAGTCCCAATGAGACAGTGTGCGATACTTGAATGAGACAGGGCATGCGACAGAAGTTTATGTAGGGGAACACTTTGCATCCAATGATCATAGTAGCATTAGTTTCAAGGCAGTTGTGGAAAAGGATAGGTTTGGTCTATGGTTTGAGATTCTAAATTGGGGAACGGTCGATTTTGATGGTATCAGAAAAGATCTGGCAAGTGTGGATTGGTACAGGTTGTTTTCTGACAAAGCTGTACTTGGTAAGTGGGAGGCCTTCAAAAGTAAAATTTTGAGAGGACAAACCTTGTATGTGCCTGTCAGAATAAAAGGCAGAGATAACATGATTAGGGAACCTTTGTTTTTGAAAGGTATGAGGCCCTTGTTCAGAAAAAATAGGAGGTGCATAGCAGGTATGGGCAGGAAGGAACAAATGAGGTATGTGAGGAGTATAAAAAGTGCAAGAGATCACTTATAAAGGAAATTTGGAGGGCTAAAAGAAGGCATGAGCTTGCTTTGGTAGACAAGGTAAAGGAGAATTCTAAGAGTTTCTACAGTTATGATAAGAGCAAAACGATTGCAAAGGAAAAAATTGGTCCTCTGGAAGATCAGGATGATAATCTATGTGTGGAGCTAAAACAGATGGGGAAGATTTTAAATGGATTTTTTGCATTTTTATTTACTCAGGAGATAGACAGGGTCTGTAGAAGTGAGGCATAGCAACTGTGAATTCATGGACCCTATACAGATTACAGAGGAGGGGGTATTTGCTAGCCTGATGCAGATTTGGGTTGACAAGTTCCCAGAGCCTAATGGTGTTTTGTCAGACCCTGTAGGAGGCATGTGCAGAAATTGCCTGGGGTCCTAGTAGAGAAATTTAAATCTTTCTTAGCAACAGTGAGGTACCGGAGTATTGGAAGATAGTTAATGTTGTTCCACTGTTCAAGAAAGGCTCTTAGAATAAACCAGGAAATTGTAGGCTGGTGAGCCTGACGTCAGTAATGGGAAATTTATTGGAAGGTGTTCCAAGAGAATAAACATATATGTATTTTGATAAACATGGACTGATTCAGGATAGTCAGCATGGCTTTGAGGTAGGTCGTGTCTAACTAATCTTATGGAGTTTTTCAAGGAAGTTACCAGAAATGTTAATGAAGGCAAGGCAGTGGCTGTTACCTACACGGACTTCAGCAAGGCATTTGACAAGGTCCTGCATGGGAGGTTGGACAAGAAGGTTCAGTCGCTCAGCATTCAAGATGAGGTAGTAAATTGGATTAGACATAGACGTCGATAAGAACACCAAATTTCTTGGTGTTCACCTGGCGGAGAATCTCACCTGGTCCTTCAACACCAGCTCCACAGCAAAGAAAGCCCAGCAGCATCTCTACTTTCTGCGAAGACTGAGGGAAGTCCATCTCCCACCCCCCATCCTCATCACATTCTGCAGGGGTTGTATTGAGAGCATCCTGAGCAGCTGCATCACTGCCTGGTTCGGAAATTGCACCATCTCGGATCGTAAGACCCTGCAGCAGATAGTGAGGTCAGCTAAAGGGATCATCGGGGTCTCTCTTCCCGTTATTACAGACATTTACACCACACACTGCATCCGCAAAGCTAACAACATTGTGAAGGACCCATGCACCCCTCATACAAACTCTTCTCCCTCCTGCCATCTGGCAACAGGTACCAAATCATTAGGGTTCTCACGGCCAGACTATGTAACAGTTTCTTCCCCCAAGCTATCGGACTCCTCAATACACAGAGCCTGGACTGACACAAACTTTTTAATATATATACACATACACACACACACACACACACACACACACACACACACACACACACACACACACACTCACACATTGATGCACCATCAATAACTCACTCTGAGACGTAAAGGCGAGATATCGGCTTTTATTGACTGGAAGAAGGAACAAGCAGTGAGTGACCACCATACTACATCCTGGAGACTGAGAGGCCGGGCTCAAGCCTCGATTGCCTTTATACTGGGGTCTGAGGGAGGAGCCACAGGAGCAGTCAGCAGGGGCCGTGTCCAGACAGGTATATGTAGTTCACCACACACACACACACACACACCACTCCCTTTGCATTTTTAGCTCATTTCTTTCTCAAATCCTGCTAAAACACTGTTTACATTTACATCATTTATTATTATATTGTAATTTGCCCTTTACTGTGTCTATTGTCTTGTTTATTAATTATTGTACAGTCTTGCACTGTTTTGTGCACTTTATGTAGTCCCATGTAGGTCTGAAGTCTAATGTAGTTTTCTGTTGTTTCACGTAGTCTAGTGTGGTTTTGTGTTGTTTCATGTGGCACCATGGTCCTGGAGGAACGTTGTTTCATTTTTACTGTGTACTGTACCAGCAGTTATGGTTGAAATGGCAATAAAAGTGACTTGACTTGACGTTGCGGGAGAAGTCAGAGTGTAGTAGATGGTTGCCTCTCTGAATGGAGGCCTTTACAAGTGGAGTGCTGCAGGGATCGGTGCTGGGTCTGTTGTTTGTCATCTATGTCAACGATCTGAATGATATGGGGACCTCACTGAAACCTATTGAATGTTGAAAGAACTAAAAAAGGTGGATGTGGAGAGAATGTTTCCAGAACATTCTAGGTGGGGGTATCCAGAACTGGAGGGCACAGCCTCAGAATTAAGAAGTGAACTTTTAGAACAGAGGGAATGAGGAATTTTTTAAGCTAGTGAGTAATGAACCTGTGGAATACTCTGCCACAGACTGTACTGGAGGCCAAGTCAGTGGGTATATTTAAGGCAAAAGTTGATAGTTTCCTGATCGGTCAGCGCATCAAAGGATATGGCGAGAAGGCAGGTGTATGGGGTTGAGTGGGATCCGGGATCAGCCATGATGGAATGGTGGAGCAGACTCGATGGAATGAATGGCCGAATTCTTCTCATATGTCTTATGGTCTTATGATAATGTGGTTAAATGGATCAGCAAATTTGTGATGAGACCAAGATTGGGAGTGTTCTGGACAGTAAGGAAGACTGTCAAAGCTTGCAACAGGAACAGGACCAGCTGGAAAAAAATGGGCTGAAAAATAGCAGATAAAATTTAATGCAGACAAGTGTGAGGTGTTGCACATTAGGAGAACCACCCAGAGAAGGTCTTGCGCAGTGAGTGGTAGGACAAAGTGATCTGGGAATATAAGTCCATAATTCATTGAAAGTGGCATCATGGGTAGATAGAGTCGTGAGGAAAGCTTTTGGCACATAGCCTTTCATAGATCAGCTCGCTGAGTACAGGAGTTGGGATATTATGCAGAAGTTGAGTAAGATTGTGTACAGTTTTGGTCACCTGCCTTCAGGAAATATGAGATTGAAAAGGTTCAGAGAAAACTTACAAAGATGTTGCTGGGCCGGAAGTCTTGAGTTATAAGGAATGACTGAATAGGTTGGAACTTTATTCCGTAGAATGTAAAAGATTGAGGGGAGATTTGATAGAAGTATACAAAATTATGAAGGGTATAGATGGGTAAGCAGGCTTTTTTTCCACTGAGTCTGCAGATGCTGGAAATCCAAAGCAATGCACACAGAATGCTACAGGAACTCAGCAGGTCAACATTTTGGGCCAAGGCCCTTCTTCAGGAGTAAGGAGTATGGGGAAAATGTCCGAATAAAAAGGTGGGGGGGGGGGATAGGAAAGAGGCTAGCTGGAGGATGATAGGTGAAGCCAGGTGGGTGGAAAAGATCAAGGGCTGGAGAAGAAAGAAACTGATAGGAGAGGGGAGTGGACAACAGAAAAAAGGAAAGGAGGAGGGGACCTGAGGGGAAGTGATTGGCAGATGAGAAGAAGTGAAAGGTCAGAATGGTGAATAGAGGAAGGGAGGGGGTGGAAATTAGTTCACTGGAAGGATTAAGGGGAACATGAGGGGAAACTTCTTCACTCAGAGGGTGGAGATGGTGTGGAATGAGCTGCCAGCACTACTGGTGAGTGTGATTTCAAATTCAACATTTAAGAGAAGTTTGGATTGGTATATGGATGAGAGGGATATGGAGGGCTGTGGTCTGGGTGCAGATTAATGGTTTAAATAATTTGGCATGGACTAGATGGGCTGAATGGCCTGTTTCTGTGCTGGAGATTTCTATGACTCCATGACTATGGTAATTTGGCTCTGTATATCTTTTAGGAACTTTGGCTAGTCTAGTTTTCTGTTATGTAGAAAGTGCATAATGCTTTCCTTTCAGACCAAAGTAAAATATATAAATAACATCAACTTTCATTAGCCCAACTTCGTCCAAACATTTACTCCATTCATCTTCATTCATGCTGCTTGAGATGCTGGATGAAGAATTTCAACAGTCTCGAAATACAAAGTTAATTCATGTGGATGATCCCACAGTAGGGTGGGAAATAATCTGATTTTTAAGTGCAATTGTAAACTTTGTTCTGTTCTTTCCTTAATGTTATAATAATAGTTTAATATTACTGGTCTGGTGATCGCTTCCTACTTTGGTTAAAAAAAGAAATTAGGAGTTTACCGCAGTTATCCGTCATTTATCAAACACAGCTACTCAAAAGTTAATCCTTTGCTACCATATTCTGTTTGCACTATTAGTTGCCGCTCTGGAGTGGTGTGATATAAATGCTGACGGTCTTATTTTGTTTAATCACCAAAACTGAATTATCAATACGCGAGAAGCTGGAGATACACAAACCATTGCGCAATAGTCTTGTGTGCTTGCAGTACCGCCATCTACCACGACGTGGCAGGGTATTTCCATCAACACTCTCTTACACCCGTTCTTCCGGGTTTTGAAGTTGAGTTTCCTTTTTTTACCAGGACGCTGCCTAGATAGAGGGCAAGAACTATAAAGAGCGGTTGGACAAGCTTGGGTTGTGTGGTGAACTATGTGCCTGTCGGGACACGCCCCCTGCTGACTGCTCCTGTGGCTCCTCCCACAGGCCCCTGTATAAAGGAGGTCTGAGGCCTGACGCTCGGCCTCAGTCTCCAGGACATAGTATGATGGACACTCACTCCTGGTTCCTTCTTCCAGTCAATAAAAGCCGATATCTCGCCTTACGTCTCAGTGTGAGTTATTGATGGTGCATCAGGTTGGTTTCTCTAGAGTGCCAGAGACGGAGGGAGACCTGATATACATTTATAAAATTATAAGTGCCTCTGATCAGAGGTATTATTTATCTATCAATTTAGTGAGAGATACAGCGTGGAACAGACCCTTATTGGCCAACGAGCCACAACTGTTTAAAACTAGCCTAATCACAGGACGATTTACAATGGCCGGATAACGTACTAACGAGTACGTCTTTGGACTGAGAGAGGCAACATTTGTGGTCACGGAGAGAACGTACAGACTCCTTACAGACAGCTCCAAGCACCCACACCCTGAGCTGGAACCATGTCGAGCTAACTGCTATACTGCTACGCTAAACACTATCTTCCTGCCAGGGTAGAAAAGTTAATAATGAGAGGACGTGCACTTACAGTGAGAGGGGGTTGTATTGCTTTTACGCAGAGTGGTTGTTGCCTGGGAAACGCTACCAAGGGCAATGGTGGTAGCAGATGCAGTAGTGGAGCTTGTAAGGCTTTTGGATGCGAATATGCAAGGATTGGAGAGATATGGATCACAAGCAAACAGAATAGATTCAGTTTAATTTGGCGCCATGATTGGTGGAAACATCGTAGACTGAAGGGCCTGTTTCTGGGCTGTACTGTTCTACGTTTCTATGTACATGCAAGTAATTCACTTTAACAGCATGACCACATTTCCAGAACTATTTATTTAATTACTGGCTTACGTTGAGATCACTAAGCACTCTATACATCACAAAGATTAAAATTTTGCTGGTACTCATTGCTATCTGATCATTCATGGGGTGGAGGGATTGTCTTATAAAGATAAAATAGAAAGACTGGCCTTGTACTCTCCACAGTTCTGAAGAACAGGAATGATATCACTGATAGCCATTGATGCAGGGATAACGATCCCTCTATTTGGCGAAGCAAATGTTATTGTCGTCAACAGAAGGAAATCAAGTCAAGTCACTTTTTTTGTCATTTCGACCATAACTGCTGGTACAGTGCATAGTAAAAATGAGACATTTTTCAGGACCATGGTTTACATGACACAGTACAAAAACTAGACTGAACTACGTAATTTAAAAAAAACACAGAGAAAGCTACACTAGACTACAGACCTACACTGGACTGCATAAAGTGCACAAAAACAGTGCAGGCATTACAATAAATAATAAACAGGACAGTAGGGCAAGATATCAGTCCAGGCTTCGGGTATTGAGGAGTCTGATAGTTTGGGGGAAGGAACTGTTACATAGTCTGGTCGTGAGAGCCCGAATGCTTCGGAGCCTTTTCCTAGACTGCAGGAGGGAGAAGAGATTGTATGAGGGGGTGCATGGGGTCCTTCATAATGCTGTTTCCTTTGCGGATGCAGTGTGTAGTGTAAATGTCTATGATGGAATCAGCCATCGAGGACAGAAATGAGAAGGAATTTTATCCGGGGAGAGTGGATTTTCTCCTCTCGAGAGAGCTATGTGTGCTCTCTTGCTGGGTAGATCGAAGATTGACGGAAGGAAAGCAAGGAATTATGAGATTGTGCAGGAACGTGGCTCTGAGGTAAAAGATTAGACGTGACCTTATTGAATGGTACTGTAGACACGAGGAGCTGATTGGCCTCCTCCATTTCTATTTATTATATTGCGTAGAAAGTGCTGTCACAGCTTGATAACAGTGACCACAATGTAATATGATATAATAGAGCCCATGCATTGTCATTATAGAAACATAGGAAACCTACAGCACAATACAGGCCCTTTGGCCCACAAAGCTATGCCGTACATGTCCTTACCTGAGAAATTACCTAGGTTTTCTAAGCTCCATGTACCTATCCAGGAGTCTCTTAAAAGACCCTATTGTATCCGCCTCCACCACCATCACCAGCAGCCCATTCCACGCACTCACCACTCTCTGTGTAAAAAACTTACTCTTGACAACTCCTTTGTACCTACTTCAAGGCACCTTAAAACTATGCCCTATGCTAGCCATTTCACTTGTTTGACCCCCTAACTATGGAGTCCCCTATCACTGCTGCCATCCTCTTCCTTTCCCTACCCTTCTGAGCCACAGGGGCAGACTCTGTGCCAGAGGCGCAGCCACCATTACTTCCCCCAGGTAGGCTGTTCCCCCCAACATTACTCAAGCAGGAGTACTTATTGTCAAGGGGGACAGCCACAGTGGTATCCTCTAGCCTCTGACTCCTGCCATTCCCTCTCCTGACTGTTACCCACTTACCTGTCTCCCCATGCCCCGGTGTGACTACCTGCCTATAGCTCCTCTCTATCACCTCTTCAGTCTCCCTGACCAGCTGAAAGTCATCGAGCTGCATCTCCAGTTCCCTAATGCGGTCCCTAAGGAGCTGCAGCTCAACACACCTGGCGCAGATGTGGCCGTCTGGGAGGCTGGGAGTCTTCTGGACCTCCCACATCTGACACCGAGCACAGAGAACCAGCCTCACACTCATACTTCCTGTCTGTATTCTACTCAGGCAACCTACCTCACCTCGTCCCGTTAACGTCTAAGCCCTGTTGAGCCAAAGCCTTCCCACTCTGTCTCCCTCTACTCCATTGCCCGCTCTATAAGGCTATCTCCTTTTAAACTCTCCTCGCTGTTCTCACTTATGTGCCGTCTCATATGACGTAGCCAATCATGATGATGATTATTCTTGGCAAATTTTTCTACAGAAACGGTTTGCCACTGCCTTCGTGTGGGCAGTGTCTTTCCAAGACGGATGACCCCAGCCATTACCAATACTCTTCAGAGATTGTCTGCCTGGTGTCAGTGGTTGCATAACCAGGACTTGTGATTTCACCGGCTGCTCATACAACCGTCCACCACCTGCTCCTATGACTTTATGTGACCTTGATAGAGGGGCTAAGCAGGTGCTACACCTTGCCCAAGGGTGACCTGTAGACAGCGGAGGGAAGGAGCGCCTCACACCTCCTTTGATCTCCACCCTGTCAAACATCACAGCATAGAAACAGGCCCTTTGCCCCATCTAATACATCCAATCGGTTATTTTGTCCAGTCCCGTCAACTTGCACATGGACCATAGCTCTCCACGCTCCTCCCTAAATCATCTGCTTATCCAGATTCCTCCTAAATGCTGTGATCAAACCCCCATCCTCCACTCCACTGGCAGCTTGTTCCACACTTGCTGCATCCTCTGAGTGAAAAAGTTCTGCCTCAGGGGCCCCCTAAAGATTTCGCCTACCTCTCGTACCTCTGCTTCTAGTCTCCCATGCTCAGTGGAGAAAGGCTGTCTGCATTCACCCTTTCTACACTCCTCATAACTTTGTATACCTCCGTCAAATATAGGTTGATGCTATGATGGAAAAGTAAATTACTATTAAACATGACGCAAGTTGGCTGACAGAGGGGTCAACGCCCCGAATTCCGAGTCTAGAGGTCGAAGCCTGACGATCAAAGATTGTAGCCAGCCAGTCTGGAGGTCGAGGCCCAAAGGTCGACGCTCCTGGGCTGGTGAATCCAGAGGCTGGATGTCTGTGAGTCAGTGGGTCTGGAGAATGGAGACCCAGTGTACATTTCTGTGACTCTGAGAGTCCAGGGCCAAGCACGGCTGGTCAACCCCGGAGACCCTGTCCTGGGGCCGGAGGTCCATCTGTGTGTGTGAGCGAATCAGAATCAGGCTTATTATCACCGGTCTGTGACGTGAAACTTGTTAACTTAGCAGCAGCAGTTCAATGCAATACATGATCTAGCACAGAGAGAGAGAAAATAATAAATAAAATAAAACGTAATAAATAAACAAGTAAATTATGTATATTGAATAGATTATTTTAAAATGTGCAAAAACAGAAATACTGTATATTAAGAAAGTGAGGTAGTGTCCAAAGCTTCCACGTGGTGGGTAAAGGGGCTTGTTTTGCTGTTGTTTTGTTTCTGTTGTTGCTTGTGTTCTTCTGCTGAACATTGTGGGCATGCTGTATTGGCACCTGAAAGCATGGTGAAACCTGCGGGCTGCCCCCAGCGCATCTCTAGGTTGAGCTGGTTGTTAACATGAGTGCCATATTTCACTTCGATGGACTTGAATAAATTACCCTGAGTCTGAGGTCCAAACGTTCAGACTATAAGAGTGATTGCGTGCTTCTGATTTACAACCGTCCATCCATCTCTGACCACTCTCACTACGGCCCGCAGTTGTCAGATTCGCTGAAATTCTACCCATGTAATTTATCTCACATTTCCAGAATTGCTTCTTTTCGTCCTAAAGAAGTCACCGATCGATTACAAATTGCAAGCCTCACTGCCTCTTTTCAGGTGGCAGCATGCTAATTTGCCTCGTTGATATTTTTCACAGAACATATTTCTTCACCACAGAGAAAGAGGCTATTCAGCCCATCGAGTCTGAGCTAGTGCTCAGGCAGCCATTCAGCCAGTCCCATTCTTCCCTTGATTTCCTTTTACCTATTGTCTCATAAATGACTGTCAACATTTCCCGAATTTACCTGTTTGTTTTTTCTCACTAAAAGCAATTTTCAGTATACTTTTTTTTCTCAATTACTAGCACATCTTTGCAATGTGGGAGGAAGAGGGAAGCCCACTTGCTCACAGGAATAATATGTAAACATGACATAGACTCTCTAGAGGTTGGGATTGAACTCATGTGGCTCGAGCTGTGTGTAGCATCACTATCTGCCACTCTCAGTTTCTAATTAGTCTCAATCCTGGCACTAGAATTCCATTTTGTTTGCTCCACCCTTTCCCCTTCTCCACAATTTAAAACAGCTTTGACTTACAATTATACTAAAAACAGGAATTCCTAAAGAAGGTCTTGTCACCGTGATATGCCATGTTGTATGACCATGATTGTTCTTGGTAAATTTTTTTTCAGAAGTGGTTTGCCATTGCCTTCTTCTGGCCTGTGTCTTTACAAGACAGGTGACCCCAGCCATTATCAATACTCTTCAGAGATCATCTGCTGGCATCAGTGGTCACATCACCAGGACTTGTGATATGCACCACCTTCTCCCATGGCTTCAGGTGACCCTGATTGGGTTAGGGGGGTGTGGTAAGCAGGTGCTACACCTTGCCCAAGGGTGACCTGTGGGCTAGCAGAGGGAAGGAGCGCCTTACACCTCCTTTGTTAAAGATGTATCTCCACCCTGACACCCATAAACAAGTCTGGTAGTAGCCAATGAGGGTTCTTTAATATGTTTCTATTTCCAAAGCTCCTGCCTGATCTTTTGAGCATTTCAAGCATTTTTGGTTTTCATTTCAGATTTACAGCATCTGCAGTTTTTAGATTTTTCTAATTTTCAATGTCCAGCTTGTTCTGTTTCTATTGCAGGATCAATGACCTATAAAGTATTGCTTCACCGACACTGTCTGATTTGGTGAGCTCTAATAACATTTTTACATTTTGTATAGGTGTGTTTCAGATCTCACACCTATACAGCTCTCACTGTCTTTTCTTTGTAATGCTTCATTTATAAGTCTACCAAAAATGTGCATTTTCAACAATGCTGTCTTCAATAATTATTAAGAATAAAGGTTGGAAATGCTGTAAACTCTCAGCAAGTTGGTCAGCAGCCATGAAGAAAAGACCTAAATTTTTATAGTGCCGTTTTCATCCTTTTCACCACATCTCACAGCACAAAGTACCCAGGACATCTTTAGGGAGCGGTGTCTCGGAAAGGCAGCATCCATTATTAAGGACCCACAGCACCCAGGGGATGCCCTTTTCTCACTGTTACCATCAAGTAGGAGTTACAGAAGCTGAAGGCACACACTCAGCGATTCAGGAACAGCTTCTTCCCCTCTGCCATCCGATTCATGAATGGACATCGAACCCTTGGACCTACCTCACTTTTTTTTTTAAATACACGGTATTTCTGTTTTGCACGCATTCTTATAGTCTATTCAATATACGTAATCGATTTACTTGTTTTTTTTTCTAATTTTATTTATTTTTTCTTTGCTAGATCATGCATTGCATTGAACTACTGCTGACAAATCTCACGTCACAGGCCGGTGGTGATAAACCTGATTAGGATTTTTTAATGCAGACACTTCCACGAAGCAACTGCAACAGCAGCTTCCACGAACAGCAATGCTAACATAATGCGGTGTCTAATTTTGAGGAGATAGAACTAATCTATAAGCTTGATGTAATTTAAACAGAAGATAACGGCAACAACTGCGTGTATTTAGTTTATTTATATTTAATTAGAAGGTCAGCCTTTGTAAGAGGAAAGGAATCCCAGGCTGTGTGTGTGTGCGCGCTTCGTATGGACGGTCGTTTCGAGGTGAATGCTACAGCAACGCGCTCGGCTGCCGCCGTCCGCCGTAGACGGTGGCCGGGAGGGCCGTCCGCCATGGACCCGGTGAGTGCGCTGCTGGAGGAGGTAGCGCTGGAGGGGCTGGACGGCATCACCCTCTCCACGCTGTGGTTCCGCCTGGACAGCCGCATCCCTGCCTTCCCACTGCAGCTCGACCAGGCCACACGGCAGTTCCTTTGGGAGGCCGTTGTCAGCAGCCCCCAGGTTGAGTTCTACGAGCTGCCCGAGCCGAGGCCGCCGCTGGTGTTTTATGACAGGTACCGGCTGCGGGGAGGGGGAGAGGAGATGGACGAGGGGATGGAGGGAGTGGGACAGGGGGAGGAGATGGACGAGGGGATGGAGGAAGTGGGACGGTGGGAGGGTGGGGATGGAGGGAGTGGGACAGGGGGAGGAGATGGACGAGGGGATGGAGGAAGTGGGACGGTGGGAGGGTGGGGATGGAGGGAGTGGGACAGGGGGAGGAGATGGACGAGGGGATGGAGGGAGTGGAAGGGGATGGAGGAAGTGGGACAGGGGGATGGAGGGAGTGGGACAGGGGGAGGAGATGGATGAGGGGATGGAGGGAGTGGAACAAGGGAGGGAGGGGTTGGAGGGAGTGGGACAGGGGGGAGGGAGGGGATGGAGGGAGTGGTTTGGCACAAAAAGGGTCAGGGAAGGAATGGGAGAATGTGAGTGGTTATGGTGCAGGTTGAGAGGGGTAATATATCAGGAGAGGCAGTGTGAGGAGAAAGAACAGGTGAGGGGTTATAGGGACTGGAAAGGGAGAGGATAGGAATGGGGAAAGGAGGAGGAGATAGGAAAAGGGGACAGGACAGGAGACAGAAGGGGGTAGGGTATGGGTGGAGAGGGGAACAAGAGGGCACAGTAGGAGTAAGGCAGGAGAGGTACGGGACACAAGGAACAAGAGTGGGGGAGGGAATGAGGGGGAAGACTGGGAGAGGTGATGCTATCAGGAGGATGATTGGGATAGGGAACAGGAGATGAATTTGGGGAAATTGGGAACAACTGGATAGATGGGATAGAAGATAAGATCATATTATAACTAATGATGGGGAATAAAGCAGAGGGACAGGGAGTGGGGGGCAGCTGGGGAATGGAACCATAAAACATCAGAAGAGAATTAAGCCATTTGGCTCATCAAGTCTGCTCTGCCATTCCAACGTGGCTGTTTATTATCCCTCTCAACCCCATACTCCTGCCTTCTTTCGTAACTTTTGACACCCTTACTAATCACAAATCTGTCACCATTCACTTTAAGTATACCGAATGACTTGCCCTGCACAACCATCTGTGACAAAGAATTCCACAGATTCACTACCCTCTGGCTAAAGAAATTTTTCCTCCTCTGTGTTCTAAATGGACGTCCCTGTATTCTGAGGCCCCTCTGGTCCTAGGCTCACCCAGTACAGGAAACTTACTCTCTGCATTCACTTTATCTAGGACTATCAATATTCTATAGGTTTGAATGAGATCCACTCTCATTCTTCTAAACTCCATCGATATTGGCCCAGAGCCATCAAACTCTCCTTATATGTTAACCATTTCATTCTTGGAATCATTCTCGTGAACCTCCTGGACCCTCTCCAATGCTAGAACATCTTATACGAAGCACCCAAATGCTCCCAAGTGCAGTGCGACCAATAAAACCTCAGCATTTCTTCCTTGTCCTCTCGAAATGAATGCTAACATTGTATTTGCCTCCCTTACCACTGACTCGACCTGCAATTTAGCCTTTAGGAAATCCTTCACAAGGCTGCTTCAGTCCCTTTATGCCTCTCATTTTTGAATTTTGGAATGCAAGACAGGAGAGGTAAAGGGGTACACGGGTGACGTGGTTGAGGACGTGAGACAGGAGGGGTAGAGGGACTGGTGACGGAATGGAAGGAGAAGGGGAAGACAGTAGGCATATGTGTGATGTACAAGGTCACTCAGATTTTTCTGCACCTCTGAACTCTGCAGTTTCTCACCATTGAGATAACATGCTTCAATTTTGTACTTTCTCTGCCAAACTGTCAATTTCACTCCATTGACCAGGTCTTTGCCCAATCTCTTAACCTATCCATATTCCCCCTTGTAGACTCCCTGTCCTTTTCACAACTTCCTTCCCTACCATCTTTGTGCTGTCGTGCAGGTTTTGCACCCTAAATATTGGTCTCTTCCTTCTGGTCATTGATGTGCAATTGTACTTAGTGTAACCTGTGGTATGTGCCACCCAGAAGAATAGGTATATGGACAGGAAAGGAATGGAGGGTTATGGGCTGAGTGCAGGTCGGTGGGACTAGGTGCGAGTAAGCGTTCGGCATGGACTAGAAGGGCTGAGATGGCCTATTTCCGTGCTGTAATTGTTATATGGTTAAGAAAGACCCATCAATACCTGCGCCGTTTTATCTTGCCTCCCTGCCAAAGCTATTACCTTCCAGATGAGACACATTATCAAATACTCTTTTGGGCCTATGGTCATATACTGGTTCCCTTTTATCTACACACAGGGGTTCCCAACCTGGAACCCCTGTTCATGGATCTCTTGCTTAATGGTATTGGTCCATGGCATAAAAAAGGTTGGAAACCCAAAGATCTACAGGACATGTTGGTAAAACACAGTTGTCCTTTTGCAAAGCCGTGTGTACTCTGCTGGGTTATTGTATTTTTCTAAGTGCCATGTTGCACCATGTTTAATTAGCCCTTTTGCTATTTTCCCAGTGACACACAGTTGTCTGTTGATTCCTGTTTGTATCTCCAATTTTTTAAACATATAGTGTTTATTAGTTTCCATTCTAATGGTGTCTTAACCTAGAAAACTTGAAAAAATTCATATCAATTCATTAGCTATCTCATTAGCTGCTGCTTTTTTAATCTGAGGCTGACATCTACCAAGACCCAAATATTTATCAGTTTGCAACTCCAATATTTTGCTAGCAAATGTTTCCTTACTGTTTGTAAATATTCGCAAGTTTTTTTCAATTCCTTGCAGATATTTTTGTCAGGAAGGCTGGTGAAAAATCCTTGTTTAATTCAACATAATGTATTATTTGTTCATATGAAAATTAACCGAATATCAAAAAAGTGGTTCAGAGCACCAACGCAGTCAGCGTGGCTTTGTCAAGGGCAGGTCGTGTCTTACAAGCTTGATTGAATGGTTTCAGGATGTGACTAAACATATTGATGAAGGAAGAGCAATAGGTGTATATTTAGATTTCAGCAAGGCATTTGATAAGGTACCCATGCAAGGCTTATTGAGAAAGTAAGGAGGCATGGGATCCAAAGGGACATTGCTTTGTGGATCAAGAACTGGCTTGCCCACAAAAGGCAAAGAGTGATGGTAGACGGGTCATATTCTGCATGGAGGTCGGTCACCAGTGGTGTGCCTCAGGGATCTGTTCTGGGACCCTTGCTCTTCGTGATTTTTATAAATGACCTGGCTGAGGAAGTGGAGGGTGGGTTAGTAAATTTGCTGATGACACAAAGGTTGGGGGTTTTGTGGATAGTGCAGGGGGCTGTCAGAGGTGACAGTGGGACATTGATAGGATGCAAAACTGGGCTGTGAAGTGGCAGATGGAGTTCAACCCAGATAAGTGTGAAGTGGGTCATTTTGGTAGGTCAAATATGATGGCAGAATATAATATTAATGGTAAAACTCTTGGCAGTGTGGAGGATCAGAGGGATCTTGAGGTCCAAGTCTGTAGGACGCTCAAAGCAGCTACACAGGTTGACTCAGTAGTTAAGAAGGCATACGATGTATTGGCCTTCATCAATCGTAGAATTGAATTTAAGAGCCGAGAGGTAATGTTGCAGCTATATAGGACCCTGGTCAGACCCCACTTGGAGTACTGTGCTCAATTTTGGTCGCCTCACTACAGGAAGGATGTAGAAGCCAAAGAAAGGGTGCAGAGAAGATTTACAAGGATGTTTCCTTGATTGGTGAGCATGTCTTATGAGAATAGGTTGAGTGAACTCAGCCTTTTCTCCTCGGAGTGACAGAGGATGAGAGGTGACCTGATAGAGGCTTTTCCGATGGCTGAAATGGTTGCCACAAGAGGGCACAGGTTTAAGGTGCTGTGGAGTAGGTACAGAGGAGATGTCGGTAAGTTTTTTACTCAGAGAGTGGTGAGTGTATGGAATGAGCTGCCGGCAAAGCTGGTGGAGGTGGATACGATAGGGTCTTTTAAGAGACTTTTGGATAGGTACGTGGAGCTTAGTAAAATAGAGGGCTATGGGTAAGCCAAGTAATTTCTAAGGTAGGGATATGTTGTAACTTTGTGGGCCGAAGGGCCTGTATTGTGCTGTAAGTTTTCTATGTTTCTATGTAACTTAAATCGCTTAAGAAGCAACTTGAAAGCTGAAGGGGTAACATGAAAGAGAAAACATTTGAAGATTGTGTCTAAATTAATCTGGGCTTTAACTATTGTGAAGAGAACAGCTGGAACAGCTTTAACAGCTGGAATTGTTGACATTTAGTTTGAATATTGGAAGTACATTATGTGAAAAAATTAAAATGAAAATAGCTTTTGTTAAATTGTAATTAAAAAGAAACACCATTCTAAATTGTTTGTGCATGAAGTGCTTTGAATGTTAATCTTTTGAGTTAACCAAAAGCCGGAAGGCGCACACATTCAGCGATTCAGGAGCAGCAGCTTCTCCTCTGCGTTCCGATTTCTAAATGGACATTGAACCTCACTATTTCTTGAATTTCTGTTTTTGCACTGCTCTTTTTCAATTTAATAGACTGTAATTCAGTTTTTTTTCCTATATTTTATCATGTATTGCATTGTTCTGCCACTGCAAGGTTAGCAAATTTCAAAACATGTTACGGTGATACTAAACCTGATTCTGATTCTGAACTTTTTTACCTTTTGTTTTTGGCAGATATGAAGAAATTGATCCAGAGACAGGAATTCAAGAGACCCGGAGGGATCCCACACCATGGGATGATATCTATCCCATTTGCATCATTACTGATAACAAGGATGGAATTCAGGGCTCCTGTCACCATTTTAACAAGCGAAAGAACTTAACAGCAGAAGTGAGGACTCAGCAGTATGAACCATGTTGTTCGTTGGATGAAGCCATAGAAAGGTCATAAAAGACTTGAACAGTTCAAGATATTTACTTTGATTCACCCCTTTTATGTGCCTGTGTTTTGGATGTCTATATTAATGCCTCACCAAGTTAAAAAAAAACTGTAAAACTACATTTTTGACACATGTTAAATTTTTTTGATGATGAGAGGTTAAAAAAGGATTGTAAAACCAAAATTCTAAGCAGTGGCCATTTCCAACCATAGAGAGTGTAACCATCCACCTTTGACATTCGTAGAAATATAGAAAACAGGAGCAAGAGTGCGTCACTTAGCTCTGTGAACCTTCCTTGTCATTGATCATCTTCAAAGGTCTACGGATCCCTCGGTTAATGGTAGGGTTCCATGGCATTAAAAGGGATGGAACCCCCTGAATTACAGCTCAATATATCTTTTGTATGCGGAGAATTAACTTCCTTCTGAAAACTTTCAACAAATTGGTTTCTTTTGTGTTAGTGACGACATGGGTTCACCACCTACTGAGTGAAGAAATCTCTTTCCCTGTAGCTTTGTAGATTGAAACGCCTTCCCCATATCCAGTCTGTGTAGCTTGATCAGAATTTAACTTTCAATTCGATTTCTTCTTCTAATACAGACTGATCATTAATTATCCTTCCCTTAAGTAGGAATGCTTAATACAACACTCTGAAGTACAGTTTCACTAATGTTCTTTCCGAATGATGCAAGGCATTCTTGCATCCCTATTCAAATCCTCTTGCTGTACAGGATGATGTACCATTTCTTAAATGCTTGCAGTACCTATATTTCCCATTGAAGCCACTTGGCAAAGGCATTACTTTTGCTGAGGTTCAATCTCACTGTCTCAGGAGTCACCATTGACTAGAAACACAGTTGGACCAGTCACGCACAAATGCCATCGCGGGTATGTGAGTCAGAGGCTTAGTCACCCTGACACTCATTGACCTTTCCAGCAAGCCACAAGTCAGGAGTACCTTACAGGACTTTCTGTCCCTTGCCTGAATAAGTACAGCTTCCAACACCTCAAGAAGCTCAACACCACCTTGGTCAAAGCAGCTTGCTTCACTGGCACTCCATCCTCCACCCTAACCTTAATTCCCTCCGCCATCAGTGAACACTGGTTGCAAAGTGCAGTTTGTGTTGCATTTACTTGCTGAGCAACCTTGACTACTTCCCACATCAAGGAGGACAAGGGTGGCCGATAAGTGGCAACACCATCGTGTTTAGTTATTTTCTATGTTGTTTACACCATCCAGACTAGGAAATACACTCAGTGGCCACTTTATTTAGGGATACCTCTACACCTCATTAATGTAGATATCTCATCAGCCAACATATTGCAGAAATCAGTATTTAAAAACATGCCAACATGGTCAAAAGGGTTAAGTTGCTGTTCAGACCAAATAACAGAATGGGGAAGAAATGTGATCCAAGTAACTTTGACCATGGAATGATTGGTGGTGCCATGTAGGGTCATTTGAGTATCTCAGAATCTGCTGATCTGGGATTTTCATGCACCACAGTCTTCAGAGTTTACAGAGAACGGTGCAAGGCACAAAAAAAAATCCAGTGGCGGCAGTTCTGTGGATAAAAATGTATTGTCAATGAGAGCAGTAAGAAGAGAATAGCCAGACTGATTCAAGCTGACAGGCAGGCAACAGTAACTTAAATAACCGTGCATTACAGCAGTCCAGAAGAGCGCTGAACACGCAACACTTCCGAACCTTGAAGTAGTTAGGCGGCAACAGCTCTGGTGATGTGAAGAAGCTATTGTTAAAGCTGATGGCCCGTGGCTACGGAGACCTGGGTAGAACCCAGCAAGCAGTCTCGTGAGATGAGTGTATAAGGCGATCAAATGCACTACATCTAGTCGCTGAGATGCTGAAGCATTTTACTGTATGGAGGGGGTGGGCTGAATTCTGGGTTGTGATTTAGTATTTTTGTTAAATTAGACCTCAGACCTCCTTTCCTCAGTGACCACTTCCTTAGGTGCAAGTGCCCATTGTGTGTTTCTGTATATTTGTGGTCTTCTGCTGCTGACCTCTCTTGTTAAGGAAGTTTCGCCCTTTAATTGCCTCTCACTTATTTTGTTTTTCGCACCACTCTGCAAACTCTAGAGGCCGTTGAGCATGAAAATCCCATGAGATCAGCAGTTTGTGAGATACTCAGAACACCCCATCTGGCACCAACAGTTATTCCACAGTCAAATTTATTTTAGATCGCTTTTCTTCCACATTCTGATGTTAGGTCTGAACCTCTTGCCCACATCTGCATGCTTTTATGCATTGAATTTCTGCCATATGATTGGATGATTAGATATTTGCATTATCAAGTCAGTGTATAGGTGCAGCTAATAAACTGTCCACTGACTGCATGTCAAAGGATACACCCATGCATATTTCCTACTGGTTTAACTCATTCACTGGAAATTAACTGTTTCAATTTTCTCTTTAGGTGGGGAGAAAAGCTGGTTATGGTTGCTTCGCAAATGATGCGCCATCGAACTCTAATTGGATGGGAAAATGATCCAGAGTTGAGCCTGCCTGACTATTCCTATTGTATATTAGAGAGGTTAGGTAGAGCGCGATGGCAGGGGGAACTGCAGAGAGATCTGCACAGTGGAGCCTTCAAGTGAGAATATTTTACGTTAAAAGAAATTGAATTCATTTCATAAAACCTAAATCTTCCTTCTAAGAACAATATTTTTGTTGCAGAATTGATGCCCGTAAAATGCATTATCACAGAAGAGTGCTAGACAGAAACTGTTTGATTACTCTACAGTCCCACGTTATTCGTCAGCCCAATGGAAACCAGCAATATTCCATTCTGCTACTGCTCAAACGTTTTCACGTTGATAGGTAAAATACTTTGAACGTTATTCTTCTATTTCATTCAACGGCAGCTCCAAGTATACAGAAGTAGATGGCGAAAGAAATGAAGAGGCACTTGGGCCAATAACCAAAAGTTTGCTCAAAGAAATAAATTTTAACAAGTGTCTCAAAGACTAGTGGAGAGGGTCATTGAACATATTCAGACCATAAGTTCTTGGTAATTGAAATCATAGCTGCTAGTTAAATTTGGGGTTTCTGTGGTCAGAAGCAGAGGAATGCAGATTTTTCAGCAGGTTATAGACCTGTTGGAGATAATTCCGTGTTCCCGATGGAGATGTATAAAAATGAGGGAGAATTTTAAAGGCAAGTTGTCACTGAATTTGAAATTAATTTAGATCTCTCTGGGCGTTACAGTGAGGGGAGTGTGGTATAATGAATCATGTCAGCCATCACTGCCTTCATGGCATTCCATGGTAAAGCGTTAAGATAAGAAATCCAGCTTAACTAACTACTGACATTCTCAGTAATAAACAACCTGAATTAACTCTTATCGAAGCTTGTAGCTTGATGCATCTCTGCACCATCTTAATTCAACACTAGACAAGAGAAGCTTACGGGTATAATGTATAGTTCCTTTATTTGGTTTGGTCCTCTGCATTTTGCATTGCTTAACACACAAAAATGTTGGAAGAACTCAGCAGGTCAGGCAGCATCTATGGCAGGGAATAAACAGCCATATTCAAGACGAGACCTGTCTAGATTTCTGATGAAAGGCATTGGCCAGAAATTATAGTTTATTCTCCTCCACAGATACTGCCTGATTTACTGAGTTCTTCCAGCATTTTGAGTAAGTGGCTCAAGATTTCCAGCACGTGGAGACTCTCTTGTGTTTTAATTGATTGTACTTCAGGTTGATGTTAAGTATCAAGATCTTGTCTAATTTATTCAATCAGGTGCTAATCATTCCTATAAGCAGTCCATGCTTCTACAATTTGAGTGGGTAGGTTAACTTGTCTTGTGCAACCGCTGCTCTTTCATGCCAGCTAGAAGAGCTTTGAGTGTGAAAGGAATTCTGATGTTTGAAGTGTGATAGAGATCTGTTTGTGCTATATTAAGGATGTCATCATTGTGTGTGAGTATAAACTTAATTTAGGTTTGGGTTTTAAAAATAGAATCTTTTCCTGGGTGTACGTTGATAAATATTCATCGCTAAACTGTTTCATTTTTGTACCTAACCTGCAGGAGAAGCAAGTATGACATCCTCATGGAAAAGATCTCCAATATCCTTGTGAATCGCCCCAATCAGCTAGAAGTCATGTTAACCCTTAGAGATGAGCTGGTGAGTGTTTCTATCTCGGAGCAATCATTGTGTGGCACACGGGAACGCTCACCAATCTGATCATTTACCTTCTCTTTCTGACCTGAGCCCAATGCCAAAGGATTTCCTTGATTTTTATGTTTCTGATGTTACTGCTACTGTTTGCACAACATTATTGCTTCATGTATGCAGTTCCTCATACTGCAGACAAAATGTTTAAGGAAGGAGTTAATACCGTCTACTTACGAGCTTCTGTGCTGACCATCAACAGATAATTCGTCCTGGAACATTGGGGCAGGTGGTTATGTTATGTGGCCTGAATCACATCATATTGGATAATGAGGAAGAATTAGACCTGCATTTCAGAATTTCTTATTTCTTCAATGAACAATCTAGGTCTTCTATGATTCACTGACTCTTGGAATGATGATGGCACAAAACAAATTGTCACCTGATATTAATCTTGGACATAGTTATCAATGAATATAAAAATATTGAATATTGCTACAGAAACCTTTCAACATGATCAATCATTGAGGCTGTCCTTTGAGAACTATTATAAATAGTTGCGGTGTGGTTAATGTTCCTTTTGAAGTTGAGACAATCATGGCGTTATCTCGAATTACTTTTAAGTTTATCTAATCCAGGCAAGTTAACTTTCTTCTTAAGGCCGTCACTCCTATTGGGGCATAAGTAGGTCACTGAAAGCAATTCACCAGAGTCCTCTGTCCTGGGCCAGTCTTTCAAGTTGACCCCAGGTTTAGCCCATCATCTTGGTGTACCATCCTCTCCCAGGGATGAGGTCTTTGGAGCTGCTGCTGGCGTTTCTGTAGAACTGGGTTTTTAAGAGATGGTGTTGCTAGCCCCATATTCAATCCTCTACCTTTCGTAGGTGGGCTCGAGACCATCCAAGGAGGGAATTCAAGTTAGCACTGATGGTTGTCAATCAGTTCTGTAGAAAACTGCCCAGCTACCCATCGAGTGTGTGACAGTGCATACTGGAGCCGCGAGTGGAATGGAAAAGCCAACTTCTGACTTCTCACTGCGCCTTTCAGCAGTCAACAAGTCTGGGGATGTTCTGGACATTCCCTCCATTCTAGGAAGTAATCCAGTTCACTTTTGTTGCACTTGCTAGGAAGATCAGTTGTGTACATCATGTTCTTGGTGCTGTTTTTCCAGTATCCTATGTTAATGCAATATCTTCGTTTTATTCTTGTACTTAAATAAATACCATTCATCTTCCAATTAATTCCTATACCTGCAAATTAACTTTCAGTGATTTGTGTATAGAAACAATGTTCAAATAACAGGTAATTTGTTTTGCTTCTACCTAGGGTCTTTGTGAGAGAACTTTCAAAAAACTTTATCAGTATATGGTGTCAGCTGGTATAGCCAAAGTGATTTCTGTTCCTCTTAAAGAACTGCATCCTGAGGGAGGACCTTGTGTGACAAAGAAAGGTAATCTAGACATTTTCAGAATTGCACTGTTTTGGTGCACATCAAATATTAGTTTGGAAACTATAAGTTAATATTCCAGAGCAACACACAGACGCAGCAAGTCAGACAGCATCTGTGGAAGTGAATAAACAATCTACATTTTGGGCTGAGACCGATCTTCAGTACTTGAAAGGAAGAGGGGTGGATGCCACAGTAAGAAGATAGGGGAGGGGAAGGAGAATTAGCTGGAAGGTGATGGGTGAAGCCAAGTGGGTGGGAAAGTAAAGGGCTGGAGAAGGAGTCTGATGGGAGAGGAGAGTGGACAATAGGAGAAAGGGAAGGAGGGACACCAGGGGGAGGTGATAGGCATGTGAGGAGAAGAGGTAAGAGGCCAGTGTGGGAAACAGTAAAAGCAGGAAGGGGGAGTGGAAATATTACTGGAAGGAGAAATAGATGTTCATGCCATCAGATTGGAGGCTACCTAGATGGAATATGATGTATTACTGTTCCACCTGAGGGTGACCTCATCATGGCAAAAGAAGAGGCCATCGATCTACATGTCAGAATGGGAACAGAGATAGGAATTAAAATGGTTGTCCACCAGGAAGTTCCATTTTTGGCAGATAGAATGGAGGTGCTCAACAAAGCGGTCTCCAATGTAGAGGAGGTCCTATCGGGAGCACTGGACACAATAGATTTGCAAGTGAAGTGTTGTCTCACCTGAAAGGACTGTTTTGGGCCATGAATGGAGGAGGTGGAGAGTGAGGGAGGTAAGGGTGTGAGTGTCCAACTTGGAAAGATCTGTGAGACCTGAACAGTGTTAGTCTGTGGTTACATTGTAATTGGATATCTCTGCAGATCTGAATTTGCTCTATGTTGGTGTGAAATTTCAATTACTTGAAGAGTAGGGTTCTGATTTGGTTTCATTTGAGTGTAAGGCTTTTGAATTGCATTGAATTCTTGGACTACCCTTCGAAGAGCACATTACAAACCTTCATGAAGGGCATGGGCAGCACGCACCACCTGTAAATTCTGCAAGTTGCAAACTTCATGAGCAGAGTGTACTTCTGCATTTTGTTGCCTTTAAAGTGTATAGAACCTGAAATAATTATCTTAAATATTGCTTTCATTTTAAAAGTAATTTTGCCCATGATAATTAAAATTAGAATGAGGATGTTTAGACAAAAAGTTGGGAAATGCTATTTTCCACACACAGTTTGGTAGAAACAGATATTTTCCCCATGTAAAACAGCAGGTACCAGCTTGATTTTGTTTCAGACCATTAGATATAGAAGCAAGATTTAGTCTATCAAGTCTGCTCTGTCATTCAATTATGGCTAATTTTTATTTATTTTATTTTGAGATACAGAACAGGCGCTTCTGGCCTAAGGAGACACACCACTCAGCAGCCCACCTTTTTAACCCTCGCCTAATCACAGAACAGTTTACAACCCTATTTGTCCCTGAAACCCTCAGCTCCTGTACCAGTCAAGAACCTATCAGCTGCTGCTTTAAGTACACCCAATGACAGCCTCCACAGACTTTGGCAATGAATTTCAAGATTCATCACCCTCTGGCTGAAGTAATTGTTCTTCATCCCAGTTCTAAGGAACATCCCTTTATTCTGAGGCTTTAGTTTGGGAGACTAACTGTAAAACAGTATGGATAAACATCATGGGATCACTTGCAAATTCTGCAGTAGTTGTTGAATTTTGAAAACCCAACAAGTTCCCATTTAAAATTGTATTTTGATGCGTAAAGGAAGTTATAATTCTGCTGCAGAAGGTAGTTAAGCTTTGCCTCTCCTGTGGTAAAATGGTCATTACTGTTTGCAGGAACTGAAGTTATTGTTCGCTGCTTGAAGTTAATAAAGGAATATGGGAAAAAATTAGATGATGACGATGACATGGATGAAGAGGAAGGTAAAGGAGTCGAAACAATGGATGTTGTGTATGAACGAGACATGCTCACACAGGCTTATGAGCTCAGTAAGTTTTCATTAGGTATTTTGCTTTAATAATAACGTGCCAATTTCCTGTCGTATGAAGCTTGTTTGACATAGAATGTAATAAAAATAATAAAATGGTTCTTGATTCCATCGTTTATTGGTGGTAACGTGCATTAGTTGGTAAGCGAAAAGAGCCTCTGTACCAAATGAATCATTTCAGATGTTGTGTAGGTAATGTGTAACATTCCTAATGTAAGAGATACTTTCAGTGCTCAATAACACATATATCTAATCAGCTATTCATGTGGCAGTAACTCAATGCTTAAAAGCATGCAGACATGGTTAAGAGGTTTCAGTTGTTGTTCAGACCAAACATCAGAATGGGGAAGAAATGTGATCTAAGTGACTTTGACCGTGGAATGATTGTTGGTGCCAGACGGGGTAGTTTGAGTATCTCAGAAACTGCTGATCTGGGGTTTTCATACACAATAGTTGTGAGAGTTTACAGAGAATGGTGCAAAAAGCAAAAAAAAAATAATCCAGTGAGCAGCATTCTGTGGGCGAAAACACCTTGTTAATGGGAAAGGTCAGAGGGGACTGGTTTGAGCTGACAGGAGGCAAGAGTAACTAAAATAACCACATGTTCCAGCAGTGTTGTGCAGAAGACCATCTCTGAACTTACAATACATCGAACCTTGTTGGGCTACAACAGCAGAAGACCTAGAACATAGACTCAGTGGTCACTTCATTAGGTACAGGAGGTAATTAATAAAGTGGTCACTGAGTGTATAGTTCAGTAAGAACAGAGTTCAGCACACTGTGGTGGATAGAGTGGGGCTAATGTATGTATAAACTTGAGATCTCAGTTGATGATCCTTAGCTTAAACTTTAAAATTACTTGATTGGAAAAGGCCATCACAGTCGGTGTTACTAATCAAAATACTAAAATAATTTTCCAAACAGAGGGTGGCTTACTGTTCTGTTGGGCTGCTGCCTCGCAGTTCCAGTAACCCAGATTCAATCCTGATCTCCAGTGTTTTGTGTGTAGAGATTGCATGTTCACTATGTGACCATGGGGATATTCTCTAGGTACTCTGGTGTTCTCCTACATCCCAAAGACATGCCGACTGGTAGGTCAATTGGCCAATGTAAGTTGTCTGTAGTGTGTAGGTGAGTGGTTGGGAATCTGTGACTATTTTGAAGGGAAAAGTTAGTTGGAAAATGTGATTGCTCTGTTAGCCAGCATGAGCTTGGTGCATCAAAATGCTGCCTCCTGCATTATAAAGTAATGCAAGTATCTCCATAGTTAGTGCTGTAAATAGGAGAACCTTCCAATTTTGAAACTTTATTGGTTTTCTTACAAAGTAAGTGAAAACAAATCTTCCATTTTTTTTTGTGCATCACCTTTCAAACCTCTTATACATCCCAAACATATTTCACAGCCAGTGAAATACTTCTGAAGTGCTGTTACTGTGCCATTATAAAGAATCATAAAGTGCAATCGTCTTCAAGGACAGAGATTTTAAACATCTAATTCTTGCCACTTCTAGTTGAGAGAAGAGGCACCAAAGGGATTTCACAGACCGAAATCAGATTGGCACTGAACGTTGGGAAACTTGAAGGCCGAATGCTGTGCCGCCTCCTGGAGAGGTACAAAGTGATCACGGTAAGGAAATGTACCTGCAGACTGATTGTAAGTCAAAATATCAACACGATATCACAGCACTGAATGATGAAGAATGGAACCCCACTGCATTAAATGCATGTTTGCAATCGACTTTTCAAACCATCTCACTGTTTTGTTTCCTCCTCATCATTCACAGTCACAATCTGATGGATGTTGTGAATCGAAGCTGGCCAAGTGATTACACTCATAGCTTTTTGAATCTGCTGTAATCATTAATTGGTGTTTTGCTAAGGGATCACATGCCATGGAATAAATATCATCACTCAGCAGTTGGCATCACAAAGTCTCCCAAAAGTAAAGCTGGTGATAGTCTTGCTGAGAGAAGAATATGACTGAATTGATTATTTTTTGTAATCTTTGTTGAGTTAGGTAGGCTTATTACAGGCTATTGAAAGAGCAGCCAGTCAGGCTTATTGACATGACCTAACCTGTTAATTAATTCACTGTTGAGCTAATAGCTTAGAAGTTACAATAAAGAGAACAGTAGCTTAGTAATGATAATGTTTAACTATTATCCATTATTAGATAATCCAAAGTTTATATGTACAATTAGTGGTTCCTCAAGGTTGTTACAGCTGGGGGTGGTCATGAGGACAAGCTCCCACTACCTATTAAATGCTCCCGATGGCATGCACCTTAAATGGGCTTTGACAACCAGCTCTTGCCTTCACACGTGGCTTTGTTACTCAGCCTGGCAGATCCGTTCCTACTGACAGGAGAAGGGACAAAGGCGGATTACCGGCGCCATAAAAATAGTTACTTCAGGTAGATGGGGCTCATCAACTGTGGTTGGCAGCTCATCTAGGAGAATGAAAACTCTGATCCCAAACCTCCGCTGCCTTGCAGCTGTACCCACTCATGGGGAAGGGTTTGGGAGGATATCCCAAAGGAAAAATCTAGAGCTGGAGTCCCTAAGGCAGTCTGACATTGAGTTCGATGCTGACTGGCAACTCCTGAGATGCTGCTGGTATCAAAATGTATCTGTCCCTGCTGTTCCTTTGGGTTCATCAGATACGTGGGGGTGGAGGGAAGCTTGCTATGTGGGTAAACAGTTTGCTCTCCATATCGTACTGCCCAGGCTTGCATGTCTAGACAGCCAGGATGCAATATCCATAGTCAGCAGAGGCCCTCCACATAGGTGTATAGAGTAAAGGCTTGGGGATTATTCTATATACACTTGATAGCCACTTTATTAGGTACACCTGTACACCTCAATGCAAATATCTAATCAGCCTATTATGTGACAGTAACTCAATGCATAAAAGCATAATGACGTGGTCAAGAGGTTCAGTTGTCGCCATACAAAATATCTGAATAGGGAAGAAATATGATCTAAGTGACTTTGACTGTAGAATGATTGTTGGTGTCAGACGGGGTGGCTTGAGTACCTTTTATATAAAAAAAACCTGATGATTTTTTGGAGTTTTCATGCGCAGCAGTCTAGAATTTACAGAGAATGGTGCAAAAAAACAAAAAAATATTCAGTGAGCAGCAGTTCTGTGGGTGAAAACACCTCGTTAATGAGAAAGGTCAGAGGAGAATGGCCAGATGGGTTCAAGCTGACAGGAAGGTGACAGTAACTCAAATAGCCATGTGTTACAACAGTGGTGTGCAGGAGAGCATCTCTGAATGCACAACACGTCAAACCTTGAAGTGAAGGGCTAAAGCAGCAGAAGTCAATGAACATACACTCAGTGGCCACATTATTAGGTAAAGGAATGTATCTAATGAAGTTGGCATTGAGTACATAAACTTTGAAGTAATGATTACATGATGGGAAAAAGCCACTGTAGTAGAGATTGTTACTCACAATTTCACAAAGCTTTCCACTGGGTTCTGTATTAACCTGAACAAGTCATGAATTAATACAGTGGTCTTAGCTAGGGAAATGTTGAAATGCTTTACCTATGCTCTGCTCAAGAAAGTCCATTTAGTTACTAAATTTTAATATCTTTAAATTATAATGTATCCATTTGTGTTCATCCAAGAGCCCAGACTGAACATGGGCAGAAATGGAGGCAGTCATCCCCACTTGTCCTTGAAATTTTAGTCCAGCTTTAGAAAAGCGTTTATCAACAAAGACTGCCACCACCGAGGCCATGCCCTGCTCTTGTACTACCATGGTAATGTAAAGAAGCCTTGGGTTCCACATCATCAGGAACATATTTTACTTATACCATTCATCTCCTGAACCAGTGTGGATAACTTCAATCACCACAATGAATTGATTCCACAATCTACAGGTTCACTTTCAACAACTTTTTACAACACAAGTTCTCAGTATTCATTTGCAGTTTGTCTTCGTTTGCACATTGGTGCTTTTTTAATGTAATAGCTTTATTTGTTACATGTACATAAAAACATGCGATGAAATGTTTCACTTGTGTCGATGATTAACACAGTCTGAAGATGTGCTGGGGCAGCCCGCAGGTGTTACCATGCTTCCAGTGTCAACATAGCATGTCCACAATTTACTAATCCTAAACGATAGGTCATTGGAATTTAGAAAGAAACCGGAGCATCCAGAGAAAATACACGCAGTCACAAGGAGAACATACAGGCAGCAGTGGGAATTGAACCTCAATCGCTGGCACTGAAGTTTTCATTAGTGGCTGTGCTTCCGTACCACTCAATACAGTAGTGTACAGTTTGTTAGTCTTTGTTTCTGTACAGTTTTTCAAAAAATTCTGTTGTATATTTTCCTGTAAATACTTGTAAGAAAATGAATCTCAAGGTAGTATATGGTAACACTCAAGTAATTCTTGCTATTGAGGGAGTGCAGCGTAGGTTCATGAGGTTGATTCCTGGGATGGCAAGACTCTCATCTCTTGAAAGATTGGCGCGACTGGGTTTGTATACACTGGAATTTAGAAGGATGAGAGGGGATCTGATTGAAACATATAAGATTATTAAGGAATTGGACACGCTAGAGGCAGGAAACATGTTCCCGATGTTGGGGGAGTCCAGTACCAGAGGCCACAGTTTAAGAATAAGGGGTAGGCCATTTAGAACAGAGTTGAGGAAAAACTTTTTCACCCAGAGAGTTGTGGATTTGTGGAATGCTCTACCTCAAGGCAGTGGAGGCCAATTCTCTGGATGCTTTCAAGAAAGAGTTAGATAGAGCTCTTAAAGATAGCGGAGTCGAGGGATATGGGGAGAAGGCAGGAACGGGTTACTGATTGGGGATGATCAGCCATGATCACAGTGAATGGTGGTGCTGCCTCGAAGGGCAGAATGGCCTACTCCTGCACCTATTGTCTAAGTACTTTGAACTTTTGATATAAAGTAAAGGTGATTGTGCTCTGTGCCAGTGTTCCAGCTGTAGCTTCTCTTTGTAACAGGGCTTCATGGAAGATGAAGGTCGTCAGCGCACAACTAAATATGTAGCCAAGACATTTGTGGAACAGAGTGAGCTGAGCAAGCAATTTGAAAAGGAGAAGGCAAGAAACGAGCGGCTGGCCACAACAAACCTCCTACCACTTGATGCTGATGCATCGCAACTTGCTCCTCAGCAAGCGCCAACTTCTTCAAAGAACTTAGCGGAAGATGCATGCAAAAGTGTGGCAAAGGGGTCATCAGGGGGCTCGCCAGAGTCAAGTCTCGATCAAGAGGATTTGGCAGCATTACCAGAAACCACTGTCCAAAAAAAACAATCTCCTCCTTTGGAGAATAAAGAAAAGATATGTGCTGGCTCACAGAAAATGAACAAAGGAAAAAAATTATTTAAAAGTGCATTATTAAGGAAACTTAAAAAGAAAAAAGGTCTCAAATCCAAAATGGGCAAAGGTGAGTGAAAATGTATTCATTGTATTGCACTTTTAAAGTTTAAATGATCTGTTTGGATTTCTGTTCATTAACCTGTGGATCTGATTAGTAGTGTTGTTACTACATGTGGGTATTGGTCTGTTGATTTGCTAAATTATTTTCTACTCCAGATGGAGTCATAAAGGAACACACTACAGGCCTTTCAGCCCATTGAGCCTGTGCTGACCAGGTGCCCACCCAGATGGTCTTAATTTCCTGCACAGCCCATACCTCTTGAAGTCCTACCCTTCCATGTACTGTACCTCTCCAAATACTACTTAAATGATACTATTGTACTTGCCTCAACCACTTCCTCTGACAGCCCTACTGTTCATAGTATAAGTGCTGGTTTGACTTTCAAACCAATTACCTCACTTGTACCTGTTTTGAAATCTATTGCCACTCTTCGGCTCACTTCCCTAACTGCTCAAAATAATCTTCTTCACTATCAACAACACCTCTTAATCTTGTGTCATTTCAAGCCCTGTGCAGTCGCATCCAAATCATTTATATAAATGATGGATAAAAAAGATTGTAATGCTGACTCCTGTGGCACACCACTAGTCACTTGTCTCCATTCTGAGAAACATCCTTTGGCCACTGCCCTCTGTTTCCTATCTGAGCCAATTTTGAATCCACATAACTAGCTCTGCCTGTATTCCAAAGGATTTAGTTGTCCAGACCAGCCTACTATGCAGGAGCTGTCGAAAGCCTTGCTAAAGTCCAAAGAAGCAACATACACTGCCCTGCCCCTGTGCCCTTGTCTCCCATTTTCCACACACTAAGCCATGCTGACTTTTCCTAATCAGACAATCTCCAGCCAAATGTTGATTGATCCTGTCTCTCAGGATTAATTCCAGTAACTTCCCCATTACTAATGTCAGGCTGACCAATCTATGGTTCCCTGACTTGTTCTTGCTACTCTTTTTAAATGACAGAACTAGATGAGTTTTCGATAAATTCACCAGCGGTAAATTTCTCTGCAAAGGTGCCCGCAGTTGCTTCTCCAGCCTCTTGAGGATGTACTTGGTCAGGCCATGGGGCTTTATCCACTTTTAATGTGTGGTAAGGCTACGGACACCAGCTTCCTGGTAATTTATTACCACTTGTTTCCTTTATCTCTTGAACAATCTCTTGTTCGTGAATACCAAGGAGAGAGATTCATTTAAAATGCCACTCATCTCCTTGGCAATCTTTTGTTTTTATTAGTTCCTGATGGTAGAATGCCACTGAGCTGGAGGGATGCATATGAGCCTATCGTTAGAATTGCACTTATCCTCCACTACCCTCTGCTCCCAACCGCTGAACCTCACCTTGGGTCCACAGGTTGAGCCACTGATGCACAGCAAAACGAATTGTTCGATATTTACTGTGCAGCAAACAGCCTGCTGGAGGAACGTAGCAGGTTGAGCAGCAGTTGGAGGGTGGGAGGAATTGTTGTCAACAGTTTAGATTGAAACTCTGCATCAGGACCTTTCCCTCCTACACCCCTCACCCCTAAACAGATACTGGCTTTCTCTAGCAGATTGTTTGTTGCTCCATATTCTAGCAACTGCAGACTCTTGTGACTTCTCCCTGCTGCTTGTTGTCTCAGAACAGGCACTCTCTCAAGAAAATCCCAGGTTTTTCCTCCTGACCCAGGGCAGAAGGAGGCTGCCAAGAGTGACCACAGTGCCACTGAATCGAACCTGGATTTGGAAGTGTGTGGGGAAGAGAGGATGAAATGCATGGAGACGGAAGGGGAGGTGGTGTGAAGTTAAATCAATCCAACAGATCCACGTTTGCATCCCACATTTACACTTAGGTTACTGGGTTTATTTGAAGCAATGACAATGAATCTGAGGGGCTTTATTTTAATCTTCAGGAAGCTCAGAGAGAATATTAACTGCCATTTGCTCCCTACAACAATTGCGCACCATAATGTACTGTGAGACATGTTCTAAAGTTTCCTACTCACAGTTAAGGGATGTGAAACGTACAATAACAGTGTCAAAGGGTGTGTGTGTATGGGAGAACCTCACAGAATACCCTTTGTTCCCCCCCCCCCCCGTAACTTTCTACTAAAGTTATCAATATTAGCTTTTTATTTAAAAAAAAAAGTTTGTATCAAGATATATTTGATCAAAATGCTTGCTCTCTCATTGTAAAAAGCCACCAAGGAGCATTGTGGAATATCCTTCTGAGTTATGACCAAATCACTGTTTAAATGAGCAAGGCTTGTATTGATGATTAATGGCAAAACATAATTTATAATGTTATCTAGAAAATTATTACAGATGAACGCAAACTAAAATTTATTGCAAATCTGGCCTCAAACCCAGTTTTGAATTTATTAGTGCTTGGTCTCCATGTACAGGCTTGACCTGTCACTTGGAGCTTTGCTGAAAGTTAAGCAGGAGGCTTTTTGCTGCTTGGGCAAACCAGAAGGTATATTAAACCTGATGTTGTTAAAGGCATGATTGCAGCCAGATAAACAGAGGAACTTCCTTGGACATCTAGCGTAGGATGTTGAAGCTAAGAGAACAAGTCCTTAAACACAGGAGATTCTGCAGATGTTGAAAATCCAGAGCAACACACAAAAAATGTGCTGGAGAAACTCAGCAGGTCAGGTAGCATCTATGGAGAGGGGGGAAAATTAAGTCAGTTTTGGGCTGAGACCTGATGAGGGGTCTTGTTGAAGTTACTTACCCCTTGCCAAGTTTTGTGTCATCCAACTGGGAGCAGTGCAGTAAACAGTTTTGGCAAATGCCTGGTGTTTTGGATTAACTAGTTTGGAAAACTATGCCAAAATTTTCTGAATGCTTAAGACAAGTGACTTAACAAAAATAAAGTTTTCCATTTGGATTAACCTTAACAATGAAACATCCAAGTTCCAGACTCCCACAGGTTGATCGTTCATGAGTTTGTTTGCTTGCATCAGTTGTTGTTTTTTTCCCCTACAGCAGTGAGTTGAACATCAAGGGCAGTAGAGTGCATTTAGGTTGTACACAGGTACTATTTGATGGCAAGGTCAGAATGAACAATCTTTATCATGTCCATTTGCAAATATTGGAAAAGAGCTCTCCATAATGTCATATTTCATATTGAATAATGTAATTGTTTAAATCAGTATTTTTAGCTTAAACCCTTCCTCACACTTCGGAATAAGCTCAACCAAAACAGATGTTTTCATCTTGGCACCGAGAATATAAATCACTTTCATTTAATTTGTATTTTAAACAGGTAAGAAACTATCTAGTTTACGAAAAACAGGTGTTAGGATTGGCCATCCCCACCATACGGGTGAAAATGTAGGTTTATCCAAACAATCGCAACAAATGGATGTTCAGCTAAATGCTGCCCAGCACGATCCAAGTCCTAATTCTTCTATGGAGTCTGAAAATGATCAAAGTGAAGAGAATGTTTTAATTGAAGAAATCAAGATTGAAAAAGCAAAGGTAGGAAGATAATTTTTCAGACTTCATTAGTATTTTGCAATTTAATGTAATTTCACAGATCAGTTTTGTACTAGTTGCTAGACTCAAGGTTCAAGGGTGCAGTAGGTACAACAGAAAAACACTAACACTGTCGGTATAGAATCATTTCAGTGTTTTTTGAGTGACAAAACAGTAAGTCTGAGCATCACCGCATCTGTCCCTTTGTTCTGGTCTGGTCTGTGGTGCTAGCTGCAGCCCAGCCCAGAGGTGAAGCTTGAAAGCTTGAATAATCTCTTTCCGACCTTCCCCCTCCCCCCCTCCACTGCTCCTCACTCGGGGGGGGGGGGGGCGGGGGGGTGAGACTATTCACAGCCTATGTTCTCTTCTTACACTAGCATTGTTTTACGAAGTAATAGTGTGATACATGTGTCCTCTGCTTTACGAAAGTTCACTTTACGCCACTTTGTTTTTATGAAAGACCTACATTAGTACCCGTTTTCGCTAACCAAAAGAAATCTGAAGAGTATTTTTGCTTTTACGAAAAAAGGCGCCTGCTTTAAACTTGTGTTTACCCCAAGAAAGACTACCATGACCATGAAGCCTTGTGCAGGCAGGTGTGCGCGCGTGCGATTTTTTTTTTCTCTCTCCCCCCCCCCCCCACAAATCGGTTTTGTCTAAGTCTTCCCGATTTTGGTAAGTGCAACTATACTGTACATACATTATTTCTACTTTAAATAGGCTGTGTATTTATTATATAATATCTGCTTTTACTGTAAATTAGTGTTTTTTTAGGTTTTATGTGCTATTTGGTATGATTTGGTAGTTTTTGAGTCTGGGAACACTCAAATTTTTCCCATATAAATTAATGGTAATTGCTTCTTCGCTTTACACCTTTTCGGCTTACGAGGTTTCATTGGAATGCTCTACTTTCAGATAGCGGGGGAAACCTGTACCAGCTTTCAAAAGGAATGATGTTTCCTATTTGGTGGTTATCTGTTCCTTAAGTAGAAATTGTCCCAATTGTGTAACAGAATGAAAATTTGTTGAAGTGCTTAAAAGTGAAATATCTTCTGACCAGCAATATATTGTGTATTAACTAAAAAAATGCATTGGGCTTGCAATCCAGTTGTGTTTGGCAAATATAAACTGTAAGATCAAACCAGTTTATATGCCTAGTTGTTGCAATTGATAACTTTATTGTGTACAGTTTTGGTCACTGAATTACAGAAAGGATATTAATAGGGTTGAAAGAGTGCAGAGAAGGTGTACAAGGATGTTGCCAGGACTTGAGAAACTGAGTTACAGAGAAAGATTAAATAGGTTAGGACTTTATTCCCTGGAACGTAGAAGAATGAGGAGAGATTTGATCGAGGTATATAAAATTATGATGGGTATAGATAGAGTAAATGCAAGCAGGCTTTTTCCACTGAGGCTAGGGGAGAAAAAAACCAGAGGACATGGGTTAAGGGGGAAAAGCTTATAGAGAACATTAGGTGGGGGGCTTCTTCACCCAGAGAGTGGTGGGAGTGTGGAATGAGCTGCCAGATGAAGTGGTAAATGCGGGCTCACTTTTAACATTTATGAAAGACTTGGACAGGTACATGGATGAGAGGGGTTTGGAGGGATATGGCCCAGGTGCAGGTCAGTGGGACTAGGCAGAAAAATGGTTTGACTCAGCCAGGGAGGGCCAAAAGGCCTGTTTCTGCGCTGTAATGTTCTATAGTTTAGAATCAATCAGATTGATATGAGACAATTCTCCTTAGTTCTATGAGATTTGTTGATCTGTTATACTTTACAGCAATGAAGTTGTCACAAATTTATATTTTTGCCAGCTATTTATGTTGTTTAATCTGAACTAAAATTCTAAAACTTTGATTGTTAAGACATAGGAGTAGAATTAGGCCTTTTGGGCCATTGAGTCTGCTCCAACATTACATCATGGCTGATTTAACATCTTTCTCAACCCAATTATCCTGCCTTCTGCCCTTAACCTTTAACGCCCTTGCTAGTCAAGAACCTAGCAACCTCCACTTTAAATATACCCAATGAATTGGCCTTCAGAATCGGCTGTGTGAATGAATTCAACTGATTCACTACCCTCTGGTTAAAGAAATTCCTCCTCATCTTTGTTCTAAAGTGACATCCTTTTCTGAAGTTGTGCCCCTCTGGTCGTAGACTCTCCCACTATAGGAAACACCCATTCTATCTTGGTCTTAGATGGAGTTGACCTGAGTTCTCTGTATTGCTTGCATGATAACATGGTACCGTCATCATGGTTTATGACTTAGCGGAGCTGCACTAGTCATTTCATCTTCTATTGTAGCTGGAATAAAGGAGGATTTTATATCAGTTCAGATAGGATTTGACCCCACTTACCCTTTGAAGCAGATACTAGTTCATAAGCACTAATTAATGAAGTAATTATTTTGCATTTAATCTCTGCTTTATAATAAACTATGCATATTCTTACAAGAACCAAGGCCACAATATATTTTAGTAATATTGTGTGTGATATTATGTAATATCCCATGATCTTTTTGCGCACACGATGAGAGCGTTCATTCAAGCAAATGTAAGTATCTTGAAGACATGATGCATGTTATAGTAATATTAATTACCTTCTTAGGAGAAAAGCCACGCAAGGAAGAGGAGACCTTGCAAAAATATCTGTGTAAAGAAACCACACGAAACATTTCGGTTGCTAAAACGACAAAACTTAATTATAGAAGCTGTGCGGAATATGAAACTGATTGAAAGCCTGTTTACGTAAGTTTCATTCTATGATGCCAGCATGCTATTAAAGGAGAACTCTGTTTTTGCTGTCTAACATCTTACCAGAAAATCCTCTACTAAGGCACTAGACATTGGGCAAACAATTTTCAAAAATATTACGTTGTTATATTTTGAAAAATAGTACATTAACACGACAATTGTTTGAAACGCAGCTTTGGTATCATGCAGAACAGATTCAGGAGTTCCAGAATTGAATATGTATCACTAGAAACACTACTTTTTATAGGGATTATATCTTCTACTTAGTGTACCTGCCCAATTTTGAATTGGATTTAAATACAATATAATTGGAGTTCCTCTGAATGTGTTTCTTAAACAAGTCTGATTTGGATGAAACTTGAAGTGTACAGTGCACCAGTTAAATCAAGATTTTTCAGAGTTAAGTGAATATGCCCTTATGTACCAAATTGTTTTGTAGAAAAGCAAATAAACATGAAAATTTTCAAGGTTTATGTTAATGGATCTTGTATTAGAAGTTATCTATTGTTCAATTGAGCTAGCTTAAAGTGATACTGTAGTTGCTCCAGATTTCCTCCATTTATGTATTATCTCTGATTTGCTTGATTCTGAGATAACTGTAGCCAGCAGGAAGACCAGCATGGACGAGCTGGTTGGCTAAGCTGAAACCTTTGATATTGGAGGAAAAATAAATTCTACTGTTAACATCTACTATCTTCTCCGTACCAAAAAGTCCTTTACTAAAGCTGTAAGGACTGGACAAACAATTTTCAAAAAAAATTATGTTTTTGTTATATTTTCAAAAACCAGTACATTATCAGGACAATTGTTTGAAATTATAATATTAAGGGATTACCAAGGTGGTGATTAATTTTACCTGAGTAATGTTGCGGTGCAACTGTAAAGAAGTTGATTGTTTATTACAATTTAGTCACCTGGTTAGGATGGAGAAATACATACTTGTTATTTCTTTAGACTTCAGAAGATGATCATGGAAGAAGAGAAGAAAGATGGTGTGGCCACCAGATGCTGCAAGAAATCCATAGTAAGAATGGTTCAAAAGCTGGCTCAAGAGGGACTGCTTCGACTCTTCCGCACCACTGTTATACAGGACGGCATTAGCAAAAAGGTCACTGTCAGCCTTTTCAATGTACATTGCCATTTTAACCGCTTAAGCAAATTTTGACGTCACTTCTATTTTCATAGTGAGGTAATTTAGGTAGATGCATAATTCAAGTAGTAAGGACAATTTTGTAACTGTTAAGATGGTATTTTTGGTTACAATATATTTCATTTTCTTCAGGTGGAGTTTGTTGCTCATCCGTCTGTGCTTCCCAATGATCCACTGGTAAAAAGTGCCATTGAGCAAGTTCGATTTAGGATCTCCAGTTCGTACACAGTACATCGGTCAGTAACTTTTGTTCTTTTGTGTTGACTACAAAACCTCTGTTTGTAGCAGGTAGAATAATACTTCTAACCTGTGATCATAAATACTGCCTTCAATGCCAGAGACTACAGCAATATAATAAAAGATTAAAGAAAAGATTATCTTTATTTGTTATATATACATTGAAGCATACAGTAAAATGCATTATTGGCATCAAAAACCAACACAGTCCAAGTATGTGCTGGGGGCAGCCCGCTAGTATTGCCATGCTTCCAGCACCAACATAGCATGCCCACAGCTTGAATGTCTTAGGAATGTGGGTGGAAGCAGGAGCACTTGGAGGAAATGGACACGGTCATGAGGAGAATGTACAAACTCCTTACGGACATTGGCAGGAGTTAAACCCTAATTGTTGACACTGTGAAGTGTTAGGCTGATCACTATACCCAGAATTCTGTTCCTGAGACTGAAAAGAGGAGGTAACAGCTTGTCTTTAATTGGGAAGAATATTCTGAGGTGCTTAACAGATTCAAGGGATGAAAGAAAAGGCTTTGAGACAGAGGCTAGGTCTTTATAAAGATAGCAGGCACTGTTGGGTGTTCTTGAGGCCACAGCTAGGATCCTTTTAGAACAGAGGTTCCCAACCTTTTTTTATGCCATGGACCCCTACCATTAACCAAGTGGCCCGTGGACACCAGGTTGTGACCCCTGTTTTAGAGTGAGGAAATCGTAGCTGGAGGGTAATGGGGATAAGCTTCCACTACCCAATAAATGCTCCCAAAGTTGTGCATCTCAAATGGCCTCTGAGGGCTCCTGGCCTTCAGGTGTGACTTAGCCACTAAGCTCAAAATGTTGACTGTTTATTCCTCTCCAAGGATGCTGCTTGACCTGCTGAGTTCCTCCAGCATTTTCTGTGCGTTACTCTGGGTTTCTAGCATCTGCAGAATCTCTTTTGTTTATTAATTCTCATTGGCAGTTTGACCCTGGTAGGCTTAGCTGCCAGTTCCTTCTGTTGGTGTGGGTTGCTGTTCCACTGATCAGCATAGGCCTGGGCTTTGCTAATCAAGAGAGGTTCAGCTGCAGATACACTTCAGAAAAGAGTGAGTTCAGTGTGCAGGTAACAGATCCTAGACAATATTTTAAAGCTAATGGCTTCTGTGTTTTTCTCTGGCTTCTTGCTTTCCAGGATGAAATCATTGCAAGTCCAGGCTCAGAAGGAAAAGCAAAAGCAGACGAAGGAAGGTAGTTCAGTGACTGCAGCGGGTGAGGCAGAGCCGGACAAAAATTCTGACACGCCCAGCAAAAGTTCCACCACCAAAACAGATGAGAAAATGGGTGTCACTCCTCTGAAGAATTATCATCCTCTAATAGGTAAAAATAGACCTTTCACGAGTAACTGGAGCAAAGCTATCCCCAGATGTACCTCTTCAAACACGTCACTGCTGGTTGTAAGAACGAAAGTTAGAAAATAATGATTGGGTCCTGTAGAAAAGGGACATTGAGCTCTATTGTGGTGTAGATCACCTCTGAAGGGTCATTGGTCTGAAATATTAACACTGTGCCTTAGTTCACAGATACTACCTGATCTGCTGAGTTGTGGCATCTTCTGTTTTCGTTAGAAACTGAGGGAGTGTTGCATCTTCCATCCAGTGTCTAAAGCAAGGAAGGATGCTAATATCAGTAATGGAAGCAGATTTAAACCATAATATGAATCTGTTGTCTGACACATGAAGGGGAAATCAAGGAGTCCAGAATTATAGCATCGGGTAGTACATGGGCCTCATCGTTTGTTTTTATGGCAAAAGTGATATTTAACAGACTATAAGGCATAGGAGCAGAATTAGGCCATTCAGCCCATCGAGTCTGCTCCGCCAATCAATCATGTCTAATTCATTATCCCTCTCAAGCCTTTTCTCCTGTCTTCTCCCCATAACCTTTGACCTGACTAAACAAGAGCCTGTCAACTTTGTAACTCATAACCTATAATCCTACTTCTGCTTTAGATACTTACCCTGATTTTATCCAAAAATTCTTGTTTCACTGCTTTCTGTTTGGGGGGAAAAAAAGTCATCCTGTTCTAGTTCACCAAGTCTTTCTCAAACTTCATCTCTGTATTTGGATCTCCTTTACCAAGAAGCCTTTCTATTATTGTTTTGTCAAATATCTTAAGTTTAAAATCACCCATTAAATCTCCTCTGGGCTCTGCAGTGCTCCAGGGAAGTGATTTCTTCCAGTTTAAACCTCTAAAGATTCCTCCCTTGATGTAATCCTACTGAACCTGCAATGTTCCCTGTTACAGAATTCAAAATTGTTTCTATAGTGCAACACCCAGTGTTGACATTGCCAGTGTTGTTCATATCCCGTGAGTGAATGAATCCATAAGCTTCACTGGACAAAGAATATTGAACATTACAGCACAGTACAGGACCTCTGGTGATGATGTTGTGCCGACCTTTTAACCTACCCTAAAATCAATTTAACCCTTCCTTTCTTCGTAGCTTATCTAAGAATTTCTTAAACACCCCTGATGTATCTGCCTTCACCACGACCCCTGGCAGGTCATTTCACCACACCACATTCTGTGCACAGAACTTGCCTCTGACATTACTCCCCACCCCATATTTTCCTGTAATCGCCTTAAAATTATGCCCCCTTGCATTAGCTTGGGGAAAAGTCTTTAGTGGTCCACTCCATTTGCATTATGTTTCTTATCATCATGTACATCTCCACAAAGTCACCGCTCATCATCTTTAGTTCCAAACAGAAAACTGTGAGCTCGCTTAACCTGTCTTCACAGGACATACCTTCTGGCCCAGGCAACACCCTGGTATATCTCCTTTGCACCCTCTCTAAAGCTTTCACATCCTTCCTGTATTGAGGCGACCAATAGAAATTGCCAATCACAAACATGAGAGACTCTGCAGATGCTGGAGATCCAAAGCAACACACACAAAATTCTGGAGGAACTCAGCAGGTCGGGCAGCATCTATGGAAATGAATAAAGAGTTGGTGTTTTGGACCGAGCCCCTTCTTCAGGACTGGAAAGGAAAGGAGAAGATGATGGAATAAAAAGGTGGGGGAAGGATTATAATGAGAAAGTGGTAAGTGAAGCCAGATGGGTAGGAAAGGTAAATGGCTGGAGAAATAGGAGTCTGATAGGAGAGGAAAGTGGACTACAGGAGAAAGGGAAGGATGATGGGACCCATTGGGAGGTGATAGGTGAGAGGCAAGAGTGCAGAACAGAAGGAGGGGGAAGAGAACAAGATGGCAGTGAAGACAAGTTCCCAGGAAGGAAACATAGCTGTGGTAGTGAGTCTGGGTGAGTACCTGGTTGAAGAGTCAGAGGGCGAGCAATGTGAGAGGGTCTCACTGAACTGTCAGAGGAGATTTAAACTTCTTCACAATGGAGCAGCACAAGAAAATCTGCAGATGCTGGAACACAAAATGTAGAAATTACGAGATTTAGTTTATCATTATCACTACAGCTCCTTTCTTCTCATTAACTGTGGTCAGACTTGTTTTGTTTAATTTTACTCTTATTTTACTCTATCCCTTTGAGTATTCTATAGCTGTTATGGCTCAATCACTTAGTAATTTTGGCTGAATATAGAAATCACATCTTTTGCAGTTATCTGTAATTTAAACGTCCTGCTTTTATCTCCAGTTCCTGGGCTGGGACGTTCGCTTGGGTTTCTTCCCAAAATGCCTCGACTACGCCTTGTCCACATGTTCCTGTGGTACCTCATTTATGGACACCCTCTGCAAGAGTCTGCAAAAGATTCGGCCACATCGATACCTTCAGTTGACACACCAAGCAGTGCTGAAAAAGAGGTCTCGTCTTCAGAAGCCCCTGGAGAAGCTGTTGCTTCCACGTCAAGTGACACCACTGATGCTAGTGCAGAAAAGAATATGCCAGCTGCTAATGGAAAGCCAGCTGAGGTGCCAACTACGTTAGAAATTAATGAAGACCGCCAGTGGGAGGAAGAACTAGACCAATTGTGCATGAAAGAGACTGGTAGGTTTTAGTTTGCAGTTAAATATTTTCCATGTTTGTCTTACTCCTTTGGTGGATGTGGATATCAGAGGCAAAGCCAAAATCTAATGTACAATTCAAACCTATTGCCCTTGAGTGAGTGGCTTGCTCGGTGTGTGGTTGGCATTTAAGTGGCTCTGGGGCCACATAGACCAGAAAAGGCAAAGATGGCAGATTCTCGGAGAAAATTAATTGAAATGAATTTTGTACAGCATTCCAGTATACCAGTGCCACACCTGCGTTTGTTGCACACGACTGCCTCCCCTATTTAAAATAGATTAGGTTTTAACTTGAGTTTCCAATTATGGGATGAAGTTCCAAATTTTGTTGTGAGCCTTTCATCAAAAACTCATTTTATAGATACTGTAGCACTTAGATGTTACATAGAGTCATAGAACACTTCAGCACAGAAATAGGCCTTTTGGCCCATCCAGTCCATACTGAACTGTTCTTCTGACCAATCTCATCGACCCACACCTGGACCATAGCCGTCCACACACCTTGTGCCAGTGTACCTATCCAAACTTCCCTTAAATGTTGAAATCAAACCAGCGTCCACCATTTCCTCTGGCTGTTAGTTCCACATTCACACCACCCTCTGAGTGAAGAAGTTCCCCTTAAACATTTCTCCTTTCACCCTTGACTTGTGACCTGTAGTTCTAGTTTCACCCAACCTCAAGTGGAAAATGCCTCGTTGTATATCTCAACCTATACCCCTCATAATTCTGTTTACCTCTATCAAAGCTCACGTCATTCTCTTACACTCCAGGGAATAAAGTCCTAACCTATTCAACCTTTCCCTATAACTCCGATCTCAAGTCCTGGCGATGTTCTTATAAAATTTTTCTGAACTTTTTCCAATTGTACAGATACCTTTTCTGTAGGTAGGTGACCAAAATTGCACACATTTCACTTTTCTAATTGATCGCAATTGTGCTTCTGCTTTCTATGGCAAGCTCTTAATAATGAGAACATGGTGTTTGGCTTGTCATGACAATAAAGGATTTGGGCGTTCAATGAGTAATGATTGGTCTGATCATTGGTGAAACCAGGTTATCACTGAATGTTTGTCACGAAGATGATGTGTTTGGATGCATTTGACTGTAGACTTAACAGAGAAGTTTTATCTCTCTATTAGTGATGTGTTTGTAATATTACAGTTTTAAATTTACATGGAGTTTAAATTTGCAAAGAAGCAGAAGATTATCTTAGAAATTGAAGTGAATGGGAATATGGTGTTGAAAACTACGAATCTTTTAAATAACTAGTGTGCCAGAAGTACACTAAAATGTTCATTAAAAGGACTATTTTAAAATTCGAGCCACCTGAGAGGTTGTTGCTGTGATTGACCTGCTCTGATTGAATTGATTTTGAAGAATTTATGATACAAGAAATTGTACAAGAGATGATAAATTAGATGTCTTCCCTTGTTCCATACTTCTATTTGTATGTTGAACTGAAGGTGTGCTTCTGCACACGTAACTGGAGGATTTAAAAAAATAATCAAACTCAAAAAGAAAAAATATATTCATAAGGTTCTGACTGGTTTATGTGCATTTTTTCCACAGTTTACGTGGATGAAGCATCGTGGAAGAGAAATATTCCTCCTACCCCTATTCACAGAGAATTTGGATATGGTTGGGCTCTCATTAGTGACATACTGCTTTCTATTCCCCTCTCTATTTTTGTTCAGATAGTACAAGTCAGCCACAAGGTAACGTTATATGAATTTTGTTCTGTTACCAAAAACTCTGTAGTACGAGTATTTGGTTTTTGGGGTAAATGTTCTGAGTCCTAGAGTCAAATGGGACAGAAACAAGCCCTACAGCCCAACTGGTCCATGCTGGCCAAGATTCCAGTCTAAGCTTGCCCCATTTGCCCATGTGAGGAACTACATTTTGGAAGATCAAAAACTGTTAGGATGCATTCAGTCAAATGCTGGGGCGCTGGGGAGTGTTACAAAACAGAGTGCAATTGTGTTGTTTGCTGAACGAGGTGTCATAAATAGCAGGGTGAAGAAGGCGTTTGACACGCTGGCCTTCATCAATCAGGGCATTGACTATAGGAGTCTGGAAGTTACAGTGCATTTATATTAAATATTTGGGAGGCTACTCTTGGAGTGCTGTGTGCTATTTTGATCACCCTGTTAAGGGAAAGAAAGATGTTATTAAACTAGAAAAAGTGTAGAAAAGATTTACCAGGATGTTTTTTGGACTTGGAGTCCTGTAGACTAGGACTTGTACATAGACGATTGAGGGGTGACTAATGGAGGTATACAAGATCATGATCTTTGCGATGGGTGCTGTCTTGCTTTGCGATGGGCCAAGGGCCTTCTTGATGTCATCATATATCGATCTGATGTTGCCTGTCACAGCTGCTGTCTGAATGTCCTCACTGAGTCATCCAGCAGTAAAATAGTCACCGATAAAAGCAAGCAGATGGAATGCTGGGTAGAACACTACTCTGGGCTCTATTCGAGGGACAATGTTGTTGTTAGCTCAGCCATTGATGCCAACGATTGTCTACCAGTCATGGATGAACTCGACTCCGAACCAACCATTGAGGACCTCAGCAAGGCAATTGACAGACTGGCCCCATGGAAAGCTACTGGCAATGATGGGATTCCTCCAGACCTGATCAAACACTGCAAGATCTCACTCCTTCAGCCTTTACATGAGGTCCTCCGTCAGTGCTGGAAGGAAGGAGCCATACCACAGGATATGCACAACTACAAAACTGTCTCTTTGTACAAGGACAAGGGTGATAGGAGTGTCTGCAACAACTACAGGGGTATCTGCCTCCTGAGTGTTGTCGGCACAGTCTTTGCTTGTGTAACTCTGGCATGTCTATAAACTCTGGCGGAACGGGTCTACCTTGAGTCGCGCAAGGAGGTCAACTGTCGACATGATTTTCTCACTCCGTCAACTCCAGGAGAAGTGCAGGGAACAACAGAAACCCCTCTATGTCACTTTCATCGACTTGACCAAGGCTTTCAACCTTGTCAGCAGCTCTTTCAGATTCTTCTCAAGATTGGCTGTCCCCTGAAACTCCAAAGTATCATCAAGTCATTCCATGACGACGTGAGGGCTACTGTTCAGAACAATGGCAGCTCATCAGAATCCTTCGCTATTCGTAGTGGAGTCAGACAAGGATGCATGTTGGCCCCAACATTATTCGGTGGCATCTTCTCTCTGCTATTGAAGCACGTGCTTGGGACGTTGACAGAAGGCATCTACATACACACCAGGTCTGATGGGCGGTTGTTCAATCCTACACACCTGAGAGTAAGAACAAAGGCGTGTAAGATATTAATACGTGACATGCTGTTTGCCAATGATGCTGCTATAACCTCACACACCAAACAGCAACTGCAAACTCTCATGGACTGCTTCTCTAAGGCATGCAAGGACTTCGGGCTTACCATCAACCTAAAGAAAACAAATGTCCTTGCCCAGAATGTAGTGGAGACACCAGTCATTACCATCAACAATTATGATCTAGAAGTGGTCCACGAGTTCACATACTTGGGGTTGACCATTAGCGACACTCTCTCCCTCGATGCTGTAATCAATAGGCGTATCGGCAAAGCAGCATCGATCCTTGCTCAACTTTCCTCTCGGGTCTGGAAGAATCCGAAACTTGCTACAAGACCGAGACTGCCTTGTATGATGCATGCGTTATCAGCACCCTCCTGTATGGCAGCGAGATTTGGACCATCTACTCCAAGCAGGAGAGGAAACTCAGTTGTTTCACCTGTACAGCCTTCGCCGTATCCTCAGCATCACCTGGAGAGACAAAATCCCAAACTCTTGAGGTCCTCTCCTGCACTGGACTTCCCACAATGTTCACGCTTTTAAGGCAACGCAGACTGCGCTGACTGGGCCATGTCCGTCGTATGAAGGATGTTAGACTACCAAAGGACATCCTCTATGGAGAACTAGCAACAGGCAGAAGGAACATTGGTAGACCCCCAGCTTCACTTCAAGGACCTCTGCAAGCGCGACATGAAAGCCTCAAAAATCAACACAGAGTGCCGGGAGGATACAGCAGATGACGGCAATAAATGGCGAGGTACCCTTCAGCAACACCTAGAGCAAGGCGAAAGAGTGATCCTGAGTCGGTTTGAGGAGCGGAGAGCTAAATGGAGAGCACAGCAGACAACAATTCCAAGATGCTCTACATGTGCAGCAACTGTGGCAGAGCCTACCGTTCCAGGATCAGCCTCAATAGCCGCAGTCGACACTGCTCGACAAACTAGTGACTACTAGAGGTGAAGTACCCATGGTGGACCACGACCGATGGAGGCCACATGCAAGATCATGAGGGGTACAGATAGGATGAAAGCGAATAGTCTTTTTCAAAGTGGGGTGATTTAAAAACAAGCGAGCAAAGGTTTACGATCTGAAGGGAGAGATTTAAAAGGGATATCGGGGGCAGCTTCTTCATGCAAAGGTTGGTGCATACTTCAAAATGAGCTGCTAGAAATCATGGTAGAGGAGGCAGATTACCTACATTTAAAAGCTGTTGAGATAATGACATGATTAAGAGTGGTTTAGACAGCTATGCAGATGGAACCAACTCACTGAGTAACACAGCATGAAGCATTTGGTCCTGTTTCCATGCTGTAATGATTGTATGATCTCATGAAGTTGCTCACTTTCCATTTTTGTTGAACTGCAAGAACAGTGTGTGATTCTGTGAGAATAGAAAACTGCATAATAGCAAGAGTTGCCACTGCAGCTCCATGAGCCTACTCTGCCATTAAAAATTAAGGGCAGTCGTTTGTCTCAACTTCAGTTTCCTGCTTGTTGTCTTGTATCTCTTAACTCCCCTCTGGGAACATTTTAAGACATCAATGTTTGAAATGGCCACTTAGAAAAATATTCTGCCAAGCACCGGCTTCAGTTTTTAAGGCATAATTTTTTGCACTTCTTTACTCATTCTGCCAAAGATTAGGGGGTTGTTTTATGTTACAGTATTTTATCTCCATCCCCTTATCTAATATTAAGCTGTAAAACATTTATCCAAAGTTGAAAGGGTAGTTTTAATCTGACGGCTTCTCTGCTGCATCAGTTTTGAGTATATTTCTCTTAGTTTAGGTCTATTAATTGACTTAAGAAAATATTTTAGTAGCTAACTAGATGTCTCTAAGTTTGTGATTGATGTGTGAATATGGTTTCTTTGAAGTTTTTGTTCATTATTTACTTTTCTATTTTTTATTTGTCACTTTATATAGGTTGAAAATCTAGAAGATTTTTTAAATGATCCTATCTTGAAGCACACTTTGATCAGGAGTCTGCCACAGCCTATGAGGCAACAACTTCTTTATAAGCGGTAAGACATATCAAATTAATTTTCAAAATTCATACAGATCTCTGATTGTAAAGGCTTTCTCACAGTCAATGAATGATTGAGTTAGCCTAAAAAGCTAGTTTCTTAATGTATGCTTCCCTAGAAGAAAAATTCTCTTAAAAGAAAACGCCTCTCGGCCCAAGTTCATTGGAAAAAATGTTCCTATTATAGGACTTGTAGTACTCCGTCTCTCAGCCCTCTCTGGCCCATTACGCCGCTGTCATTTATGATAACAGTGAAGGTCCACCATCTCTAGCAGTGTTAAGGACTTTCTTCATCGAATTAAGTAGTTTGAGGGATACTGTCAGTCACGCAAGACCCGGATGGAGACTTAAGAAAACCCATCACTCTCAGTTGTAGAGAAATTCTTCATTGCTGTTTCCAGAACAGTTTTATTTTACCAGCCAGGGTTGTTAGCTCTGAACTGAACCTGGAGGACCAATGGACCACTCTTAGCCTGTCCTCTACTCTTTGACCTGTTTGGCATGGTTGACCTACCAAGAGCCAAAGCATGAAGCCCTGACTCCAGCCAACATAGCTCTCCGGGTCATTGAGGCATGTAAGCCTACAAACTATGACAAGGTTGTGGTCCTCTTGGAGGGCAGAACATTCCTAATACAGTTTGTTTTTTTTCTTCACACTAGTCACTTCTGCGGCCTCCCTGCTTGAGTTTGCCCATGCAGACATCATCCAGCACATCTGATTTAAGCTAAATTAGTGTTGTGTTATAAGTGTTATAGAACTTCAGTTTAGCTGAAAATTCCTCCAGTGGAATATAACTGCTTTGCATGCCAAAGCATTTTTTAGTTAATATACATTGCTGAAGTAGACAGTGCATTCTGTAATTAAGTTTGGACATATTTGAAATTATATAGGAAATCTTAATCTAGTAAATGTTGAATGATCTATTAAAGTTACCTTTCATTGAGCAGAAATACTTATCAGCATGTTTTGTGTAATGAATGGAACTTAATATTGTGGCTAGTTGCTGAAATAATGCATTGAATTACTATAGATCATGTTAGGTGTGGAGATATTATGAGATTCTTGAACGTTAAAGGCTTGTTAATTGAAAGCAACTAACAATATTATCTTCAGTGTAAATATTTTCCATTAATGTTGACAGGAGATACATATTTTCCTTCTTTGAGAGTCTGCAACGTCTTTGTTACATGGGATTATTACAGTTTGGTCCAACTGAAAAGTTTCAGGAGAAAGATCAGGTAGGCTTTCAGTGAGATGGACTGTTGCGTTGCTGACTCCAAATAACATGCATAAAATGCTGGAAGAACTTGCTCAAGCAGCATCTGTGGAAGGGAATAAACTTGATGCTTCAGACTGAGACCCTTCATCAGGACTCAGCCCAAAGAGTCTCAACTCAAAACGTTGACTCTTTATTCTCCTCCATAGATGCTACCTGACCTGCTGAGTTCCTCCAGCAGTTTGTAGATGTTACTCAAGAGTTCCAGCACCTGCAGAATCTCTTTTGAGTCTATATCTCCAAGTAAAATGTGTGGTTCTTGAGCCATCATTTGTGAGAACCCTAATGACTAAGTGGGCTAAATGATTTAGTTTCAGATTCTCATCATCATAAAGGTCTTTTCTTGAGGTTGAAATGGTGTTTCTCTGGACAACGATCATGAACATTACCTCACACAATGCACTATCCATTTGCAGGAGGAAGTTCATAATGCTACTGGGTCAAAATACATCAGTTTTATTATTTGAGGAGAAAAAATGAATTGCAAATCACTCTCAATACCTGATGTCTGGTATCTGTCTTCCCAGAAGACATTAACTGAGCATAATTGAAAAGACTTCACAGGCTTACAAAAGAAGTCTGATATATATTCCTTTTAATACAGTGGGAAACCACTTACCTGAAAATGCTCATTAAATTGCTGTAGAATTAATCTGGATGATGAGCAGATAAATCCCATTTTGAAAGTTTATACCTGCATTTGTACTGTTACCTTGAACCTAGTTTCCTAGAGTCATGGTAGCTTGTAATATACTATATTTTAATATGCTTAATAATCATGTTATTGTAAATGTAGTGTTAGAATAAGAATCTAACTGAAGTTGTATCCCTTCATTTTTACCATTGACTGATTGATAACACTGGAAAAACAACAGATCAAATTGAAACAAACAGTTCTGCAGTCATGAAATCCTCAACCTAATAGCTGATTCGCCAGATTTCTCAAAGTTAATGGGTTAAATGCTTGAAGTAATGTTCAGGAGAAACAGTACACCAAAAACGTAGACTTTGTGTGTGACCATAGTTTGTATAAAACAAAATGTGAATCTGTAAACTCACCACTGATTCTTTGTTTTATTAATCCAGATTTTCATTTATGTGAAAAAGAATGCCATGATTGTTGATACTACCAGTTGTGATCCACACTATAATTTGGCCAGAAGCAGCAGGCCATTTGAAAATCGATGCTATGCTCTAAATAGTATGCAAGATGTAGAAAGCTTCTGGTTTGACCTGATGTGCGTTTGTCTGAATACACCACTAGGTAAGCATTTTTATGAATTTGCTGAAGTTCAAAATAGTGTTGATTATAATGAATGCTGAAGCAATCCTGATAAGGTGTTTCGGCCAGAAACAGCGACTGTTTATTCCTCTCTGTAGATGCTGTAATGCATCAAACAATAACTGAAGCTAATCCATGCAGTCTGGGACTGAACCAGAAGTTTTGTCATTTCCTCTTGTATAAATCCAGAGCTTTGCCCTTGTCTTATTGTTATGGACTCCTGTAACATTTAGTTCTTCATTGAAAGATAATTTTACAGTGCTGTCAATATAAATATCCGATACGGTTCTCACAACTTGAGCATGGAAGTACAAGTGATCTTTTACAATACTACTTTTAAGGCCAGAGGGCTATATCTTCTATCCAACACACACAAGATGCTAGAGGAAATCAACAAGTCAGGCTGCATCTAGGGAGCCAAATAAACGGTTAACGTTTCAGGCCAAGACCGAGTGATCTCGGCCCAAAACATCAATTATTTATACCTCTCCATAGATGCTGCTTGACCTGCTGAGTTCTTCCAGTGTTTTCTGTGTGTGGTGCTTTGGATTTCAGCATTTGTAGAATCTCTTGTATTAATAGTTTTTTCAAATGTCTTCCAAACAAATGGGTGAGATCTTGCTCCCAGAGTCCCTCACCTGGTGTCTGTAATTACCTATGCTTGCATGCTGTTGTCCTGCAGTATGTCTTCAGTGGCATCAGTACTTCCAGTGGTAAGATGGCTTCACCTCTGAAAAGGCAGTGAACCTCCTCTTTAGTTGTAAAAGCTGCAATTTCTGAGTTTTTGAAAGCCTAAAACAGATTTTAACTAAAAGCTCTAAGCTAATGTAATTTTAAGAATGTAACTTTGCCTCCTAATTTGAAATGCTAGAATCTCCTCTGAAATTAATGGAGTGTAGGATGCTGCTTCAGGAGTTGTTGGTAAATTCTTGGCAAAATTGCTCTCTTCCACTGGGCTTCATGTGGGAAAAATTAACGGATTTGGGCTTTTAAATCTGTTACTTTATTAACACCTTTCTGTCGGTGTTTAACAGTGCATACAAGATTTCCCAGGATTTATTCCCATTCAGAAGACTGAATGATAACAGTCCTGTCAAAACTGCCTACGTAAACAAGTCTTTAGTTTAAATTGGCCAAAAGCAGATTCATAATCCAGCTCTCTACTCATCCTGTAAAGACCATCACCATGGAATTGTAGGGTTGTAGGCTGCCTGAATCTACACCTGGTGGGGTTGCTCTCATGAGTTTTCACTGTTTATTCATGTATCCCTCACAAAGTACAGCAAAATCCAGATTTACTTATCTCAGGTACTTGGAAAACTACAGTGAAATGCGTTAACAACCAACACATTCAGGAAGTCCACAAATGTTACCACACATTCCAACACCAACATGAGTATTCAGCAGAGCAGAACAAGTAGTAGCAACAAGACAACATAACAAGCCCCTTATCTGCCTCCCACCTATTCACAGGTACAGATAGGACTCTGACCCAAGGGCAGGCAGCCTCTGAGTCCTCGGACTCTCAGACTTGTAGATGTCAGACTTCCAACTCCGGACCCACCTTGTCTGATCCTTCAATTTTTTTTTAAGCATGTCGCACCAGACAGTCAGCCATTCTTGTCTGGCGCGTGGTGTCAGGATTGGTCTCCTTTCCGATTAACTGGGTCACGATATGAACATTCCTGATTCAACCCTTGATTTCTTACGAGGCCGAGTGGCTAGCTCGACGCTCGACCCGGCACGGATAGAAAGTGTGCTCGGTGGTGGCCCAACTTGGATTCGAACTCAGGAGCCTTCGCTCCGGAGTCCAGCGCTGATGCCATTACGCCACCAGCTGGCCTGATCCTAATAACTCCTGATTCAGGAAATTAGATTGGAAACCGGTGTTGCTTCTTTGTTTAATAGTAGAAAGCGTAATACAGTAAGCAGCATGGACAGATCTGAAGATAGTTGTAACCTAAGTGATCTTGAATGTTCTTGCATGTTTTATTTATTTATTTGTTTATTCATTTGTTCATCTATTTATTATTTCTTTCTTTTTGTATTTGCACTGTTTGTGACTTTTGCACACTGGAAGTCCTAATTGGTCTTTCATTGATACTGTTATGGATTTACTGAGTATGCCTACAAGAAAATGAATCTCAGAGTTGTATATGTACTTTAATAATAGGTTTACTTTGAGCTTTGAGTTTATTGCTATACATGTTTTGGCCACACAGTGTCACTATCTGTCTAAAGGAAATAAAAGAATTTAGAGTTGATTCAGTGAGATTTCTGGCAAAGTTTTATCAGAAAATGTAAGGGACAGACCCATATCAGAATAGAATTAAGTTAAAGCTGCATTGCTTTTTTAATCCATTATCACAAATTGGAATTTGTACCCGATTTCAATTCATATGTTGGCTTTTTAAAAAAAAATAAAATCCCTTGAGTTTGTAAGCTCTGCACTTTTTTATTTACAGGTGTCATTAGGGTTCCTCGCTTAAATAAAGGTGGTCAGACAGCTGCTGAGGGAGCAGAAGACTCTGTGCTTAACCCGGAGATAGATCAGGACGCAACTGCAAAGAACTCTATGGAGAACAGATGTTCTCTGCTGGAATATGCAACGTGCGTTTTGGTCCTTGTAGATACCAAGTCAATAATACTGGATTAATTAATAACAGTATCTTATTCAATTTACTTGTTATTCCTTTCTCTTTCCACCTGTGAGCTGGTTGTTTTCCTGAAAAATTAGATAATTTAACTGCAAAACAATTTATCTTTTTATGTTTTCTTTCCTCCTGCACTTTATCCCTTTGTATTTGTCTCTTTCCCTACTCTCTGCCTGGTCTCTTTTTGCACACCCTTCCATCTCCCAGCCTCCTTAATGCTCTCTGTTCATTTTCTTGCTTGTCATTATTGAGCAGTTAGCTGCTTTTAGTGATTTGTTTTCTTAATCCCTCTAGGGGTAGTCGGAAATTGATGGAAGACGGGAAACTTCCAGGTGACGGTCTTGGAGCGGGAGGCCTCGATTCTAGTTTCTTTGGACATCTGAAGCGAAACTGGATCTGGACCAGTTATATTATGAACAATGCTAAAAAGGTAGATATAAACAGAAGTAGCTGGATCTGTTTTTAAAAATATGTTGATCTTAATTGGGAGGCAAGGGAGAGTTATTGTAGTGTAACACTTTACAGCACCAGCAACCTGGGTTCAATTCCACTGCTACTTGTGAGGAGAGTGTATATTCTCCCAGTGTCCATATGGGGTTTTTTTCTAGGTCAGGGGTTCCTAGCCCCTGACCTAGACCCCTCAGTTGATGGTAAGGCTCCATGGCATATTTAAAAAAAAAGTTGGGAACCCTTGCTCTAGGTGCTCAGGTTTCCTCCCAATTTCATGACATGTGGGTTGATAGGTTAATTGGTCATGTGGGGGTAATTGGACAATTTGGGCTGGAAGAGCCTACTAGCCTGCTACATCTTGAAATAAGTACTCCATTAAACTTGCTGTCAGAAAAAATCATCATTGCTGCAACAGAGAGCTGATTTGTTCAGGACTTCCAAAAGACTGGATGAATGCTGAGGGAAAGTAGCTTGTGGGAATACAGCGAAGGATTTGATGAGCTGAGGGCTAACCCACTGTGCCTTATTGACTACAGGTCCTTCCCCAGCTTATGAACCCTGTATGTACAACCTGTACATACAGACAAGCTTTTGGGAGACCAAGTAGGCATTGCCTGCCAGCTGCTGCAGGGCTGTGGACATCTTCTGCTCTGTCGGAGGTGTTCAGAATCATTTAAATGTGATTGCGCAACAACACCTCTCCTTACTCAGGAGTCTGCAGAGGTTTTGCATGCCATCAAAACCTTGGTAAGTTTCTATAGATGAATGGTGGAAGGTGTGCTGACTGAATACATTACAGCCTGGTATGGGAACATCAATGCCTTTGAGCAGAAAATCCTACTAAAGTTAGTGGATTCGGCCCATTACATCGTGGGTAAAGCCCTCCTGACCATTGAGCATATCTACACGAAACCTAAAAAGGCAACATCTATCATCAAAGGTCCTCATCACTCAGGCCGTGCTCTTTTCTCCCTGCTGCCGTCAGGTGGAAGGTACAAGTCCCTCAGGACTCTCACCACCAGGTTCAAGAACAGTTACTACCCCTCAACCATCAGGCTCTTGAGCAAAACGGGATAACTACACTCACTCTATTTCTGGTGTTCCCGCAACTGATGGTCTCAGTTTAAGGAGTTTTTATTTTGTTATTTAATGCTCGTTATTTATTGCTATTTATTTCTATTTGTATTTGCATAGTTTGTTGGTCATTGAATCTGTTTAAATTTAAGTTGGCCCGCAAGAAAAGAATCTCAGGGTTATACGTGATGACATGTATGTACTCTGATACATGTAAATTTTACTTTGAACTTTGAATAGTCACATTTCCACATATGAACTGATCAAGTTAGAAACAGCTCACAGGAATGGAGCCCTGTCATTACTTGGCAAAGACAAGTAAATGAGCAGGGTTTGTTTTTATTATTACCAGTATAAATCATACTGCTAATTCAATTTTGCTTTTGCAGAGCCTCAGTGTCCCTGAGAGCAGCACAATGCGATTACAGAGTTTCCTTAACAAGCATTCTCTTCCTCTTGCAGTTGCAGGTAAAGTATTTTTCTTTCAGATAAAGCTATCTGTAGTTAAGATTTTTTACTGCATACTTGCATGAATCTGTGAGTAGTGTTAGTACTAAAGTGGATTAATAGCTCATGTCTTCTGATATCATGAAATATGAGGTCAGCGTGGCATAAAACTTTAAGCAACACACACAAAATGCTGGAGGAACTCAGCTTCTGTGGAGAAGAGTAAACAGTTGACGCTTTGGTTTGAGACCCTTTATCAGGACTGGAGAAAGAAGATGAGAAGTCAGGGTAAGAAGGTGAGGGGAAGGGAGGAAGAAATACAAGCAGGTGATAGGTGAAACCAGGAGGAGAGGTGAAGGGATGAAGCAAAGTGCTGGGAAGTTGTTTGGTGAAAGAGATAAAGGCTAAAGAAGGAGGAATCTGATAGGAGGGGGCAGAAGCCATGGAAGAAAGGGAAGTGGAGGAGTGCCAGAGGGAGGTGATTGGCAGCTAAGGAGATAGAGTGAGAGGGGGAAATGGAAATGGGGAATGGTGAAGATGCGAGTTGAGGGCCATTACTGGAAGTTTGAGAAATCGATGTTCATACCATCAGATTGGAGGCTACTCAGATGGAATATAAGGTGTTGCTCCTCTAACCTGAGTGTTGCCTCATCGCGGCAGTAGAGGAAGCCATGGACCAAGATGTCAGAGTGGGAAGTGAAATTAAAATGGGTGGCCTCTGGGAGATCTCACTTTATCTGGCAGAGAGAGCGTAGGTGCTCAGCGAAGCGGTCTCCTTGTTTGTGACAAAACTTTAAGTTGTAGTTTCAATTTTATGTATTTAAGAAAATTAAATTCAACTATAGGACATGGAATACTACAGCACAGTACTGATCTTTTGGCACACTATGTTGTGACAACCTTATAACCTACTCTAAGATCAATCTACTCCTTCGCTCCTACATAGCCCTCTATTATATTTTCCTAATTTATCTGCCTCTACCACCATACTTGGTAGGGCATTCCACACACCCATGACTCTGTGATTTAAAAAAAAATAACCTCTGACATCCACCTTATACTTTACTCCAATCATCTTAAAATTATATCCCCTTATATTAGCCATTTCTACCCTGGAAAGCGACTCAGGCAATCCACTTGATCTATAGCTCTATCATCTTGTTCACCTATTAAACTAACATTATTCTGTGCAAACACCAGCTTAATATTGACATGATAACAGAGATGGGGGGGGGAAATAATTTATAGGTTATTTCTTTATCAGATTTAGTTTATGCACATTTTTACTATATTTCTTTGAAGGCCATTTCCAGACCGTGATGGCTCATGGGGCAATTTTGTTCCCCATTAAATTTCCCTGTAACATTCTCCCCATGTTCCCATCAAACTTTTACCATGCCTCCAGAATTGACCATAACACCCTGCACGTCTTTGGAATGTGACGTGAAACTGAAAAACACAGAGGGAGCCCATGCCATAAAAGGGCAAGCACGCAAACTCAGTGTAGGCAGAATCAAAGATCAGGATTGAACATGGGTCACTGAAGCTGTACCAGGCATCTTTAAATAGCAAGCTGTCCACATTTTTTTTTACATAATTGCAATTACGTTATCCTTCATCAGTTAAATGTCAGTTAAATGTAGTATAACTGCATGGCACTGCACTGATAAATATTCATTACTTTAATCTATTTGAATGCTTTTTTTAATATTAATAGTAATCAGTAGGCAAATTACTGATAAGCAACAAGTTAGTGGGCAAATGATAACTGCTGTTGTATGCTTTTTCTTAAAAAAAGCATTTTTGTAATTATTACTGTTTTCCATAATTTTCTTGACACTATTTTGGAAGATAGGAACATTATAAACAAGGTATTTTGTGCTTAATGTTTCTGCTTTCTTTCTGGGATTTGCTTTGATACAGGAAACAAGTTCAATATGTTAGGGATGCTCAGGTCTGTACAGGGACCCCTTACCAGGGATAAGGAAGAAATCCGAATTGAAAAAGAGAGCAATGTTGGTCGAAACAAGCGAGTAGCTGGCGGAAAAGGGCAGAAACGAAAACGACCTGAAAAGGAGAGTGGGAAGAAAACAAGAAAAAAGAAGAAGAAAGGTGAGGGTTTCATTACTGTGCCATTGTGTCTTCCTTTCAAGACTGAGGAACAGTTGTAATATTGACTTCTAGAGCACTTTTTAGTGTATTACTTTTTTTTGACATCTGGTCCTTGCCACCTAAGCCAGCATTTTTGCCCTGGGGTGGGAGGGAAATGCTAGTGAGCTACACCTCAGTGCTGTTTGGAGGGAATTCCAGGGTTTCGACCCAATGCTGATGAAGGAACAATGGTAAATTTCCCAAATTGTGGTGGTCTAAGACTTGGAGGGGAATCTGCAGCTGGTGGTTTCCTGTGCATCTGAAGCCCTTGTCTTAAAGAACTGTGAGATGCCGTCAGCTAACCCTCGCTATGTGACTAGTCCATTTTTTTTAGATGGTGGACATTAGTATAAAAGGGTGCTGGATGCTCAGTGTAGACTCAGTGGCTTGTTTCCATTCTGTATGGCTGACCATCCACAGAAAATTCCATACATTCCCTCCATTACAGTGCAAAACAGCTGCTGCACCTACCAGTACAAAATCGATTACCATTGCATGCCGAGTGTTCTGACAGCATCTCCCAGGGTGTAGGTGTCATCCCTTGGAGGACATGGAGTTTTACAGCAGTCCTTTGAGAGGGAAGAATTGTAAACCGATTTTGCCTTGTTTTTGATACCCCAGCTCGGGGCGGTGGGAGAGAAAGGTTTTGACTACCTACCTTATCAGTTTTCTTAAGCCCATTACCTATACTGGGGCTTAGGCCACCAATAGCAACTTGCCAGAACCCTCTGTCCTGAGCGGAAGGGGTGTTGATCAGACTGTAGTTTCTGCTTTGACCACACAACTTCATAAGTCTTTTACTTGAAGGTCCTTCCTCTCCCAGGGATGAGGTCTTTGGAACTTCTGATGCCGTTTCTGTAGCTCTGGGTTTTTTGTGGGATAGGGTTGCTAATTGTGTGCCCAACCCTCTTCCTTTTGCAGCTGACCTGGGACCATCCATGGCGGAGTTTATCTCATCTATGCCTCTCATAAACACGAGAAATTCTGTAGATGCTGGGAAATCCAGAGCAACACACACAAAATGCTGTGGGAGCTCAGCAGGTCAGGCAGCATCGATGGAGAAGAATACGCAGTTGATGTTTCAGGCTAAGACCCTTCATCCGGACTGGAAAGGAAGGGGGAGAAGCCAGAATAAGGTGGTTGTGGGGGGGGGGGGGGGTTAAGGAGTACAAGCTGGCAGGTGACAGATGGGGCCAGGTGAGGGGGAAGGCTGATAAGTAAAGGAGAGGGGGCTGAATTGAGAAACTGTGAGGTGATTGGTGGAAGAGGTAAAAGGCTGAAGAATAAAGAATTTGATGGGAGAGGAGAGTGGACCATGGGAGAAAGGGGGGGCAGAGGGAGGTGATGGGTAGGTGAGCAGAAGAGAAAGGGTTAACAGAGGAATGAAAAAAGAAAGAAGGGGGAGGGGCAGCATCAATGGAGGGGAATAAACAGCTGATAATTGGGCCAAGACCCATCATTATGACTGGAAAGAAAGGGCAAAGAAGCTAAAATAAAGTGGGGAGGGTAAAGAGTACTGAGTTCCTCCATCATTTTGTGTGTATTGCTATGCCTGTCATAACCTTATAACTCTTATTAGTTCACGCCTCAACCACCTTCAATGCAGAGGCTTTGGCTCCCCTGGTTCCACAATTATTCTTAATAAAGCTGCTGGAAGTTCTCATTTCTAGTAATAGTTCTTCACTGATACCTGCAGAGGAAGCTCCACAACAGGGGAAGGCAAAACGGTTTCGTTTCACAGACGACGCGGATAAGAGTGCACTGCGTCGTATGACCAAACTCCGCGTAACCTGGACTGCACAGGAAGACAGTCTGCTCATGCTTTGCCGAGTAGCCAGCCACGTACTCAACAAAAAAGTAAGCAATTAAACACATTTTCTTTCGAAAATGATAAAGTAGCAAAATATTAATGGTTCAGTATGTTGCAGTCCAAATTAGCAATACAGGTGCATCTGCTATGACATGCTAGTTGCTTTCCCAAGAAACATCTTAAGACAATCATGTCAATGGGAAAAGTAGGGTTAGGGACTGGAGCACTTCAAGCTCGGATTAACAATTATTATTCTGCAGGATTTTCAAAAGTAAAGTTTTAATTGTTAAACGTTTATTTTGTTACTGAAAGCTTAACAATAGTAAGGGTTTTATGTCACATGATTTTAATGGAGTATCTTTGTGCATGTATAAATAGAAGTAAAAGCTTTTGAATTGGCCTCCTGTTGTGAATTGGCTGTCTGTTCCTAAAGCACAGTGGTGTTTGTGGGAGTTTAAGTGCCCCCCCCCATCCCCCGAGATAGGTTTTTTTTCTCTGTTCCACAATTCCAAAGTAACTCTTAGGTGTTTCTCTAGTCCCTGACTGAAATCACATTATATCCAGTCGGACCTGTGTAATGCAAATAGTGTTCCCTGATTCATCAATCTTCAAAAAGGTAAAAACCTTCAGGTGAAATCTCCATGAATGCACGTTTGTTTAATTTTGGAAACAAAATCTGTTTTTGCATTTAGGTGAAAGGACCTTTTGTTCCTTGGCAAACGGTCAGAGATGTCTTGCACGATTATTTTGAAGAGGCTTTGGATAAAACCTCTCTTGCTGTGGGCCGTAGATCTCGCTACATCCTCAAGAATCCCCAGACAATGCTTAATTACAGGTGAGGCCACTGCTTTGGAGCTACAAATGCTGATAAAGTACAGCCACAAGAAGAGCTGAAGCATAATATGGAAATCACTGCTTAGATGATTTAAGGGATTGGTTTTGGAAATGATCCATTTGGTGTTTTAGTTCAGCACAAGGCTTTTCCTTTTCATCTACCAAATTAAGCCAGCATTGTTCCATCTTGTACTTTTATTCTGCCCATGGTTTTTTTTCTTGCGGTCGCAATCATGTATTTTATAGGATTCTGTTGTCATGAGATATATACATTTAATCCTTAAATTTTGTTGAATTAATATTGCATGCGTCAATTAGTCTTTATTGATTGACTGTGACTAAAGAACGCATTCGTTTCACAAAGATTTGGCATGATATCTCAAACTTTGAAAAACTTCTGTAGATCTGTAACAGAGATCTGCATCACAGTCTGGTATCGAAACACCCATGCCCTTGAACGGAAAATCATACAGAGTGTAATGGATATGGCCTAGTTCATAAGTGATAAAGCCCTCCTCACCACTGAGCACATCTACATGAAACACTGTCACAGGAAAGCAGCATCCATCATCAGGGAACCCCCCCCACCAGAACATGTTCTCTTCTCACTGCTGCCATCAGGAAGAAGGTGCAAGAGCCTCAGAACTCACACCAGGTTCAGAAACAGCTCCAATCCCTCAACCATCCGGTTCTTGAACCAAAGGGAATAACTTCACTTGCCCTATCATTGAAATGTTCCCACAACCACTGTTAAGTACTGCTCATCTCATGTTTGTTTGTGTTTTTTTTGTAATACCATTGTTTGTGTTTTTTTACACACTGTTTGAACACCCAAGTTGGTGTGGTCTGTCATCGATTATTCCATTAGGGATTTATTGAGTATGTTCTCAAGAAAATGTCAGGGTTGTACATGGACACCTATACAGTATGTACTTTGATAATTTTCTTTGAACTTGGTATTTTTTTTGTTCCTTTCATATTAGCATTTGCAGATAGCTCTCATCCTTTTGATTTAAATGACAAAACAGTGTTCGATTGTGATGCTTGGCAATGTAGCAGTTAACGTAATGGTATTACAGCACAAATGATCAGGGTTCAGTTCCCACCACAGTTTGTAAGGAGTTAACATATTCTCTCTGTGTCTCTGTGGGTTTCCTTTGGGTGCTGCTTTTTCCTCCCAAATTCCAAAGACGTACAGGTTAGGGTTAAAAAGTTGCGGGGATGCTATGTTAACACTGGAAACCTGGCAACGCTTGCAGGCAGCCCCGGCACATCCTCAGACTGTGTTGGTCGTTGACACAAATGATGCATTTCAAGGTAGGTTTTGATGCATGTGACAAATAAAGCTAATTTTGTATAATTAAAGAGCAGCTAATTTTGCGTAACTGTTCTTTCAAACCCAATTTACTGTTATTTTTGCTGTAGAATTTATGTCATTCTTACCTGGACTTCTCACTTGTAGCAGGAGAAAGACCAGTGCAATTCGGCCTCTTCAGATAAATGAAATTGTGCATTCATGCGATTCTAAATGGGCATAGTTCTGCAGCACAAAGCTGATCTCGTTTCAGTGTCAGGCCTGGTAGTGTGAGCAAAGTGACACTGGTGAATTTTGAGAGCAAACACGAGGAGGTCTGCAGATGCTGGAAATTCAAACAACAACACACACAAAATGCTGGTGGAACACATCAGGCAAGGCAGCATCTGTAGGGAGATGCTGCCTGGCCTGCTGTGTTCCACCAGCATTTTGTGTGTGTTGTTGTCTGGTGAATTTTGACTCTGTATCTGCACTCAGTGGCCACTTTATTAGACACACCTGTATACCTGCTCATTAATGCAAATATCTAATCAGCCAATCATGTGGTGGCAACACAGTGCACAAAAGCATGCAGACATGGTCAAGAGGTTCAGTTGTTGTTCAGACCAAACATCAGAATGGGGAAGGAAATGTGACCTAGGTGATTTTGACTGTGGAATTATTGTTGGTGCCAGCCAGCATGATTTGTGTATCTCAGAAACTGCTAGGATTTTCAAGCACATCACTCTCCAGAATTTACAGAAAATGGTGTGGAAAAATTTAAAAATAAAATACTGTGAGTGAAACTGCCTTATTAATGAGATTGGTGAGAGGAGAATGTCCAGGAGGAGTCAGGCTGACAGAAAGGTGACGGTAGCTCAAATAACCGCATGCTACAACAGTGATGTGCAGAGGAGCATCTCTAACTGAACAACAAGTTGATCTTTGAAGTGGATAGGCACCAGCAGCAGAAGACCACAAACGTGCTCTCAGTGACCACTCTATCAGATACAAGAGGTGTCTAATAAAGTGGTTATTGAGTGTAGGTTTCCCACTTAAAGTACAACCAATACTCATACTTTGAAAATAGGAGGAAGGTGTTCCCCCTCCAAGAGATTCGGTCCATTTCCATCTGTATGTCTTGAGACCTGGATGGTTCCCTGTCTCTATTTAAGTCTGATCACATTACCACAGCCCTGTTACAGTGAATTCCAGTAGTTAAATCATCTAAACTGCCGCCACATCTGTGCTGTGGCCCAGAGTTACCATGGGGGGCAGAAGCCAGCAACCTTGCAGGGAGGGGAAAAGCAGGGGAATGCAATTTGTGGAAGAGCACAGCTCAACCACCTTCTTTCCAACATGTGTCCAGTTGATATACCCTGGGATAATATTTGCTTCTGAAAAATTTGTTAAATGTTGATCTGATGAGGGAATATGAACAGCTGTGTTGATGTGCAAAAAGAAATGGGATCAGGCTTGCATGCTTTAACTAGCCTGATTCTAAGAAATAAAGATTAGCTTTATTTGTCACATGTACATCAAAATATCAAATCACTGAGTGAAACGTGTCGTTTGCGTCAACAACCAACACACTCCAAGGATGTGCTGGGGTCAGTCTGCAAGTGTTGTCATGCTTCTGGCACCAACGTAGTATGCCTAACCCAACTTGCTAACCCTAATCCATACATCTCTGAAATGAGGGAGGAAGCTGGAGCACCTGGATGTGGTTACGGGGAGAATGTACCAATTCCAGTCCCCAGTCTCTGGCACTGTAAGTGTTGAGTTATGTTCTGTGTACCCTGTATGCTGTGCATAGTCTGTGATACTCGAGGCAAATTCTAAAGTAGGTTACGTGGTCGGCAAAACATTGTGGGCTGAAGGGTCTGTAATGTGCGGTAGATTTCTGTGTTCTATTTCTATAATCTCAAGCATGCTAACAGGTGCCATATCTGGATCAAATTGCCAGTAATACCACTGGCAATACCATTGTTCCTCTTTAAAAATATTAAATAGTTTATTCTTTTTAACTGTTGACAGAATTTGTCTTGCTGAAGTCTATGAAGACCACGCTTTAATCGATGAAATCATGAGCAAGAAGGGTAATTACCAAGACTGTAAGGTAATTGAGCATTGTGCTGTTTTTATTGTGTGTGTTTTACAAAACAAAACAAAGGGTAAAGTCTTGAAGCTGGACTTTTTGTTTATGACTCAGTGTATTGTTTATTCAAATACTGAAGCATCTTGAATGTTTTAGACTGGCACCCAAACCCTGAAGTTAGATTAAAATCTTCCCAGTTATTAAATAAATGCTGTCAGGTACATTTAAATATATTTCTGATGTACATTTCTGAGGTGGAATTTCTTTAGCCAGAGGGTGGAGAATTTGTGGAATTCATTGCCACAGACTATTGTGGAGGCCAAGTCACTGGGTATATTTAAGGTAGATTTTGATAGGTTCCTGATTAGTATGGGTGTCAACTGTGACTGGAAGAAGGCAGGAGAATGGGGTTGAGAGGGAAATGGATCACAATGATGAAATGGCAGAGCAGACTCAATGGGCAGAAAACTGAGAGAAAAATTCAGCTCTTATCTTATGCTCTTATGGACTTAAGCTGATTAAAACTGCACGTTTTTTTCCTGACTACAGATCAGAGATTGAGAATGTCCAAAATAAAGATCCCACACTGGGAAAACTGAGGTTAAATTTAGAAATATTCATTGAAATAAAAACAGTAAATGCTGGACGTGCTCAGCGGGTTAAGCAACAGCATGGAGAGGGAAAAAAATCATTAATGTTTCCTATTAATCTCTCTACCTCAGAATGGGAGCCTCCCCATGCTCTCTGAGATTTAAAGCAAATTTGTTTCTCTCTTTTCCTATTCTGACAAAGGGGCTTTTTTCCCTGCAGTCTCATAAATATGAGGATCTGCAGATGCTGGAAACCTAGAGTAACACACACAAAATGTTGGAGGAACTCAGCAGGAAAGGAATAAAGAATGAACTTTTCAGGCTGAGACCCTTCATCAGGAGTTGACTCCAGCATTTTGTGTGTGTTGCCCTGCAGTGTTAATTGTTTCTTTCTTCGCAATTGCTGCCTGAGTGTTTCAAACATTTTCTGTTTTATGCCTGTGCATTTGAGCTTGCTGTGAAATTTTCATGCGTCAAAATAACTTGTATTTGAACAGGTTTGTGCAGAAGAGTTCCAAGAATTTGTCAGAAAACTGAGAGAAAAATTCAGCTCTACAATCGGATCTGGAAATATCGAGATTCCTGATACACTGCAGGAGTTATTTGCCAGGTGTGATTCTTTTTGTCTGAAACTTTCATCTATAGTGAGAAAGTGTAGGACCAGAGTGCGCAACCTCAGAAGGATATCCCTTTAGAACAGAGATAAGGAGGAATACACTAGACCTGTTTTAATCTAACATACGTGGTGCCTATAAGGTCCACAATGGTCTCTCAGATCATGTGTCAAATGGGTCAAACCCATTCTAAGGGCGGTGAAAATCTGACTTGAGGGTGTAATCTCTGCACTGCAGGACAGCTTTGATAATATGAACTGGAGAATGTTCAGGGAGGCTGCTACCTATGGCAACCATGTTAACTTTGAGGCATCTGTGGATTCTGTGACCAGCTACATAGAGTGAACTGAGGATGTTACCATTTCAAAACACATCTGGGTGAGGGCAGATCAGAAGCCATGACTGAGGGATTGTGATGCTGCCTTTGGATCGGGGGGTGTGACAGCTCTCAGAGAGGAAAATATTGTGCTTTCCTGCTCCATCGGGAAGGCAGAACGGTAGCATTCTCAGAGAATTTACAGACACTTCTGCAATACCATTTACAAAGTAAATGGCAGAATACTTGGTAGTGTGGAGGAGCAGAAGGATCTGGGAGTACATGTCCACAGATCCCTGAAAATTGCCTCACAAATAGATAGGGTAGTTAAGAAAGTTTATGTGGTGTTAGCTTTCATCAGTCGAGGGATAGAGTTTAAGAGACATGATGTAATAATGCAGCTCTATAAAACTCTGGTTAGGCCACACTTGGAGTACTGTGTCCAGTTCTGGTTGCCTCACTATAGGAAGGATGTGAAAGCATTGGAAAGGGTGCAGAGGAGATTTACCAGGATGCTGCCTGATTGAGAGAGTATGCATTATGATCAGAGATTAAGGGAACTAGGGCTTTACTCTCTGGAGAGAAGGAGGATGAGAGGAGACATGATGTATACAAGATATTAAGAGGAATAGACAGAGTGGACAGCCAGCGCCTCTTCCCCAGGGCACCACTGCTCAATACAAGAGGTCATGGCTTTAAGATAAGGGGAGAGAAGTTCAAGGGGGATATTAGAGGAAGGTTTTTCACTCAGAGAGTGGTTGGTATGTGGAATGCACTGCCTGAGTCAGCGGTGGAGGCAGATAGACTAGTGAAATTTAAGAGACTACTAGACAGGTATATGGAGGAATTTAAGCTGGGGAGTTATATGGGAGGCAGGGTTTGAGGGTCGGCACAACATTGTGGGCCGAAGGGCCTGTAATGTGCTGTACTATTCTAAGTTCTATGAGCTGCACGTGGCAGGGAATTCAGAAGGTTACAGACAAGTGTGCCTTGCCTTCTACATCCGGTTTGATGCACAGAACAAAGTGCTGGTGAGGAAGGCACCCCTCTTCCCCCTCCCCCTCCCCAGGGGAGCAGACACTCCATCTTGCTGAAGCTGAGGTGACGAAGACCCTGGTCAGAGTCAACCCACACAAAGCTGCAGGGCCCAATAATATACACAATGCTTGGGGAACTCAACAGGCCAGCCAGCATCTATGGAAAAGAGTACAGTCAGTGGTGTGGACTGAAATGTCAACTGTATTCCCTTTCCATAGATACTGCCTGGCCTGCTGAATTCCTCCAGCATTTTATGTGTGTTGCTTGGATTTCCAGCATTTGTAGATTTTCTCTTGTTGGGCCCTACAGTACACCAGGCCGGGTTCTGAAAGACTATGTAGCCCAGCTGACGGATATATTCAACATCTCGCTGGAACAATCACACAAAATGCTGGTGGAACACAGCAGGCCAGGCAGCATCTATAGGAACGAAGTACAGTCGATGTTTCGGGCCGAGACCCTTCGTCAGGACTAACTGAAAGAAGAGATAGTAAGAGATTTGAAAGTGGGAGGGAGAGGGGGAGATCTGAAATGATAGGAGAAGACAGGAGAGGGAGGGATACAGCTAAGAGCTGGAAAGGTGATTGGTGAAAGGGATACACAGCTGGAGAAGGGAAAGGATCATGGGACAGGAGTCCTAGGGAGAAAGAAAGGGGAGGGGAGCACCAGAGGGAGATGGAGAGCAGGCAAGGAGTGATTGTGAGAGGGGTAGAGAGAAAATAAAAAATGGAGAGATAAAAAAGGGGGAATAATAAATAAATAGATAAGGGATGGGGTAAGAAGGGGAGGAGGGGCGTTAACAGAAGTTAGAGAAATCAGTGTTCGTGCCATCAGGTTGGAGGCTACCCAGATGGAATATCAGGTGTTGTTTATCCAACCTGTGTGTGGCTTCATCTTGACAGTAGAGGAGGCCATGGATAGACATATCAGAATGGGAATGGGACGTGGAATTAAAATGTGTTGCCACTGGGAGATCCTGCTTTCTCTGGTGGACAGAGCATAGTACTTGACTTGACTTGGCCAGAAGTTGGGTGAATCTGTAGAACTCTTTGCCACAGATGGCTATGGAGGCCAAGTCATTGAGTATTTTTAAAGTGGAGGTTAGTAGGTTCTTGGTTAGTAAAGACATCAAAGGTTACGGGCAGAAGGTGGGGATGATGGAGTTGAGAGAGAAAATAAATCGACCGTGATGGAGCAGACTAGATGGGCCAAATGTCCTTATTCTGCTCCTATGCCTTATGGTCTTATAATATTGAGATTAATAGCATAGATTTTAATGATCCAGCACTGTTATGTGCCTCAGAGTACTGCAAGCACCATTAATGTGAAGTTTTGGGAGTCTGTAAATGAATACATTAGGTTTAAAATTAAATTTTAAGAATTTTATTTTCTGATCACTTATTAAGTTTGCCAACTATGTGTACACATAATCTTTTACAGAGAATTCGGTGTCCCATTGTACATAATTTTGGGAGATGATTTTCTTCTAACAGTTCACAGTAATGCCGTGCATTTGGAATATTATCATGATGATGTACATTCATCAGTTCCCAGAAGCTAATGGGTTACTAGTGCACTGATTAGGATCAGTAAGCTATATGTTTTGGGCACAGCAGACTTAAGGTTTCTTTCATATCAATTAGTTTGATCTATAAGACTTGCCCACATGTTATGGGCTACTATGGGCAGAAGCTCCCACTTGCTTTAAAAAGGCAACAGTTATACCAGTGAAACTGAAGAATAATGTGGGCTGCCTTAATGACTGTCACCCGGTAGCACTCACATCGACAGTGATGAAATGCTTTGAGAGGTTGGTTATGACTAGACTGAACTCCTGCCTCAACAAGGACCTGGACCCATTGCAATTTACCTATTGCCTCAATAGGTCAACGGCAGATGCTCTTCACATGGCTTTCGACCATCTAGCCAACACAAACACCTACGTCAGGATGCTATCGATCGACTATAGCTCAGCATTTAATACCATCATTCCCACAATCCTAATAGAGAAGTTGCAGAACCTGGACTTCTGTACCTCCCTCTGTAATTGGATCCTCGACTTCCTAACTGGAATACCACAGTCTGCGGATTGGTGATAACACAGCTTCTTCGCTGATGATCAACACTGGCACACCTCAGGGGTGTGTGGTTAGCCCACTGCTCTACTCTCTATATACACATGACTGTGTGGCTATGCATAGCTGAAACACCATTTACAAATTTGATGATACAACCATTGTTGGTAGAATCTCAGGTGGTGATGAGAGAGCATACAGGAGTGAGATATGCCAACTAGTAGAATGATGCCGCAGCAACATCCTAGCACTCAATGTCAGTAAGACGAAAGAGCTGATTGTGGACTTCAGGAAGGGTAAGATGAAGGAACACATACCAATCTTCACAGAGGGATCAGAAGTAGAGTGAGTGAGCATCTTCAAGTTCCGCAGTGTCAAGATCTCTGAAGATCTAACCTGGTCCCAGCATATCAATGTAATCATAAAGAAAGCAAGCCAGCAGCTATACTTTATTAGGAGTTTGAAGTGATCTGGCATGTCAACAAATACACTCAAAAACTTCCATAGTTTCACCGTGGAGAGCATTCTGACAGACTGGATCACCATCTGGTATGGGGGGAGGAGCTACTGCACAGGACTGAAAGAAGCTGCAGAAGGTTGTAAGTCTAGTCAGCTCCTTCTTGGATACTAGTCTACAAAGTATCCAGGACATCTTTAGGAAGTGGTGTCTCAAAGGCAGCATCCATTATTAAAGACCAACAGCACCCAAGGCATGCCCTTTTCTCACTGTTACCATCAGGTAGGAGATACAGAAGCCTGAAGGCACACACTCAGCGATTCAGGAACAGCTTCTTTTCCCCTCTGCCATCTGATTCCTAAATGGACTTTGAAGCTTTGGACACTACCTCACTTTATTTTAATATACAGTATTTTTGTTTTTGCACTTTTTTAATAATCTATTCAATATACGTAATTGGTTTACTTTTTAATTTATTTTTTTATTTTATTTATTATTTTTTCCTCTCTGCTAGATTATGTATTGCATTGAATTGCTGCTGCTAAGTTAGCAAATTTCACATCACATGCCGGTGATAATAAAACTGATTCTGATGCTGACATGTTGTGAGATGGTTTCTGTGTTAATAAGCACATAAAGGTTTGGAATAAGTATTTCTTCTACTTTCTCAGATCAAGGGGGACTTGAGAGAAATGGAAAAGAATGTATAAACTTGGGAATGAGAAAGCAATTATGTTCATTCTTCTGTACGTTACCTTGGTGGAATTTTATTCTTGGTGCAGGTTTAAAGTTTTGGTTGTTGGAGAAGAAGGGAATGAAGGCCGGAAGCAAGATAACATAAAAAGGTAATCTTATTTACTATTCTTATCTCGGGTTTTGCAAATCATGTGTAGATTTTTAAAAGGTTTGGCAGTTGGGCATTGACTGGATATCATTGATACTAGAAAAGATTTCTGTACCCTTGGAAGCCAGGTTCTCGTAGGGGAGAGGGGGCAGACAGAGCTTTTGATCTGAAAACCCTCCCCTCAAGATAGCCAAAAAATTTTTGGTGATATTTGATCACAAACAAGAGTTCCTCCAGTATTTTGTGTGTGGTGATATTTGATGTTGTGAGATAATGTAACCCAGGTGAAAGTGTTGTCATGTCCAATGAATTTTACTTGACCTTCCTACCTACCTTGTTAGCTGTGGCTCTTTGAGTGCTCGTCAGAGTTCTTTATTAAAAGTGTTTCTGCTTCCATTGTAATTTTAGACCCTAACCCTATTTCTTTTTGGGTTAAAAGATTTTACTCACTCTCTGCTTTCCTAAGTTATGGTTGTCTCCCTCCTCCTCCACCTTGTTTAGGCTTTGCATTCAATGTAGTCCCTCTCATCTGAAATAACACCAACTTATTTGGTGTCATTTCAGAGCTATAATTCCTCATCTCTGGCAATCTCTAAAATATCCTCAGTTGCCCCTTTTGATAATGCCCAAAATTATTGCCCTGTGGTCAGCAATCCAGTTAAGATCTCCCGAGTTTTCTTTGCATTGACTTCACTAAAAAAAAATGTGTGAACAATGTTTAGCAAGTTGCTCATTTTACTGTGGCACAATATTGAAACATCATTGGAAGAAAGGGGCTAAAGCGGGTTACACTGCCCAACAAGCCTGCTCCATCATTAGCCTTTGCTTTACTTTCCTGTATGTTCCCATAACCCTTGATTTTCCTTAAAAATCTACTCTGGCCTTGAATATGTTCAGTGATTCAGCCTCAGTAGTTCTGTGGGTACAGAATTCCACAGATACAAGATGACTAAAGAAGAAATTTCTACAAATTTCTGTCTACAATAGCTAAACCCATTGTGCTTCAAAGGAACGCAGAATCCCTTTTCTTTAGAGTGGTAAAGAAGTCATAACGAATGCATCATTGGGCACCACGGTAGCATGGTGGTTAGCTCGACGCTATTACAGCTCAAGCATTGGGAGTTTGGAGTTCAGCTCCAGCGTCCTCTGTATGCAAATTTCTACATTCTTTCCTGTAGACGCATGCATTTGCTCAGAGAGCTCCACTTCCCTCCCAAGTTCCAAAGACCTTCTGGTTAGTAGATTAATTGGTCATTGTGTCCTGTGATTAGGCTAGGGTTAAATCAGGGGATGACTGGGTAGTACGATTCTTTGGGCCGGAAGAGCCTATTCCATACTGTTACACTAAATAAGTAAAAATAAAATAAATCTTTCCTTACCATGTAGAGCTGACATAATAGCACTGTCCAAATTTTAAAAGTTATTGGTAGCAGAAAAATTTGGAGAGTTTAGCTGATAGCAGTTGATTAGAGGAATCAAGTGTTTTCTAAACCTCCAAATGATAAGTACTTAATGCAGACCAAGTTGTATTTCTCTGTAAATAAGAGATTCAGCAGATGCTAGACATCCAGAGTAACACACACACATTGCTGGAGGAACTCTGCAGCTCAGGCAGTGTCTATTGAGGGGGAAGAAAAAGAGTTGATGATCTTGAATGAAACCCTAAATGCCTCCTCAGTCAAGAGACTGTAGTAAATTTACCTTTCTGTTTTTCTCTTGTAGCACGGATGATATCCATTATTTGGTCCTGCAAAATTTCATCCAGAGTACACTGGCTCTATCAGATATACAGATGAAATCATGTCAGTCCTTCCAGGTATTTATGTACCGTTACAATCCAGTAGACTCAAGAACATTGTATTTTTAATGACTCTTTCAATTTAAGATCTGACTTTATGTCAGGTTATGTTTTAAATTGGATTTTGCCAAAGAAATGGAAAGGGGCACTCTCCACTGTCTCTTGCTCTTGAATAGTATTGAATTGCCACCTGAAAATATGCAGTTGTAAATCACGACAAAGTTTGCTGTGTTAGTTCAGTGTTCCTCCACTTGCTGCCTAATCCAGGAAATCATTTGAAATGTGTATTTCAGCTCCTCATGCAAGTGTAAAGTAAGCTGAAGGTGTTTTCACGATGAGTTTCTAATGATGTGCTAATGAATGTTCAGCCATCTATACATGGTTTTTTAAAAAAAACCTAATTTTGTGGGTATAATTGTTCATACAAATATTTCAAAATAGAGCTCATTTAAGCATTTTGGTATTTTGGCTACTGAAACCTTTAGACATGAGAGTAGAATTAGGCCATTCGGCCCATTGAGTCTGGTCTTCCATTCCATCATGGCTGATATATTATCCCTCTCAACCCTCTCAACTCCTAAAACGATCTAGGGACTATAAAGAATTTGAAGGTATTGACAATCATCTTGAATGTTACAATGAAAATGAAGATTTGGAGGAAGCATCATCGATAGCATTGTATGAAGGCTGTCCATTATCTGCAATAGATGTCTGCACTGCTTTTGTTCATTTAGTCAATCAAAAGAATGTGCCAGCATACACTGGATGAATTCCTCTGTTGCTGACTATTAGGAACGAATACAGTTTTATAGTACTGTGGTAGTATTGATAGGTTTTTAATTTGTTCTGTATTTCTTTAAATACATAGTTTTATCACTCAGTTAATTGGGTTAAAATGTACTGGTCCTGATGTGTCCCTATTAAACAGAATCTATTATATTGCATTGTGTACATATATGCAATTGGGTTAAAAACTTAAGTTATCTAGCGGTATTCCCCTTGTTCTTTACTCCGCACGGCTCACATTGCTTCTGAAAATTAACTTATTTTTGCTCTTTCCTAGTTCTGATGAAGGGTCTCAGATTTGAAACTTTTTAACTGTTGCCCTTTCTACATCTGCTGCCTGACCTGCTGAGTATTTCCAGCATTTTCTATTTTTGCTGAGTTCACAGCTTTGATGCCAGGGATCCTCTTCATTCAAAATGCTGGAGGAACTCAGCAGGCCAGGCACCCTCTATGGAAAAGAGTAAACAGTCGAGACCCTTCATCTTGGCCCAAACTATCGACTGTTTACTCTTTTCCATAGATGCTGGCTGGCCTGCTGAGTTCCGCCATCATTTTGTATGTGTTGCTTTGGATTTTCAGCTTCTGCAGATTTTCTCGTTTGTGGTCCTCTTTATCCCCTGGCCGCAGAGATTCCTTGCTCTCTTTGCTAAGTGTTTTGTTGATTGAAGAAGAGAGAGTACTGTTACTTCATGGCTAGTTACAAATTTTTGTCCAATGTAAATTGAGTAAAGAATTGGTGCATTATGTGTGGAGCAAGAGTGACAAAGGAGTAGTAGGATTAAATGTTGGGCATGCTACACGCTGGGCAACTTACAGTGAACCAGGCCTACTGCGGCGAAAGTTCTGAGTAAAAATTATGATCAGAGTACATGCATGTCACTGCATACAACCCTGAGATTTGTTTTCTGCAGACATACTTAGCAAATCTATAGAACAATAACTGTAAACTGTAAGCATCAGGAACTGTAAACCTTAAACTGTGCAAATGCAGATAATACATAAATAGCAAGCATGAAATAACAAGATAAAAGAATTCTTTAAATGAGTGAAATTATACCCTTTTGTTCAAGAGCTTGATGGCTGGGACAGTAACTGCTCTTGAAACTGTTGGTGTGAGTCTGAAGCACTTGTACCTTCTACTTGATGTCAGCAGTGAGAAAAGAGCATGGCCTGGGTGGTAAGGGTCTTTGATAATGGATGCTGTTTTCCTACGACAACGTTTCATGTAGATGTGCTCAGCGGTTGAGAGGGTTTTACCCTTGATGTACTGGGCCAAATCCACTACCTTTTATACAATTTTCCGCTCAAAGACATTGGTGTTCCCTTACCAGGCTGCAATGCAGCCAGTCAGCACACTTTCCACCACATCTATAGAAGTTTGCCAAAATTTTTGATGACATGCCAAATCTCCGCAGACTCCTGAGGAAGTGGAGGCACTATCATACTTACTTTGCAATTATATTTATATGATGGGCCAAGGACAGGTCTTCTAAGATGGAGAGACCCAGGAATTTAAAGTTACTGATCGTCTGATGATTACTGGCTCATGGACCTCTGGTTTCCCTCTCCTGAAGTTTGCGATCGGTCCTTTGGTTTTATTGACATTAATTGAGGGGCTGTTGTTTATTGCACCACTCAGCCAAATTTTCAATTTCTGCTGATTCGTCACCACCTTTGATACAGCCTTGAAAGTCCACACAAAAAGAGAGAGCCTTGTTAGGAGGCCCAGTCGATTTACCGCGTGATCAGTCGGCCTCTTGCACTTGCCACATTCTTGTAATCGATCCGATGTATTCTACACCTGTCCTGCCAATGGTTAAGTGCATCTGTCCTGCAAACAGCTTAGCTGTAAAAGCACTAGCATTGAAACTGGAAAATCTAGACCCTGTTGAATTAACTGAATGAATAAAACATTGAGACCCTGGGTGATGAAGATAGTGTTACTGAACTCAGCTGTGATGTTCTTTGGCTGTAAGCATAGAGATACATCAAAGCAAAACCTTTTTCACGGTGAGCTGTGATAATCACTGGTACATTGCTTGCAGAAGAAATTTAGTCACAGGGCCATTCAGTTAACCATACTTTCTTCAATTTAATGTTTTTTGTAGCAGTGGTTTCCACACCATTGAATGTGCAGTGTGCTTTCTACAGAAAAATAAAAATATATCCTTGATATAGCACTTGCAATATATGGTGATATTTTGCAGGCAGGATCAGATTCAATAACGCCTGTATATCACAGGTAGTTCGCAAAACCACCAGATATGCTCTGAGCTACAAATCAAAATCGTATGTCGTGAAATTTGTTGTTTTGCAGCAGCGGTAGAGTGCAGTACATAAAGTACAGTAGATTCCGGACTACAGAGCGCACCTGATTAAAAGCTGCACGTTCTAATTTTAGAAAGAAAATCAATTTTGTACTTGTACAGGCCGCACCGGATTTTAAGCCGCAGGTGTCCCACGTTGTAATATGAGATATTTACACAAAAAGATATTACATGTGAGGATTTTTTAACTTTTAATTAAATCCGTATGGTAACATAAACAAATACATATTACAAATGCTTTTTTTCAAACAGTGCCTGTAACACAGCTACTTTTAAATATACATACGTATCGGTAACACACAAATTATGTTGCGTATACTTTTTTACTGAACAGTGCACGAACAACATTCCAATATCTCCTAACGACTGGTAAAAAAAAAATATATATACTGCAGCCTACCAGGAAAAGTTATTGATCGCCTTCTTCATCTTCCTCCTGCGCACTAAAACCATCAAAGTCCTCTTCTTCAGTGTCCGAATTGAACAACCTCAGGATCTCATCACTCACTTCAGTCTCTTCATTGTCGCTCTCACTTGAGCGCACGCGGTCCTCTTCATCACGCAGCAGTCCAGCCTTTCGAAACCCGTTAGTGATGGTGGATGTTGTGACATGGCTCCACGCATTTAGGATCCACTGGCAGACTTGAATTAAAGATGCTCTTCGCATGCGTCCTGTTTTGGTAAAGGATTTCTCGCCGCTCGTCATCCAAGCCTCCCACTCAACACGCAGCGCAGTTTTTTTCTGTGAAAAAATCCCCCTGGTCGCTTGGCGTAGCACTCTCTCAGCCAATCCTTCATTAGACTCCATCATCCAACCTTTCTTATTGACTTTCACCATGATTTCTTTTGGGAATTTTTCCTTTGGCATTGTCAGCCGCTTAAAAATCACCATCGGTGGAAGCTTTAGTCCGGATGCTGTGCAGCTCAGAACACAAGTAAAATGCGTTCTCTCATGGCCACTTGTTTTCTTTGTGATGGACGAGTCACCTTTTTTATTAACAGTCTGAGTGAGAGGCAGGTCAAACGTCAAAGGTACTTCATCCATATTTATGATATCATCTGGCCCGATGGAATTCTCCGCTATCTTTGTTTGAGTGAATGTGCGGAAGTTAGCAAGCTTTTCCTCGTGGTCGGGAGGGAGCTGCTGACACAGAGTCGTGCGTACCCTGACGGACAGGCCTTTTCGTCTCATAAATCTAAAACACCACGATGGCCCACCTCTAAAATCTTCGATTTTCATTTTGGTGGCGATTGCTTTAGCCTTCAGTCTGATCTGCACGGTGGAAACACCACGGCTGCCTGCTCTCTGTGTGTTAACCCAGTCTTCAAGAAAGTTTTCAATTTCAGGCCATCTGCTATGATTACCTCTGACAGCTTTTGTCGTCTTTTTGCATTGACTCAGTTCTTCACGCTGGCGTCTCCACCGTCTCACCATCGATTCATTTATGCCAAGATTATGTGCAGCAGCTCGATTTCCTTCTTCAACCGCCAGATTGATCGCCTTTAACTTAAAAGCTGCATCATATGCTTTTCTTCGAGTGTTTTCCATGTTGATGAGGGTGAGTACAAATGACTGATTTACAATAATTTAATTGTGAAAGTGCGCTTGATTTATCGTACAATTTCATTGGACCTCTGAACTACTCATCAATTTTATTGGTCTACTGTTACGAGGCAAAATGTTTTTGGCGGCATGAAAAAAAAAACATGCATTAGCCGCACTGTAGTATAGGCCGCAGTGTTGCCGCAGTTTTCAAAGCGTGGGAAAAAAGTAGCGGCTTATAGTCCGGAATTTACGGTACTAATAATAAGTATCATATATTTTAAAAAATTTAAGTACTGCAGAAAGAGCAAAAATATTAAGGTAATGGTCATGGGTTCATTGTCTGTCCAGAAATCTGATTGTGGAGGGGAGGTCGCCCAGAACTACTCTCTAGTCTACTAGAACTAGAAGTCATGCATGGATTAAGGGTGAAAGGCAAAATGTTTAAGGGGATCATGATGGAGATCTTCCTCACTCAAAGGGTGATGAGAGTTGGAATGAGCTGCCAACAGAACTGGTGGATTCAGGTTTGATTTCAATGTTTAGAAGTTTGGATAACTACATAGTTGGGAGGGGTATGGCAGGCTATGGTCCAGGCTGCAGATTGATGGATGAGCAGAATAATAGTTTGGCATGGACTAGATGGGCCAAAGAGCCTGTTTCTATGCTGTAGTGTTCTAAGACTTTAAGGCAAGGATCCAGTTGTGGAAGAAGGTACAGAGGCCCAGGTTTTGAAGCTTTTTGATTAGCACTGAGAGGATGATTACGTTGAACACTGTATAACCTTTTTACTTCCTTTGTCGCTTTATCGTGGTAAAAAGAACTAACACACTGAAATACTGACAGTGAAACAGTCTTTCTAAGCAGGAACAAATAAAAAAATTACACAGGTTGTTTAAAAAAAAAACAGCCACAACCCTCGCTGTTGCATTGAAGCCAAAGGTTCTTTTGTAAATAGCATGTAAATATGTTTGGGTCAGAAATTTCCCCTTGGGGATGAATAACGTATCTATCTAATATGAGTTTAGTGTAAAATATGTATTATTCCCCTAGACTTTTCACCTTTACAAACAATACAAGGACGAAATCCTAGTGAAGGTGTTCCTGGACTTCCAGCAGAGGAGCTTGGTAAACCGCCGCAGGGTCAGTAAAGGTTTGGGTCCAAAGAAGAGCAGAGCCTTGCCCTTTGCAGCAATGTCATATCAGTTGTCACAGACATACTACAGGTACGTAGTGGGACATTTCAACTTTTTAAGCTTTTTTGAAAACAGTCAGTTTGAGTTTGTATGTTGTTGATTCTGAAAATGATGCTGGTTCACCAGGCATCCTGTTACAGTTAGATTTGTTACGAGGGTTCAAGAATCTTGTCATAGAAGCACATAATACAGAAACAGCCCTCTGTCTCCCCAAATCCATGCCAAGCACCCATTGGTGTTAATCCTACAGTGTTTCCCACTTTGTTCTCCCCATGTTCTCAACAACACTCTCCTAATCCTACCACACGCCTGTACAATGGGCGTGATTTACAGTGGTCAAGTAAGCTACCAACATGCACATCTTTGGGATCTGGGAGGAATGAGGAACATCTGAGGTAACCTGTGTGGTCACAGGGAAAACCAAACTTCTGGAATGAATCCCACTCACTGGAGCTGTGAGGTGTTTTTTTTTCCATTTGCTGTGACACCTTAAGCTTACATAGCGACTTTCGTTAGCTGTGTCAGTTAGAAACCTATTCTTGGTTACCTGTTTAGCTCTTTGGATCTGTGTTCAATTAACATGTATACTCAGTGGCTACCTTATTAAGTACCTCCGGTAGCTAATAAAATGGCCACAGTGTATGTTTGTTGTCTTCTGCTGCTGTAGCCCATCCGTTTCAGAGTTCAGAGATGCTCTATTGCACACCACTGTTTTAATGGCTGGTTATTTAAGTTACTGTCAATGTCCTATCAGCTTGAACCAGTCTAGCCATTCTCCTCTGACTTTTCTCATTAAAAAAGTGTTTTTGCTCACAGAACTTCCACTCATAGGATTTTTTTTGTTTGTTTTTGGCGCCATTCTGTTTAAATTCTAGAGACTGTTGTGTGTGAAAATCCCAGGAGATCAGCAGCTTCTGGGATGCTCAAACTACCCTGCCTGGAACCAACAAACATTTCACAGTCGAAGTCACTTAGTTCTCTTTTCTTCCCCATTCTGATGTTTGGTCTGAGCAATAACTGAGCCTTTTGTATGTGTTTTTACATATTGAGTTGCTAATTGGCTGATATTTACATTACTGAGCAGGTGTACCTAATAAAGTGGTCACCAAGTGTAGAAAACTCACTGTTACTTTGTTCGAATGTTTACTTCAAATTCCTGACCTCAAAAATTTTATTGAGAGTTCAGCTACTGTTCGAGGAAAGGGTTAGATTGATCCTAGAGGACGTTTAATGATTGGCACAATATCCTGGGCTGAAGGGTTTGTACTGTAATGTTTTATGCAGGGGTAGCATTTATTCCATTTGCAAAACAATATTTGTTTGGTGGAGGACTGTGTTTACTCTCTGTTTAACGACACCCTCTGTGTTGGTAGGCACAATTACTAAATTATTAGCCGTTTTGAGCTCCAGGTGACTAGATATTGTTTGACTGCATTGAACTTTCCTGTTGGTTTGCCTAGGTCTTGCTGTCCATAAAACATAGCAGCAGAATAAGACCAAGCAGCCCATTGAGTTTGCTCCACCATTCCATCATGGCCACATTATTAACCTTTCTCAAAACCATTCCCCTACCTTCTCCCTGTAACCTTTGACACCCTTATGATCAAAGATCTATGAACTTCCACTTCAAATATACCCAATGATTTGTCATCTCTAGCCACCTGAAGCAATGAATTCATGAGATTCACCACCCTCTGCTAAAGAAATTCCTCTTTATCTCTGTTCTAAAGGGACATCTTTTGATTTTGAAGCTGTGCCCTCTGATACTAGACTCTCCCCCCCTATAAGAAGCATCCTCTCTGTGTAGGCCTTGCAATATTCAATAGATTTCAATAAGATCTCCCTTCATTTTTCTAAACTTCAGCAAGTACAGGCTCAGAGCCATCAAAAACTCTTTGTACATAAATCATTTCATTCCTGGGATCATTCTGGTGAATCTGCTCTGGATCCCCTCCAATGATAGCTCATCCTTTCTTAGATAAGGAGCCCAACACTGCTCAAGTGCAGTCTCACTGATGCCTTATAAAGTCTCAGAATTGCAATCTTGCTCTATATTCTAGTCAAAGAACAAGATAGGTTGTTGCATTGGTTCCATCTATCTCAAATGGGTTATGCTGTTTTTGTTTGGTGTTCTGAAAGCTCCTAGATTTTCTAACATTTCATGTGGATGATTTTTTTCTAGGCACTTTGTCTGGCGCTTTCCGAGTAATATTTGTTCCGAATCATATAAGTTTGTGCAAAAACTGAAGAGTACAGGAGCAGCAGATCTCCCCAACGTCTTTTCATTCCAGGACATAGATGCGTCCACTGAGGCTGATATGGTCACCTACCCTCTGGATGGAAATGGTGGCTGCTGTGTAGCTACGATATCCTTGTTTATCCTCGGTCTGCTCTCTTTCCACGTCTCAATCCCTGAGCAGATTGTGGTTGTGGACAGTATGCTGGTAGATAATGAAGTCATAAAAAGGTACGGGCATCAGGTTTTCATAGATGAATATTTCCCCAAGCCCAGTTCCTACTGTTATTTATGCTTTTTGGTACTTCTGTTACTATTGGGTGAAAATGTTTGGAGTTCAGACGTGCTGACAGACTTTTTATCAGTGTTCGGATACGTGTTAATTAGATTCAGAGTGAAATTTGATTTGGCAGAAAGCTGGTGCTTTCATGTAATCCAAATCCATTTTTATTTGGAATTTTACAGACTGTATTTTCTAACCTATAGTGATGAGAATAGCCACAATCAGCAACACCTCATATTCTGCCTGGGTAGCCACCAGGATGGCATGAACATCGATTTCCCTATTCTGGTTCTCCTTTCCTTTCCCTTCACCTGCCTATCACCTCCCTTTGCGGCCGCTCCTTCCTCCCTTTCTCCTGTGGTCCACTCTCCTGTCAAATTCCTTCCTCAGCCCTTTACCTTTTCCACCTATCATCTTTCAGCTTCTCGCTTCAGTTCCTCCCCACCACCGACATACCTATCTTCACCCTCGTCTGATCTCACCTGTCACCTTTCAGCTTGTACTCCGTTCCTTGCCCCCGCTTTCTTATCGTGGCTTCTTTGCATCTACCTTTCCAGTCCTGATGAAAGGTCTTGGCCCAAAACGTCGACTGTTTATTCCCTTCCATATATGCCGCCTGACCTGCTGAGTCCTTACCTGGGGTTCCTAACCTTTTTTTATGCCATAGACCCCTACCATTAACCGATTGATCCATGCACCTCAGGTTGAGAACTCCTGCTTTAAACTGTGTTTACATTTTTACATAATGTAATTGTCTGGTATTTTATACCAGGCCACAATAGACTGAGTGACTACTCTGTCAAGCATCATGAGTAATCAAGACTGTATTCATTATTGAAATGATGTTCATAGTTACAGGTGTCAAAGCCTGGGTGTTATTTTGAGTAAAATGTTGATAACCTAGTTGCAGTCAGGTGTAACTATTGTCCTGAATTTTGAGAGTAAGTGACTGCAAATCCCAGATTCAGAATTAGATTTATTATCACTGACATATGTTGTGAAATTTGTTGTTTTGCAGCAGCAGTACATTGGAATACATGAAAACAATAAATTACTGTAAGAAATATTAAAATTTAAAATTAACTAAGTAGTACACAATGAGACCAAAATTAGTGAGGTCATGTTCATGGGGTGATTCAGTGTCTGGTCATAAAACTAATAGCAGAATGGAAGAAACTGTTCCTAAAACATTGAGTCTGTGTCTTCAAGCTCCTGTACCACCACCTTGATAGTATTAATGAGAAGAGAGCATGTCCTGGATAATGAGGGGAAGGGGTCTTTAATGATGGATTTTTTTTTGAGGCGTTGCCTTTTGAAGATGTTCCCAAAGCTGTGAAGGCTAGTGCCATGATGCAGCTGGCTGAGTTTGCAACCTTCTGCAGCCTTTCCATCCTGTACAGTAGCCCCTGCATACCAGACTGTGATGCAAACAGTTATAAAGTTCTCCACAGCACATCTGTAGAAATTTGCTAGAGTATTTGGTGACATACCAAATCCCTTGAAACTCCTAATGAAATATAGCTGCTGCTGTAACTACTTCATAATTGCATCAATATGGTGGGCCCAGGATAGATCCCTATATCCCATACACAAGTGTCCCCAACTTCAGGATTCCTTCATGCATGGAAGTAGAAACCCTGAATTCATTGACTCTCTTTCCTTTTATTAATCCCAAAATGGATTTAATATGAAGCCCTACATCAGTGTGCAAGTTGTGCTGTTCCTAAGCACTAATTGTTGAGAACTGAATGATCATATAGTTTATCATTGGCTGAGTACTTCTCATGCTTTAGCTCGACTGGACATTTGAGTTTTTAAGTAATTAACTCTGCTTTCATATGTGTTAGGTTGGGGAAGGAAAGCATCGAAGATGATGAGGAGGATGAGCTGGAAGATGTTGGGAGTAAGCCCAAATTTGAAGTGAAGGCTCCTCAGGCCTCGCATACTAATTACTTGCTAATGAGAGGGTACTATGCACCAGGCATTGTGAGCACACGGAACCTTAATCCAAACGACAACATAGTGGTAAACTCCTGTCGGGTGAGGTTAAAAATCCGTTCAACGTCAGCTCAAGGAAGCTTGAGCACCCACGATGGTGAGTCATTAAGTTTTAGAATGCCATTTCTTGTGTTGTCATAACTATTGAACCTTTCAGTTTGCATGTCTTATTTATCCAAGACTGAGCAATTTTTCTAATTGCACAATCATTTGCACGCCAGAGATCGTGAGGAGTAGTTGGATAGTGCCTTGTGGGAGCAGGTTTTTAAAAAAAGCAAGTGGGGCTGGTCAGGATATTCTGATTCTGAAATAGTGGGATAATTAGGAATGCAGCAAAGGCCAATAAAAATAAATTAGATTTAAGCAGAGCGGCCATTGTGTGAATGGGATAGTGTTAGAGAGGGGATGTAATGTTGCCTATAAGGCAGTGATTAGTCAGATTGCACTTGGAGTACTGTGAGGAGCTTTGGGCCTGATAACCGGCATTGGAGAGGGTCCAGAGGTATTTCATGAGAATAATTCCAAGTATGAAAAGGGTTAACATATGAGGAGCATTTGATGCCTCCTGGTCTGTACTGGCTGGAGTTTAGAAGGATGAGGGGGATCTTATTGAAACTTTTCAAATATTGAAAGGCCTAGATAGAGTGGATGTAAAGTGTATGTTTCCTATAGTGGAGGAGTCTAGGACCAGAGTGCACAGTCTCAGAATAGAGGGACATTCAGTTAGAACTGAGATGAGGAAAAGTTTCTTTAGTCAGTGTGGTTAATCTATGGAATTCATTGCCATAGGTGGTTATGCAGGTATAGTTGTTGGTATATTTAAGGTGGAGGGTAATAGTTTCTTGATTAATCAGGGTGTCAAAGTTTATGGGGAGAAGGCTGGAGAGAGATAATAACTCAGTCATGATGGAATGGTGGAGCAAAATCGATGAGCCAAATGACCTCATTCTGTTCATGTGTCTTATGGGAAACTGAGACCTTGGCTCAATGAGCTTCTGCGAGGAGAGCAGAGGCTGTATATAGATTTTTTTTTTGGATAATTTACTTTCTTTCCTTATTGCAGTTAGAGCAGTGTGGACATCAGGCAGAATAGCGTAATGCTGTTGTGGGATTTGGAAAGGCAGAGAGACCTCCAGTGTCCCAAATGACAGCATCTGCAAGAAGTGCTTCCAGCTGCAGACCATGTTAGGTTGCAGAGCTTCTTGTTTTGTTGCCATCATTTGTAGTAGTTACAATTATAGTTAACCATTAGTAATAATTATAATTATAGTTTTTGTCTAACTATTTGATAAATGCAGTTATATCTTTCTCTCATGGCAGATCTAGCCACTTTGTTTCAGACAGACTCAGGACCAGGTGCTCTACCTCCATCATTCACAAAGGTGTTTAAACCCAGCACTACTGAGTATGGAGGAGAGAAAGTTCAGAAACATTTTGAAGAGGAGCTCGGGTACAGCCCTGAGGATCTGGTGGCCGTGCAGGAGATCTCCAGTGCAGTTGAAGAATGCTCCAACTTTGGGATTGAGATAACAAAATTAGCTCAGAGATTTGCTCAGTACGAAGAGGTCTTGAATGCTAGGACCAGGACTTTAAGGCAGTACTTACAGGTTTGTTTAAATGTAAAAATATTTCTAGACTGTTTCTGGTTGATTGCAAGTTTCTAAGTGTAAATTGTGATTGCCTGCTTATGAGTCTAGTAAATGCATAAGCCTATGTTACATCTGTATTTTGTTTAACTTGGTAATGTCCTTTTGTATTTTACAACTGCTCAATCAGAGTGTCAGACACTCAGAGCCAATAGGCTGGTCCTGGACTTATGTCCACTTGGCATAATTTACTTATTATCATTTAATTATTTCTGGTTTTATTTTGCTATATTTCTACTCTCTTATTAGTTGGTGCAACTGTAACGAAACTCAACTTCCCTCGGGATCAATAAAGTATGTCTGTCTATCTGTAAAAAGCAATACTATTGTTAACTGTCCAGCCATTTAGGATTATGAAAGTGTGGGTTCGCTTGAAGATATATTTTTCTTAAAATGTGCTTATTTTAGTTCTGAAGTTAAATGTATCACTTTTGGTCTAGTGTTAAATAAAGACAAGTCTCACTACCTACAAAATGCTGGAGGAACTCAGCAGGTTAGGCAGCATCTTTGAAAAGTCATAGTTTTGGGCCAAAGCCCTTTGTCAGGACTGGGAAAGACAGGGAAGAAGGAAGAACAAGAAGGTGAGAGGTGGTAAAGGCTGAAGAAGCAGAAATCTGATAGGAGAGGAAAGTGGACTATGGGAGAAGGGGAAGGAGGGGGGACCGATAGATGTGGCTACCTGCTGGAAGCTAGTGTTTATTCAGTATCAAGCTTTGGTGTGACTGCATCAGGAATATGGTGTACAAGTATGCTAACACTACTTAAGGGTTACACACACAAAGTGCTGAAGGAGTTCAGCAGCTCAGGCAGCATTCATGGAAATGAATAAAAGGTCGAAGTTTTGGGCTGAGGCTCTTCTTCAGGACTGGAAATGAAGGAGGAAGATGCCAGAATAAAAAGATGGGGAGGGGGTGGGTGAAGGAGGACAAGCTAGAAGATGATAGGTGAAGTCAGGTGGGGGAGGTGAGGGAAGAAGTAAGAAGCTGGGAGATGATAGGTGGAAAAGGTGCAGAGGGCTAGGGGAGAAGGAACCTGATAGGAGAGGAGAGTTGACTCTGGGAGAAAGGGAAGAAGGAGGGGCACCAGGGAGAGGTGATAAGCAGGCGAGGAGAAGAGGAAAGAAGCCAAATTAATAATAGATTAGGGCAGAGGTGGGGGGAAAATACTGGCAGAAGAAATTGATCAGCAAACGCAAGGAAATCTGCAGATGCTGGAAATTCAAGCAGCACACACAAGATGCTGGTGGAGCGCAGCAGGCCAGGCAACACGAGGAAATCTGCAGATGCTGGAAATTCAAGAAACACACACACGTTTTTAAATCTCTTACTGTCTTTCCTTTCCATTAGTCCTGACGAAGGGTCTCGGCCCGAAACGTCGACAGTGCTTCTTCCTATAGATGCTGCCTGGCCTGCTGTGTTCCACCAGCATTTTGTGTGTGTTGTTAGAAAAAGTTGATGATTATATCATCAGGTTGGAGGCTACCCAGACAGAATATGAGGTGTTGTTCCTCTACACTGAGAGTGGCCTCATCTTGGCAGAAGAAGAAGCCATTGACCAAACATGTCAGAATGGGAATGCGATAGGAATTAAAGCTGTTGGCCATTGGGAAATTCTGCTTATTGCGGATGGAGTGAAGGTTCTTGACAAAGTGGCCCCCCGATTTTTATCGGGTGGCACCAATGTAGAGGAGGTTGCATCGGGAGTTCCAGTTGCAATAGATGACCCCAACAGATTTGCAGGTGAAGTGTTGTTTGGGGCCCTGAATGGAGGTAAGGGAAGAGGTGAATCGGTAGATGCAGCATTTCTGCAGTTTGCAAGGATATATGCAGGAGCGAGATTAGTGGGGAGGGATTAATAGAGAAAGGAATCTTGGAGGAAATGATCCCTATGGAAAAGGGAAGAAGTAAAGAATGGTGGTAGAATCCCATTGGAGATGGCAGAAGTTGTAGAGAATGATGTGTTGGTTGTGGAGACTCATATAGTGGGTGGTAGTTGAAAACTAGAAACCTGAAGGGAGGGTTGATAGAGGAGGAAAGAACCCAAAACTCATTAAAGATGAGTTTTAATGCTTAAAGATTAATGCTTAAATGAGTTTAAACGCTTAAAGATTGGACACTAACAGAGGAAAAACAGATCAGATTGCAGGAATTCTTTGTGATTTAAAATTAATTGGAGTGAATAAGTTAAATGGTTGAAGAGTGGTTTGTTAAATGATTGCAACAATTTTGCAGTTTACTTGAGGTTTGATTCGTCTTGCAGGATTTGATTGCATTGGACCAAGTGATTGAAGTCGGTGGCTCAACGACACGGTTGGTTGCAATAACACACGCTTACCCATGGATGCTACATCCATTTTGTGTTTGGAAGAGTAATGAGAAGTCTGTTTCTCTTCCCAAGAGGGGATCCGAGCCTAGCAGTGAAATGAGCCGTTCAGAGACGGACACAAAAGACATTGTGCCAGGTGATCTCACTGAAGTGCAGAGGATGGGTGTAAATCGTGATCTTACTACTACCACCTCAATGGAAGGTGTTGAGCAGCACAATTCTGAGTGCACAACCACACAGAATGAGCCAGTTTGTTCAGGTGATACATCTATTGCGACTGGAAATAAAAGAACTAGTGAAGAAACTGAAGCAGAAGCAGTTGACCACGTAAATCCTTGTAAACGGCCTCGGGAAAGTGAACCTTCTGAGCTAAGCTTGGATTCCTCAGATCTGCAAAAGAGCGCAGCAGATGAAGCAAAAACCAGCTTCTCCCAACATCTGTCGCCTTCTGCCTTCTCACTGGAAAATAACCCAGATCAGCAGACGGATCCAGGGAGGCTAAGCAGCAAGCAGGTTCCGGATGGAGACGAGAGCTGTGAAGGGTTTAATTCTTCAGGTGATGTTAAAAGTCTAAACACCTCTTCAGAAATGACTGCTGAGGAGTATCGTGGCCAGCCAGGCCACCAGTCCGTGAGAGATGACGAAGCAAAGCCCACTTTGAGTCAGGGACACACTGAAACAATCCATCCTGTGGAAGAGCAAGTTCTCAAAGGTGATAAATCTGCAGTGAATCCCGAGAAGAATTTACCACATGACCAAGATCCTCAAGTAAGCAAGAGTCAGGACAGACCTGGTCTTCAGAAGGAAGGTAATTTGAGTCTACAGAGCTTGCATTATGGTAACTGTTCTTACACACATTGGAACATTGGTTCTTGTCACTTTAAACTAGTCTAGTTTACGGAATACAAGAGACCATATGACATTAGAGCAGAATTAGGCTTTTGACCCATTGAGTTTGCTCCACCATTCAATCATGGCGGATTTATTCTCCCTGTCAACCCCATTCTCTATCCTTCTCCCTGTAACCATTAATACCCTTACTATTCAAGAATCTATCATCCTCCACTTTAAATATACCCAATAACTTGGCCTTCACAGTCATCTGTGGCAATGAGTTCCACAGATTCACTACCCCTCTGGCTAATGAAATTCCTCCTCATCTCTCTTCTAAAGGACATCCTTGTGTTGTGGGGGTGTGGCCACTTGTCCGAAAGGAAAACTCTTCTCCACATGCACTCTATCTAGGCTTTTCAATATTCAATAGGTTTTACTGAGATTCTCCCTTCACTCTTGTGATGAGAGATTCTGCAGATGCTGGGAATCTTGAGCAACACACACAAAATGCTGGAGGAACTAAGTCAGGCAACATCTATGGAGGAAAATAAATGGTCGTCATTTTGGGCTGAGATGAAGGGTCTTGGCCCAAAACATCAACTGTTTATTCCCTTGTCTAGATGCTGCCTGACTTGCCGTGTTCCTCCAGTATTTTGTGCGTGTGTGTGCGTTGCTCCAATTTTTGGAAAAGAGTTTGTTATACTTCTAGGCTGGAACAGAGAGTCTTCAAGTATCGAACACGACTTTTTAAATCTTCAGAAGTCGAATCGATGCGAGATAAGTGTTCAGCATGTTTGTCCACTCTAGCGTTGATCCGATCCAGATTGGCGTCCAGCTGGTTGAAAGCAGTTCTAAATTCCTTTAAAATATTGTCTCGGTGTTGTTCCAGCGCAGCAAGGGTCTCAGTCGGCAGAGCCGAAACTTCCTTTCTCCTGGATTTAGAACTCTTGTTAGACGTTGTACGGTAGATGTGTTCGCAGGCGAGTGAAAGAGACCAAATAAAGTTCCTAACTAAGGTTTAAAAAAGTGGAGACATTTAGTGCAAAGATAGCAAAAATAACGGAACAAAAGTTCAGAGCAGCTAAGCAATCGCCATCTTACCGAAAGTCCGTTGCTCCAATTTTTGAAATGTTTCATTAGTTATTCATTGCAGCTTCCATGTAATGATGTTTGTCATGGTAAAGCTCCTTAAACATTCTGGTGTTAGGATAATTTTTTTAACCTACTATGTTGTAACATCGTCCAGAAACGTGAACATGAACAGAACTCTGAAATGTCCACCGTGGAGCAACTCAGAACCATAGTGAGGAGAACAAGTGTGACTACATTCTGCATCCTTCTCACTCTCCAGCCCTTGCCTCACTGGCAGGAAGATGAGCAGGATGTGACGGATCCAATTTGAGAGTTGGGGTCATTAGTGCAGGGAATTGGCTGCAGTGTCCCACGACCACTGGTGCTGCTGGGTATTTGGGAATTATTGAATTTAAAGACTTATGGTAATGTTATTGGATTAGTGATCCTAAAATCTGAGCTAATGATCCAGGGATGCTTCACAGCTAATGATCTAATGATTCACAGTAGCTTGCCAATTTAAACACTGTCAGTGAAATAAAACTGCAACTAATAAGAATAAAGCTTTTGGGCAGCTCGGTAATGTAATTGTTGGTGTAAAACTGATACAGCACCAGCGACCCAAGTTCAATTCCTACTGCTTGCTGCTGTCTGTAAGGAGTTTGTATGTTCTGCCCTTGACAACGTGGGTGTAAGTGGGTGGCGCAGGCTCGTTGGACCTGTTACTCTTTTTTTTAAAAAATTATAAAATGATATAAATGTATAAAATGTTTTATCTTATTTTAAAACAATAAAATAATACACCAGAGATTAGAAAGCGCACCATATCCAGAATTTTTTTAAAAAGCATAAAAATGTGTAATTTTAAAAATCCTCTAGTTTACCAGTGTTTTTGGAGAAATTTGCTTTCTGTGCTGTGTTTGGCTATGTGACTTGAGACTCACAGCTGGGTCACAGATGCCTCTTCACTGTTTTTATTGAAATAACACAGCAGGACATTCTTTTCCAAGAATAATTAGAAAAGGGCAGTAAATGCTGAAACAAAAACAGAATGGTGGAAATACTCAGCAGGTTGGGCAGCATCTGTGGAAGGAGATATGGTAAGGTTTCAGGCTTGGAATCCTTCCTCAGAAAGGGGGAAAAAAAACAGAAAAAAAACACAATTTAGTTTTCAGTAGGAGAGAAGATATCAGTTAAAAGTCAGACAGTGCTCGAGGATCTGAAGTCATGTAACCAGGCAGAGCAGAGAACAGGTTTACTGTAAGAACACTGATACACCAGAGCATTTTTTATTATACTTCTGAAGCATTCTTTAATTTGAAGGGTTTTATTATTTGTTATTGCTGATGTTTTTTGTTTCAGTTTTATTTTACATTCTTAATATTGTAGGGTAATGTAATGGGTGGCATTGTCCATGATAGAAACTATTCTACATAATTCACAAACACCATCATTGAGTTGTGTTCGCTTTAAGAGACTTTATGTGCTGTATTGATTATCAGTGTAAAGCAACACAAGTGAATCTGCAGATGCTGGAAATAAATAAAAACACAAAATTCACACCTGATGAAGGGTTTTGGCCCGAAACGTCATCACTACCTCCTCCCATAGATACTGTCTGGCCTGCTGAGTTCTGCCAGCATTTTGTGTTTTTACCAGTGTAAGGCAGCTGCTTTAGGTGTTTGCAATGGAAGTAAAGGGCTACAGATTTTGCTAAGCACATAAAACGACTGTCACATATCTTATTTGCAAAATCTTGCAACATTTTTTTAAATTCCAGAAAAATGTTGTAACTTTTATAATTTCCATTTGGCCCATTGAGTCATTCTGGCATTCAATCAATTTCAGGTGTTTTATTCTTTTGAATTTACAGATTTTGTTTTAAAAACATTTTAATTTCAGGTATAGTGAATCCAAGCAGCTTAAAATGGGAAATTGCCAGGAACTGAAATGAAATTCTCTTTCCCAGCTCTGATGAAGGGACCTCAAGCTGAACTGTTCACTGTTTCTCTTTCCGCAAGTTATATATGACATGCTGAGTATTTCCAGCAACTTAAGTTGGAGCCCTTTAACTTTTTTTTACCATTAAATGCTTATTTTATGAGTGAAAAGAAACCACAAGTTGCCTACCTCATTGTCTCAGTTTTCCTAAGGAAAATTATATTTGGTTGTAAATGGCTAGAGCAGACAATGATTTATGACTTTTCTTTTAGCTGTCTGAAGCTTTCTCTATCCTCTGTTGTTCATTTGGTTTTGTATCTAAAAGCATTAGTTCCTCTGCATGCTTGGTAACACTCATTTGATACCTTCAGAAACATTGGATTTGTATGAAGAATAACTAATGAGAGGACAGGTTTCGGCATGGTTTTGTGGGCCGAAGGGCCTGTATTGTGCTGTAGACTTTCTATGTTTCTGTGAGAGACATCTCAATTTTCTTTAAACATCTTGTTTTGCAAAAACATTTTATTTCTAATCCATCGAGTCTTTTATTTTGATAACTCTTAGAATTAAAACTAAAATTGCTTTTAATCTTTCACTGTAGGAGATACGGTTAAGGAGGATGTCAAGATGGACAGTATCTTGCAGACCGAATCAGACAAGTAGGTGTTTAACATTATTACAATCATACATTTTAATTGAAAGTGGGAAATCTCTAATCAAGAAATAGTGAATCTGTACTTGAGCTTGTGTGATGATGAATTGTGCTGTTATTGACCAGATCTCCAATAATTTTGATAATATTAGCCTGGTGGTACACAAACAGGCTCTGCCATCTATTAACTCGTATGTCTAATCAGGACTCTGACATGAATGGAAAATGCACTATTTCAGGAAGTTTGAATAGAGAATATATTGAATAGAGGCCTTCATAGGTCCCCAAGCCCAGCACATCAGCACCTTCCCACCAATCTCGTCAGTCACTGCTTCTTTCCCAGGAAAAAGTATAATCACAGGATTCCCTTATCTTGGCCATGACAGTACAGTTCCACAGTCATACCCAAGACAACTTCCCAACAGCCAGCTGAGTATTGGATGCTCTAGGCGGGATGAGATGATATGAGTTGATTGCCATTGTAAAGTATTCGTAGTTATTCATTAGCAAAATAAAATGGCAAAGGAGAATCTATATTTTAAAAGATTTCATTCTCATGAAATAACTAAATGTCTTGTTAAATCTTACAGTGAATACGAGCAGATTAGTTTTTTCTGCCATCCCTGGAGGATTGTTGATGGGAGCCTGAATAAACCTGTGTGTAAAGGAATGATAGAAGCTGTCCTGTACCATATAATGGCAAAACCTGGGATCACAGAACAGAAACTATTAAGCTACTACAGTGCTGTACTGCAGCCTGTAGTTGTGAGGGAATTACTACGGGTGAGTTTTTTTAATATATATTGGTAGATGGAAATGGTTTATAATGTGAATTCCGTTGGGATTGTGGCACATGGCCAAGTGGTTAAGGTGCTGGACTAGCAATCTGAAGTTTGTGAGTTTGAGCCCCAGCCAAGGCAGCGTGTTGTGTCCTTGAGCAAGGCATTTAACCACACATTGCTCCAGTCCACCCAGCTGAAAATGGGTGCTGGCAAAACGATGGGGGTTAACCTCGCAATAGACTGGCGTCCTATCCGGGGGGGGGGGGGCAGATGAGTCTCGTACTCTCAGTCACTTCACGCCACGGAAACCAGCATGAGCACCAGCGTGATGAGCCTGTAAGGCTCGGGACAGACTTTAACTAACCATTGGGATTACACTCCTGATAGGTAATGAATATTTATAGAGAATGTAATTCCCAGTGATCAGGCCATTTCTGAGCTGTGAATGGTTAATTGGCTGGAGGAACTCAGCAGGTCAGACAACATTTGTAGAGGGGAAAAGTGGTCAATGTTTCAGATCAGGAGGTTAATTAAGTTTTATTCATATTTTTTTTTTGGAAGGTAAGACCAAATTTGCCAGAATGAGCTTTCAGCTGCTTTTATTTTGTTACAAGCAACATCAATTAAACAGGAGACAGTGTTTTCGCAATAATTGTTATACTCTCTTTATCTGGGTAGTTTCAGGTTTTTTTGTGGGCAAGTTCCATGATTTTAACATGACCAAATAACACGGTCCTTCCATGAAAGGTGCTCACGTCCATTATATCTGTAGCAATGTGAATACAAGATTCTGCAGGTGCTAGAAGTCTTGAGCAATGCCGAAGGAACTCAGCAGGTCATAATACAAGCATGCATATTATACTTGCACAGTGCCATTTATAAGCTGGCAACACTGGGAACCACTTCACAGCTAATGACGTACTGCTGAACTGAAGTCATTTGCAGAACACGGCAGTCATGGGGGTTAAGTATTTACTCCCACCTGAAAGAATAAGACCTCGTTTAACATCACGTCCATAAGGCTGATTTGGACCATGGGAGGAAGTTGGACAGTGTACTACTGCATTCACTAATTAATTTGGTTCACAATTGTTGAGTAAACCCATGTGATGACCAAAAGCTGCATCCCACAATTTTTGCAAAACCAGATGTATTATTTTTGCCGCTCATGAGAACAAAGGCTTAGTGGCATTTTAAGTATTCACTAGGTTAAAAAGTTGTTTGGAAAATGATGCCCATTGTCATTGTTGTTCTTTAACACTAAATTAAATTTCCTAGGCAGCAGTTCAATGTATCATTTTATTGCCTTTGTTCTATAGATGGACATTTAGAGAAAGCATAGAGCCCACTCTGTATTGTGTTGCAAATGTGGATGTTTTTTTGAGGGAGGAATGAAAGGAGGTTTGGGGTGTTAACTTGTTCAGCTTGGTTTACTGTTGCTTAAAGATTGGCTTTATTTGTCACAGATGGATAGAAACATGCAGTGAAATGCGTTATTTCTGTCAAATCAAATCAGTGAGGATTGTGCAGGGCAGCTCACAAGTGTTGCCACGCTTCTGGCATCAACATAGCATGTCCACAACTCACTAACCCTAACCATACGTCTTTGGAATGTGGGAGGAAACCAGAACACCCCGAGGAAACCCACGCGGTGGCGGGGAGTACGTACAATCTCCTTGCAGACAGTATTGGGAATTGAACCCTATTCCTGTAGCTGGTGGTGTTAAGCATTGCGCCAACCGTTACATACCATAATCTTATCAGTTATTTAATTAATCACAGACAAGATTTCTGCTCAAGAAATAGCACCTCTTATTACAAATGTTGAGAGCATCACTACAAGTTTTCAATAATTTGTTTTATCGTGGTATTGAAATGTTAGTTGAAACACGTTCAGTATTGTAATGAAGGTTTCTACATGTTGAGAGAATGGACTTTACTGACCTGGAATTTCTCTCTCGTTCCCAGGGTCTGGAAAGCATTGGCTGCATCCAAAAACGTTACTTGACCAAAACCAAACCCGTGTCCTTGTTCTCTGCTCCAACAACTGTTCATGAGATGCAGGGGCACAAGTTGTCTGAAAGCTGCACTGTTTTTTATGAACCGACCATAGACTGTGTCATCAAACTCAGCAAAGTCTTTCCACACGAATCAAACTGGAACAAGTGGATACAGTAATATCACAGTTTACTTTTGTCTTCACATAAAGAAGGCTTCCACAGGAGCTGTGACTGTCCCGGGAGCCACCGTAACTATTTATATACCAGTTTGAAGATCAGGTTAAAGGGAAATAACCAAGGGTTACTAGAAAATGAGGAATAAATCATTTTACTAAAACTCACAGACTTTGTATTAGATTGCAATGCACCTTCGTTTTAATTCTGTGGCATTGATTACAGAACATGAATTTTAGTTTGTCAGATCCTTTTTTAAGACATGAATGTTTTTTAAGATATAACGTTGCTAGGACTTGAGGACCTCAACTATTGGGAATAGATGAATAGGTTCAGACTTTATTTCCTGCACCATACGAGGATGAGGGAAGATTTGATAGAGGTATACAAAATTATGAGGGGTATAGCCAAGGTAAATACAAGCTGGCTTTTTCCCTACTAAGGTTGTGTAAGACTAGAACTAGAGTTCATAGGTTAAAGGTGAAATTTTTAAGAGGAACCTGAGAGGATGTTGCAAGTGTGGTTTACACTGTCAGCAGAAGTGATGGATGTCGGTTTGATTTCAACATTTAGGAGATGTGGAGAGGTATGTGATTAGGAAGGGTATGACTGGCAGTGGTCCCGGTAAGGGTCAATGGGACTGGACAGAATAACAATTTGGCATGGCCCAGATAGACCTAAGGGTCTGTTTTTGCACTGTAGTGCTCTATGACTCTGAAGTGGCTTGAAGGAATAGTGATTTCAGGAAGAAGTGAGTTTTATTGCCTTTGGCATGTGTGACAGCACTGTGAAGAAGAGGATTACACGCAGTCAGAATTACAAGAATGTAGAGTGAAAGCACAAGGAGAGATTACACAGAGGAAATAGTCATGAGAGGGTTTTAAGTACCAGAGGTGAGGATTTACAGTACTCTGCAAAGGTCTTGGGTACCTAGCCATATATATGTGCCTAAGAATTTTGCACATTACTCTTGAGTGGAGGAGAGAACGAGTTTGTAAATCTGGCAGGAGCAACGGATGTTGGGAATAGCGAGGGTGGAGTTGGAGTGCTGTGGGAGGGGTGTGGGACAGAATGCCGGGCGTGGGGATGGGTGGCACGGGTGCAGACACACCCAGCCCTGAGATACCAGACAAGGTCATTTGCTTCCAAACAATTAGGTTATTGCTTCCTGCTCCCTCCCTTCTCCCTTCCCCTTTTCCCAACCAGGATTTCCCCTCTCCCTGCCCCCTTCTCACTCTCAGTCAACAATAGAGACCCATATCGGAATCAGATTTATCATCACTCACATATGTCATGAAATTTGTTTTTTTTTTGCGGCAGTACAGGGCAATACATAAAATACATAAACGTCTTAGGCACCCTAGCTACATATGCGTGCCTAAGAATTCTGCACAGTTCATTAAAACAAACATTTCTGCACTCTTTCCAGTGGGTAAGTATTGCAGGGTGAATGAGACTTCCAGAGCTGGAGACTAGCAATTTTAGAGAGGTCTGATTGATGTGCCTCACTAAGCATAGGCAAGGAGACTTACGGGTTAACGTCCAGTGGCCCTTTCCTGGATTGTTAGGCTTAAGCCATGCTGACATTTGTTCATGGATTTTACACCGGTAGATTTAGTATTGAAGCAAAGACAAACTGTGAAGCCCATGGGCTTCCTAACATTTCCATTGTGTCTCTCTCGCATGCCACAAGTAAAAGTACTTCAATCACTAGCTACTACCCTACAAGCTTTGCCTGTAGACTCACTGTGCAGTGGGTGCACTTCCTGTGATTGCCTTTGAAATGGAACCAGATTAACTATTGGAATCAGAGTCAGGTTTATTATCACTGGCATATGCAATTTGTTGCTTAGCAAGCCTCAGTCTGTAACTTTTGTTCATACCACTGGACCTGGACTTCTGAGATTCAGAGTGGAACTGCCCCAGTGCCACAGCTTTTCCACTTTTAAATGCCCTCTGGCACAAATTTCCTGTCATCCTCGGACATGATAAACAGCCGCCACAGTGCAATACCTAAAAATACCATAAACTGCAATCAAAATACATAAAAATATAAATGAATAGTGCAGCAAAGGGCAAAATAGTGAGGTGGTGTCGTGGACTATTTGGAAATCTGACAGCCCAGGCGGAAAAGCTGTTTCTAAAACATTTTGTGTGCAACTTCAGGCTCCTATACCTCTTCTCTGGTAGTCATGAGAGGGGGATTTGTCTTTGACCTAAAGGTCCTTCATGATGGATGGTGCCTTCTTGAGGCAGCAGCTTTTTGAAGATGCCCTCATTGGTGGATCTGTCCTCAAAGGAAAGATCACAAGGAAGTGGGGTGCAGTCGATGATTGCTCTGCACTGACTCCTTCCCAGAGCACTGGCGCAGAATGACCAGCTCCTTCACAGATTTGATCTACAAATGTGTCAGTCTTCTGCTTTCATACTGCCAATTCCTAATCTCACTTTGGATTGCGACCGTGATGAACTGGAGAAATAAAAGCCTATTGAAATATCTGCACAGCTTCTGATCACTGGAATATGCAATCTGTTGTTACTGCGTCTAAAGAAAATAGAAGGGATTCCGGTTAATTGGGACAACTGTTTGTCAAGTAACAAAAACTAAATCGAAAAAAAAAACTGCCCGGAGTCCTTTGGTTTATTTGGGGCTCTATGCCGCTTAATTGAGACAGGACACTGGTTCCGAACAGATTATCACTTGCGTCAATCGCGTAGGACACCGTGCTTGGAGCGATCATTTTTTAAACAGCGTCAGTTCCATGAATTTGTGTTCAAAAAGCAGTGATTTTTGTCTCTGATAGTTGGCAGTAAAACAATTCGGTACTGTTTTGCTCAACGCGGCTTCAAGCATTCGTGCTTAGAGATGCCAGAAACGGCCGGGACTGAAAATGAACCGGATTCACTTCAAGTTAGGAATTATGTAGGTATCGTCATTCATCTTGAATGTTACACTGGAAATGGAGATTTGGAGGGACGCAGTCATTGAAGGAATTGTCTTAAGTCAGTCCACTGTCTGTACTAGGTGTCTACACCGATTTTTTTCATTTACAGTCAGCCGAAAGTACAAAACAGAGGAATTCCTCGGTCAATAATTATTAATGAGCTAATACAATTTTATTGCACTGTAAAAGTATTGGTAGTGTTCTAATTTGTTCTGTATTTCATTTAAATACATAAATTGTTACCCATTTCAACAGTAGTTTGTCCGTTTTATATATTTTAACTATTTCCATGACCCTCCGGCTGGTTGGGACTGCCGCTTAATTGCGCCAAAATATATTGGTCCTGCTGTGTCCCTATTGACTGGAATCCACCAAATACCTGTGGTGCACTGCTCCATACCTACTACCACTTGTAGGATTTTCTGTTCAAGGGTATTGTTTCCATACCAGGCTGCGATGCCGCCAGTCAATACACTTCCCACTACACGTCTATAGAAGTTTGTCAAAGTTTTAGATGTCATGCCAAATCTCCACAAACTCCTAAAGAAATAGAGGTGCAGCTGTGTTTTCTTCGTAGTTGTACTTATCAACCTCAGAAAATAAAACACTGAGAAATTTGAAGTTGCTAAACCTCTCCATCTCTGATCCTCCGGTGATGACTGGCTCATGGACGTCTGATTTCCTCCTCCTCAAGCCAATGATCAGCTCCGTGGTCCTGCTGACGAGGTGGTTGTTATGGTGCCAGAGAGCGGATTATAGGGGTTGTCCAGACACTTGCAAAACTTGCCGCCTCCAACTCCATCTACACTTGCCGTGGCCTCGGGAAAGCAGTCGACGTATTCAAGAAACCCTCCCACCCTGATCATTCCTTCTTCCACACCCTCCCGTCAGGCAGAAGATACAAAAGATTTAAATTACAAGCCATCAGACTCCAGGCCAGCTTCGATCCTACTGTTGTCGCACACTTGAAGAAAAGACCTCTTATAAATTAAAGGTGAACTCTCGATCTCTCAAAGACACTGTCCACCCGCGCTTCAATTTCTCTGTAGCTACATCACACACAAAATGTTGGAGGAACTCAGCAGGCCAGGCAGCATCCACGGAAAAGAGTACCGAAAAGTCGACTCTTTTTCTGTAGATGCTGCCTGACCTGCTGAGCTCTTCCGGCATTTTGTGCGTGTGTTGCTTTGGATTTCCAGCTTCTGCAGATTTTCTCGTGTTTGACAATATTCTGCAAGAGCGTCTTCCTTTGCATGGGATGATCCGTCTGGGTGGCGCAGTTTTTTTTAACTGTACACGTGACAATAATAAACCAATGCCAGTTTGCCATAATAAGATAAGCAAGATGCCCCGACGTAGCGGTGGAAAGAGACATCTTACCTCACAAACTCCCCATCTGCAAGTTGATCCTTCAATTGGCCGTAAGCGACCTTGCAACATCCCGACAGCTGCCAACGGTTCAAGACAGGTTGGTGCATCTGTAAAAAAACATGAGCAGTTCTGAGACCATTAAAACCAGGTCTGAGCGTGAAAGTTTCATTGACTTGTGTGCAAATCGATGGCTGATATCAGAATCAGGTTAAGATCACTGGCATATGTAGTGAAATTTGTTTACTTTACCGCAGCAGTACAATCAAATAGGTGATAAAATAAATATAGAGAAAAACTTGAGATACATATGTCTATTAAATAGTTAAGTTAAAATAAGTAATGCAAAAAACAAAAATAGAAAAAGTAATGAAGTAGTGTTTATGGGTTCAATGTCCGTTTAGTAATCAGATGGCAGAGAGGAAGAAGCTGTTCCTGAATCACTGTGTGCGTGCCTTCAGGCTTCTGTACCTCCTACCTGGTGGTAACTATATGCAGAGGACAAGTCCTGGGTGGTGGCGATCTTTAATGATGGACGCCGCCTTCCTAAGGCACCGCACCTTCAAGATGTCTTGGATACTGCGGAAGCTGGTACCCATGATGGAGCCGACTAATTTTACAAGTTTCTGCAAATTACTACGATCTTGTGCAGTAGCCCCCGCCCCACGCCCCACATCTCCATACCAGACAACACATTCGATTTGTACATAAATTACTTAAGCATTCACCAGATAACTTCATGAAGCATTGCAGGTAAGTTAATTAACGTAGATATATGTTCACCGTACCATCTCGGACATGCGTTTAAGGTGAGAGGGGGTAATTTCAAAGGAGATGTGACGGGCAAGTTTTTGTTAACACACGGGGAGTGGAGGATGCCTGGATTGCGATGTCTGGGGTGGAGATAGAGACAGAAACGTTAGGGATTTTTCAGAGATGTTCAGATAGGCACGTGAATGGGAAGATATGGTAGGAAGAAGGGATTCGTTTAGTTGGCCATTTGGTTACTAATTTAATTTGTCCGGCATGCCATTGTGGGCCGAAGGGCTTGTCTCTGTGCTGTACTGTCCGATGTTCTACGTCTGTTAGTTTTTATTTAAGTTTTGAGACCATGATCACGGGACATGGGAACAAGTCCCGCGGTCGTGGTGAATACAGAGCAGAACTTAATCTTCAGTAAGCACTAGACAGGGGCCGCGGCTTTGCAGAGGTGGCTCGTTTCACCAAGGGCTAGACTGTCCGGGGAGCGAGTGGCCTCCCGTCCTGACACACGTGGGAGACCTAAGCGGTGCTGAGCCCCGATGTATTTTTGGACTGAGCATTTAAGGAATCCGGCCAGAACCACATCTGGAGTTGCCATTCAGCGCTGGACCTACAGAAGTCGAGGAGGTGGGCAGAGCGAATCGTGAGTGTTAAAACTTCGTGTTTTCTACTGATAATCCATCATCGATTTGCAGTACGTTCCCTCGCTAAAGAGCTTTCAGTAATTAAAAATAATGTCTCTTAATACTGGAAGCGGTATTAAGCTTTAGGTACGTTGTGCTTGTCTTTATTTCGCACGAGGTTCAAACTATTGGGGAATAAAATGGTCAGACAAATGACTTAAGAGCTTTATTTATAAACGGACTTATCCAGAAAATGTGTCCAACATTTACAGTGCATAGTTTCAGATTTTCAACATCAGCAAATGTATTTAATCCGGATCAGACAAAGTAAACTGAAGTTAAATGCTGTCTTGCAAAGAGAAAAAAAGATGTTCCTTAATCAGGAATAAACTCAGTGGTCAGTTTATTGGGTACCTCCTGTACCTAATAAAGTGGCCACTGAGTGTACGTTAATGGTCTTCTGCTGTTGCCCTAAAGTTTTACTTAAGGGTTCCACATTTGTTGCACGTAGAGATACTCTTGCACGCACCACTGTTGTTACACGTGGTTATTTGAGTTACCCCAGCCTTCCTGTCAGCTTGAACTAGTCTGCCATTCTGCTCTGACTTCCCTCATTATAAATGCATTTTCTCCCACAGAACTGCTGCTCACTGGAAGTGTTTTTTCTGCACCATTCCTTGTAAACGCTAGAGGGTGCTGTGTGTGAAAATCCCAGGAGATCAGCAGTTTCTGAGATACTCAAATCACCCCATCTGACACCAACAACCATTCCATGGTCAATGGCAATTAGATCACATTTCTTCCCCATTCTGATATTTGGCCTGAACAACAGCTGAATCCCTTGACCATGCCTGCATGCTTTGATACATTGAGTTGCTGCCACGTGATTGGCTGATTGGATATTTGCATTGTGGCCACTGAGTGTATGTAATTGCAACTCAGGGAGAGAGAGCAATTAACCTTGCAGTAAATAAAGTCTTTTTTTAAAAACAAAAATGTGACTAATTGGCAGAAGGGTCACAAACCCAAGGGTGCAGGATGGGAACAAAAGGAATCAGACCTGAGGGAAGAAAATGTTTTCTCACAGTGAGTGGGTCAGACACTGGAACGTATTGCCATTTAGAAGGGGGCTGGGTAAGTATGGGAAAGGAAAGTATTTGCAGGACTATGAGGAGAGAGGGTGATGCTGGATACTCCCTCGTAGAGCTGATATAGCCTCCTCCATGCTGTATCTGTTGAGTCATTCTGAGGGAGTTCACATGAGGAAAGCTATTACAAGGTGAAGCTCCCTCACTGACTGAACACTGTGGGAGTACTGAACCATTTCAAGAGATTGTGTTGACAGTCTTTAATGAAAAGCATCAAAACTCTAATGGAATGAATTGAGCATAAATTGTTCCATTGAATGACAAGTGATCTTCTGTCAGGGAAGCCGTGTTTCCACCATACATCACGCCCTGCCAGGGGTAGTGACAGGGGCAGATACATTTAGGGACATTTAAGAGATTCTTAGATGAGTGCATGGATCAAAGAAAAATAGAGGGCACTGAGGGAGCTTATGTTGATCTAGGAGTGGGTTAAAGGGTTGGCATAACATTATGGGCCAAAGGGTCTGCACTACGTTGAACAATGTTCCATCAGGCAATTACCTGTGCCAAATGCCAGTGAGTGTGGAGAAAGATGTAAGGGTCCTGGTCACAGTTCATCCAGAGGACTGATTTCTGAACTGTTCCCAGCGACTCTCAGCAAGATGGACATCAGGTGCTGCTGAAAGGCCATCAACTTGGTGAAAAACACCCATTCATCCACCTGAAGCTTGTTGGTCTCCTAGCACATGGAGATACTTGTAGAGCAGGGGTTCCCAACCTTTCCAATGCCACGTACCCTTATGATTAACCAAAGGGTCAGTGGACACCAGGTTGGGAACCCCTTTCATAGAGGAAAGCTGGCGACTGGCACACTTTTTGTACTTTTTGGAAGGGGTACTTTTTGAGGGACACCTGGAATTTTGATGCAGCCACCACAAGGACTCATTGGGGAAGGACCACAGACTAGTTTCTTCTATTACTGGATAGTGATGGGCTGAGATGGGTAGGGAAGTCCCTTAAATATTGTAATCACCCTATGATACTATTGGTTTTAAAAATGTATGTCAAGACCGCTTAATATATTGCCTACAAATGAAAGCCCTTGTACAGCTTATTTTTCCGTATACTTTTTATATAGAATAAAGTTTATTTTTGCTTGTCAGGTGCCAACTACAGGATGGGGAAAGGTTATATTTATGTTTGAAAAACTGTTACTCGCCGTGTGCCGCTAGGATTCATGCTGGGATCCTTATTGATCGTTACACACATTTAACAAATTGGTTATGGAGGTAGGAGGCATAGTTGGTAAGATGCAGGTAACATAAACATTGGTAGTGGTGTTGATACCAAGCATTCGAATTCTTAATAGATCAAATCAAGTCCAGTTTATTGTCATAGTACGGTGAAAACCTTGTTTGTAGCTGTATCACAGGTGCTTGTTGGGGGGATTGGGAGTCCTCATTGAGGCGGTCAGCAGTGGAAAAGGAAAGCGGCTTTAAGTTCCTGGTTGTCAACATCTCAAAAGACCAATCCTGGGCCCAACATACTGATGCAATCGTGTTGCCACGCCAGAGAGTACACTTCATTGGGAGTTTGAAGAGATTGTGTATGTCACCAAAGACTCTAGCGAATTTCTACAGACATACTGTGGAGAGCAATCTGACTGGTTGCATTACTATCTGGTATGGAGACACAAACACACAGGATTGGAAAAAGCTGCAGAGGATTGTACTGCATTGTTGAGCCAACTCTGTCATGGGCATAACCCTCTCCACCATCAAGATCAACATCAAAAGGTGGCTCCTTATCCATCTGGAAGGACCCACACCATCCAGAATATGCCTTCTTCTCATTACTTCTCAAAAATAACTGTGCAGTACATGATATTGGTGCAAAAAGGACACAGACACCAGTCCACAGAAGTGCAAGAGGTGGCCCATTATGTTACATTGCTGAGGTGGGATTAGGGTCATGTAACACCTGATAGTTGTAGGAAGTAGCTGTTCTTGAACCTGGTGGCGTGGGTCTTCCGGTGTGAAAGATAATCAACCAAGTAATCTGGAATGAGGTTAATATGGATGGTCATCTGATGGTTGGCATAGAGACTGGGGCCTGAAGGATGTGCTTCTGTGTCCAGTAACTCCATGACTGTGTGGCTTCAGCCCTGAAACACAGAAAACCACCTGCACAGTTCCACAAGATCTCAGGGCCAGGAGTTAGTCTGATGACTTGGTCCTCACTGTTATCCTGTTATTCTGAGTGAGCCTCAGCACTATTTCTGTATGCTTTCCCCCTCCCCAACTCCCCCTGAGTGCTCTTGAGTGAGTCTCACTTCCAAAGCTGTGTGTCTCCCCACTCACCTACCCCCCCCCCCCACCCAGGTAAGTCATCCCCGCCTCCTGAATGAGTCTCCCCTTTCCTCTGAGTGAGACTTCCCTGCCTACGGCTTGGTCTCCCCCTACCCCCGAAGTGACTCCCACCAGCTCACCTGCCACCCAGCTGTGTATCTCTGTCTCACTTTCTCATTGCACCCTGCCCAACGCGTGTTAAAATGCCCTGCCTGTTATGGCTGGTGTATTTCTGGTGAAGATTAGACATGAGGTCACAGATCACAAAGTTGGGTATTAAGATATCAATCAAGAAAAAAGAACACAGTGTGCTCCAATTTCTATTTCTTTCTCTTTTGAAACACTGATGGCTTAAGCCTTCTGCTCAACATGAATGTTGTGAAAATGAATATCATACAGAAAGCAGCATAAGCCACAGTGTGGGAAGATTTAGAGCAATGGGAGGGGGCAGAGGTGGTGGCTGGTTAGCAATAGTCTCTTGTCTGATAACTGTGATCACCTGTTCACTCTTAGTTGCCAAGATTCAGCGTCTGAACACCCCTACTACATTTTCAGATAGACGGAACTTGTGCCAGGTATTACTGAGTTGGGAAAGAATTTGCCATCGTGATCTGGAAATGTGGCAACAATGGATTTAATCAAATTGACAAGCAAAACTTTCCATGAGTAACTGACACAAAATGCTGGAGGAAGTCAACAGGTCAGGCACCATCTATTACTTACTTACTGCACGTTACACTGCTGGCATTTCGGGCAGCAGTGAAGGTCCTCCATCTCTGGTGGTGTTCAGGGCTTCCTTAGCTTCCTCTCAGTTTTCACTACCGTCAGTCATGCACGTCCCAGATGGAATCTCGGGAATACCATCACACACAGATGTAGAAGGAACCTTCATGCAATATACAGCAGGAACTCAGCAGGCCAGGCAGCATCTGTGGGAAAAAGTACAGTTGACTCTTTGGCCTTCATTGCTGTTTCCATGGCAATTTTGTTTTACCAGTCAGGGTTGTTAGCCCTGAGCTGAAACTGGAGGACCAGTGGACCACTGTTAGTCTGGCCTCCACCCTTTGACCTGTTTGGCATGGGTGACCCTACCAAGAGCCAAAGCGTAAAGTCCCGACTCCAGCCAAAATGGCTCTCGGGGTTATTGAGGCACTCAAGCCTCCAAACTGTGACAAGGTTGTGGTCGTTTCGTAGGCAGGCAGCATTTATGGAAAGGAATAAACAGTCGATGGTTTGGGCTGAGACCCTTCATCACAGTCGTGAAAGGAAGGGAGAAGAAGCAAGAATAAAAAGGTGGAAGGAGTACAAGCATGAAGTTGATAGGTGAGGCCAGGTGAAGGAAGGGAGATGACGTGAGAAGCTGGCACGTGATAGGTGGAAGAGGTAAAGAGCTGAAGAAGAGGGAATCTGATAGGAGAAGAGAGTGGATCATGGGAGAAGAAGAAGGAAGGACACCTTTTCTACCTTTACTACTTCTTCCTTTCACCATGTTATTCTGGCTTCCTCTCCCTTCTTTTCACAAACCTGAAAAAGGGTCCCGGTCCAAAGTATCAACTCTTTATTCCTTTCCATAGATGCCATTCCATAGACCTACTGAGTTCCTCCAGCATTTTGTGTGTATTGCTCAGTGCTTCCAGCAAAAGCAGAACCTCTGGTGTTTAAGCTGAGACAAGGTCTGGATGAACATGTTAAGAACCACTGATATGAACTCCGCAGGCAACTCTCCTCCAATTCACAGGTATGCCTGAACTCCCATTCCTGAGCTAGAAGATGACATTCCATTGTCCTTTGGATGAAGTGCCATACCGTCTGTCCTTTCACATGGAATAAATATATCTTGAGATGAGTGCCCTTGAGAACATACTGTATATTTAAGGCAGAGGTTGATAGAATCTTGATTGGTCAGGGCATGAAGGGATACAAAGAGAAGGCAGGAGATCGGGGCTGAGAGGAAAATTGGATCAGCCAGGATGAAATGGCAGAGCAGAATTGATAGGCCAAATGGTCTAATTCTGCTCCTATATCTTATGGACTTGCAGAGAACATCTATTCTTTACAAGGACTTTTGAGGTGGCAGAACAGGTGGGAGTTGCGATGCAGTGAGTGCATTGTCTGTGCTCATAATGAAGCGACATGCCCTATGAGCAGAAGGTGCTTTGTGCTCATGTCCCTCACAGCACAGAAAAAGGCCATCCAAAGATGACACTTCTGGTTATCAGAGATCAATTGTCTCTACCCCAAGATCACTGCAGGTATTACTCAGGGTATCTCCTAGCTCCTGCCATTGTCAGCTGCTTCCACAATGACTGTCCTCGTGTTGTTAAATGCAGTTGAATGTTGTGCAATAATCAGTGACTGTCTCAACCTAGAACTTTTATTGGTAGTCCAGAGCTCACCATAGAGGCCTGAAGGTTGAGTCTGTGAGTCTGGGCCAAGAACTGGACATTGGAGGCCCGACATCTGTGAGTTTTGGTGTGAGGAGATTTGGTATGTCACCAAAGACTCTAGCAAATTTCTACAGATGTACCATGGAGAGCATTCTAACTGGCTGCACCACCGTCTGGTATGGAAGGGCCACTGCACCGGATTGGCAAAAGCTGCAGGGAGTTGTGAACTCAGGCAGCTCTATCATGACAGTCTTCAATGGCTCCCCACCGTCAAAGACATCTTCAAAAGGCAATGCCTCAAAAAAGGTGACATTTGTCATTGAGGCATGCCCTCCTCTCATTACCACCATCAGAGAGGAGGTACAGGAGCCTGAGGACACACATTGAACAATTTAGGAACAAAATCTTGCCCACGCCATCAGATTTCTAAACGGACAATGAACCCATGGACATTACCTCACTACTTGTGCTCTTTTCTCAGAGGGGTGATTGATAAGTTCATGGCCTGAGGTAGAAGGAGATGAGTTATACAGCTCTCATTACAGGCACATGCAGGTCAACTCTTTGAGTGATTATGCAGAAGGTTTGAAGTTAATATCTCCTTCTAACTTAGGCCACGAACATATCAATCACCCCTTAAAAAAACATCCAGCATGTGGATTTAACAAGATGTTTTCGCTCATAGAACAGTCACTCGCTGGATTTTTTTTTTTGTTTTGGGCACAATTCTTTGTAAACTTCAGAGTCTGTTGTGCGTAAAAATCCCAGGAGATCAGCAGTTTCTGGGTAACTTAAATCACCCTGAGCAGCACCTAATTAATTAGCTTGTTTAGTTCGGCTTTTTTTCTTAAAGGTGTGCCAGGTGTGTTCTGTCTAGCACTGTCCCCCTGCTTGTAACGAGAGCTGTACAACTCATCTCCTTCTACCTTGGACCATGAACTTATCTATCACCCATCTGTGAACATTTTCTGTAGGTCCAAGATCCGTATGCTCCACGACCGCTGGACTAAGTGTGTAAATGTAGGAGGGGACTTTTCTAATATTGACTCCTTCTACCTTAGGCCACAAACTTATCAATCACCCCACGTATCTAATTATTTCTATATATGCAGTGGATTATGGTTAATTGGGTCATCAGTTAATCTTGGTAGGCGTTTATCTGGGACAAATCTTGAAGGAACAAAAACTAATTGAGAAAAAATATCCAGGATTCTCTTCATTTATTTGGGGCACTATGCCACTTAATTGGGACAGGGGACTGTTCCCAAACAGTTTCTAACTAGCATCAGTCGCAGGTATAATGTGGCCGTTAGACATTACAATGTACTTAGAGCGGCCTGTTTTTAAACAGCATCATTTGCACGTGCTTATGTTCAAAAGCAGTGATGTTTGCCACTGATAGTTGGCGAGAAATAAACAGTAAGATTATTCAGAATAGTTTTGCTCATTGTGGTTTCGAGCACACAGGATTGGAGATGACAGAAACAGCTGGGAGTGAAAATGAAATTATGTCACTGCTTCAACAAGGTGGGAACTATGAAGGATTTGAAGGTATCAACAATCATCTTGAATGTTACAATGAGAATGAAGATTTAGAAGGTGCAGTCATCAAAAGCATTGTATAAAGGCAGTCCATTATCTGCACTAGGTGTCTGTGCAGATCTTGTTCATTTACAGTCAATCAAAAGAACACGGCAGCGTACGTTACATGAATTGCTCTGTCGATAACTATTAAGAACTAAAACACAGTTTTTTAGTACAGTAGTAGCACTGGTGATGTTCTAATTAGTTCTGTATTTCATCTAAACACATAATTTGTTACTCAGTTAAATGGTAGTTTGTTTTTTCATATAGCTTTTTAACTATTTCCATGAAACTTCAGCTAAGTGCTTAATTGGGCCAAAATGTACTGGTTCCGATGTGTCCCAAATTAACTGGAATCTACTGTACTTCTTATTGAAATGTAGAGTATATTTTATCTATTGCACTGTACTGCTGCTGAAAAACCACAAATGTCATGACATATGCCAGTGATGATAAGCTTGATTCTGAGTCTGAGAGTCTGAGTCTGGAAGACCTGAGGCGGCCAGTCCTGGCCCCTTCTCCCATCCCACAATGGGCAAAGCCTGAAAGCAGGTACCACCAGGCTCAAGGACAGCTTCCATCCCACTGTTACCAGATTCTTGACCAGACCTCTTCAATTGATCAGATGGACTCTTGGTATCATTGTTATGATATTGCATTTTATTGTTCACCTGCACTGCACTCCCTCGGTAGCTGTTACACTGCAATCTGTTATTGTTTTACCTTGTACTATCTCAATGCACTATGTAATAGTTCGATCTGTATGAAGAATTGCAAGACAAGCTCTTCACTGCTTCTTGGTACACATGGCAATATTAAACCAATACCAATATATTGATGAATTAAGTCCTGGAACACTCTACCCAACTGCACTGTAGGATGACCTTTACCAGGAGAACTCTACCTAAGTCCCTTATTGTCTTATACACCTCTATCAAGATTTGTTCCAGATAACTTGCTCCAGAGAAGTATCTTTAGCAGTTAATATCTTAACTTAGCTCGCTCACTCTCCTGCGAATGTTCATTCTTTTCCCTACGGTGCCGAGGCTGTGAACTGAGCCGGCTGTTGTGTGTTCCTGCCCTGCTGATGTAAAAACTGGGGACTGAGGCTTGGCTTGGGCCTACTCTGGTTGCTCCAGAAGTGGATCTGGAACTTGGTCTGGTTCAGGATGCTGTTGGCTAGCTTCTATTGTTTGCACGATGTGATATCTCTCTCTCTCTCTCTCTCTCTCTCTCTCTCTCTCTCTCTCCCTCTCCCTCTCCCTCTCCCTCTCCCTCTCCCTCTCCCTCTCCCTCTCCCTCTCCCTCTCCCTCTCCCTCTCCCTCTCCCTCTCCCTCTCCCTCTCCCTCTCCCTCTCCCTCTCCCTCTCCCTCTCCCTCTCCCTCTCCCTCTCCCCCTCCCCCTCCCCCTCCCCCTCCCCCTCCCCCTCCCCCTCCCCCTCCCCCTCCCCCTCCCCCTCCCCCTCCCCCTCCCCCTCCCCCTCCCCCTCCCCCTCCCCCTCCCCCTCCCCCTCCCCCTCCCCCTCCCCCTCCCCCTCCCCCTCCCCCTCCCCCTCCCCCTCCCCCTCCCCCTCCTCCTCCCCCTCCCCCTCCCCCTCCCTCTCCCCCTCCAGTGGTTTTTGGTCTATTTTTAATTGGGTTATTTGAGTTTCTTGCTTTGTGGCTGCCTATAAGCAGACAAATGTCAGGGTGTTTAATTTATGCGTTCTTTGATAATAAATGTCCTTTGCTTTGAACCGATTGCTTTTCACAGGGTTACTGAGGAGGATAACACCATGTCACACCAAGTCATAGAGCCACCTAGCTCCAGCCAGAAAGCAGGTGCCTCCTGTGCTGGCGATGTCTACACAGATACACTTGGCTTTGCTGCCATGGATTCCAATGTTCCAGGACTCTCGAAGGTTATCCTTCAGAAGTTAAATATGCAAGACTATAAAGATTACAGGTAAACACAAAGTACGCTGCAGATGCTGGGGTCAAAGCAACATGCACAACATGCTGGAGGAACTGAGCAGGTTATGCAGCATCCATGGGAGTGAGCAGTCAATGTTTCAGGCCATGACCTGACGAAGGGTCTCGGCCCGAAACGTTGACTGCTCGTTTCCAAGGATGTTGCCCGACCTGCTGAGTTCCTCCAGCGTGTTGTGAAGGTTACAGGTAACTGCATCTCTTGCATGGAACTTAAAATTGGAAATTTCTTTTAGGAAGGGGTGTTGTTGATAGGTTTACCTTCCCTTAACCTGCTTGATATTTGTTTTTATATGTACACTATGTACTCTAGAAATGGTTAGAGTGGCAGGCTTGGTATCCTGAAGAATATTGGTGGGCCAGTTGTGTCCATGTAGTGAATTGGTACTTGGGTTGGTGCGTGGATGTTACCCTGCTAAAGGTCTCCAGAACTAGGTTAAAGAGGTTAGTCATATTTGTCGCATTTACTTTGAAGCAGACAGAGAAATGCATCGTTTGCATCAAATCAAATTGGCAAGTTTCACCATGCTTCTGGCACCAACATAGAATACCCATAACAAGTTGATTCTGTGGTGTATTGGCCTTCATCAATCGTAGGACTGAATTTAGGAGCCAAGAGGTAATGTTGCAGCTATATAGGACCCTGGTCAGACCCCACTTGGAGTACTGTGCTCTGTTCTGTTCGCCTCACTACAGGAAGGATGTGGAAGCCATAGAAAGGGTGCAGAGGAGATTTTCAAGGCTGTTGCCTGGATTAGGGAGCATGTCTTCCGAGGATAAGTTGAGTGAACTCAGCCTTTTCTCCTTGGAGCGAAGGAGGATGAGAGGTGACCTGATAGAGGTGTACAAGATGATGAGAGGCATTGACTGTGTGGATAGTCAGAGGCTTTTTCCCAGGGCTGAAATGGCTAACACGAGAGGGCACAGGTTTAAGGTGCTGGGGAGTAGGTACAGAGGTGATGTCAGGGGTAAGTTTTTTACTCAGAGTAGTGAGTGCGTGGAATGGGCTGCCGGCAACGGTGGTGGAGGCAGATATGATAGGGTCTTTTAAGAGGCTTTTAGATAGGTATATGGAGCTTAGAAAAATAGAGGGCTATGGGTAAGCCTAGTAATTTCTAAGGTGGGGACATGTTCGGCACAACTTTGTGGGCTGAAGGACCTGTATTGTGCTGTATGTTTTCTATGTTTTCATAATTCACTATCGCTAACTGTACGTCCTTTGAATGTGGGAGGAAACCAGAGCACCCAGAGGAAACCCATGTGCAATAGGAAGAATATACATCCGTATAAGCCATGGCGGGAATTGAACCTTGATCTTTCAGTTGGCACTGTGGAAGTATTATGCTAATCGCTACACTACCATACCACCCTCAGAGCAATTCCTCCTCCTCCCTCCTTTTAAGGCAAGCTTGGAGAGTTAATGAATTTCCATCCCAGATACTCCAAGTGTATTCTAAGTAAGCTGATTGGTCTACAGAGGAGTCAAGGTCAAGGCTAAGCCAATGATTGCACCAATCATAATCAATGGAGCTAAATGGCTGACTCGGACTCCAGTTTTCGGGTTTTGTTGCTCCGAGTCAGGGAGGAATTTCTGCTGTTTCAATGTTTGCTGTTTCATTGGTGCAGAGCTGCTTTGGAGGGAAGAAAATCTGTCTCGGATTTCGGTATCCGTACTTACCAGGAGATGTTTCAAAAGATGGAGGATACCTTCAAATTCTGTGCAGAGTGCAAGAAGCTTCCGGAAGCGCTGCTGGACCAAAAAGGTCTCCGACGCTGCAAAAGGTAAGGGGCAATGGCCTAAGGAAAAGTGACAGCCAATGAGCAATTCAGCTGGTTGGTGAGCCACGGATTCTCTCTCAAGCTTCACTCTCAATGGTCAAGTCTTGGCTTCATTCAGGTTTGGGAGTGAACACAGAATCAACGGTTTGGGAGTGAATCAGTATCCTTGAACATTGGGTGGTGAATAAACTGATTGTAACTAGAATAAGTGAAATATCAAGCAAGGTTAAGACCATAATACATTAGAGCAGAATTATGCCATTTGGCCCATCCATTCAATCAGGGCTGATCCTTTTCTCCCCTCCTCAGCCCCATTCCCCGGCCTTCTCCCTGTAACTTTTGATGCTGTGGCCAATCAAGAACCTATCAATCTCTGAATTAAATACACCCAGCGATCTGGCCTCCACAGCTACCTGTGCTAACAGATCCCACAAATTCACCACCATCTGGCTAAAGAAGTTCCTCCGCATCTCAGTTTTAAATGGACACCCCCTCTATCCTGAGGCTGTGGCCGCCTTGTCCTAAACTCCCACACCATGGGAAATATGCTTTCCATATCTACTCTGTCTAGCCCTTTCAACATTCAAAAGGTTTCAATGAGATCCCCCTTCATCCTTCTAAATTCCATTGAGTACAGACTCAGAGCCATCAAATGTTCCTCGTATGGTAACCCTTTCATTCTCAGAATCATCCTCGTGAACCTCCTCTGAAACCTCTGCAACGCCAGCACATCTTTTCATAGATGATGAGCCCAAAACTGTTCACAATACCCAAGGCAAGGCCTTACCAGTGCCTTATAAAGCCTTGGCATCACATCCCTGCTCTTGTATTCCAGACCTCTTGAAATGAATGCTAACGTTGCATTTGCCTTCCTCATCACCGACTCTACCTGCAAGTTAACCTTTAGGTTGTTCTACACAATGGCTCCCGATTCCTTTGCATCTCAGATATTTGGATTTCCTCCCCGTTTAGAAAATAGTCTGCATTTATTTCTGCGACCAAAGTGCATGACCGTGCATTTTCCAACATTGTTTTATTTGCCACTTTCTTGCCCATTTTCCTAATCTGTTTATGTTCTTCTGCAGCCTGCCTGTTGCCTCAACACTAACTGCCCCTCGACCAATAAAAATAATGGTCAGTGCATACATGGTTGGCCCAAAGGCTTGTTCTTGTGGCGTATCCTTCTGTGTTCTAAGGAGATTCCGCTCCTCCTCTGCTGAAGGAAGATACTTTAAAGAAGCTCAAGGAAACATCATGACCATTAAATTCCCAACAGTTGAGGTGGTACAGCAGCGTAACGCTCAACAGTGCCATTGATAGCAAAATCGAGGTTCAATTGCTGCTCCCGACTGTTCTGCAAGGGTTTTGTCCCGGGGAAAGAAAACAACAACAAACAAGCTGAGACAATGTCACAGATGGACAATTGATGTAGATGGAGATGAAGGTAGCTGAAGTTGTAGAATTCTGTGTTGAGTCCAGATAATGCACCCAGGTGAGGTGCTCAAGCTTCAGTTGGGCCTCATTGTAACAGAAAAGAAGGAGACTAAGAGGTTTATAAAATCATGAGGGCCATACATAATGTAGATGGTCTTTTCCCAAAGGATCGTTGGTTCATTGTGTATCATGTCGTATGACATAGACGATCACGGTCTTTCCATGACCATGATTGTCCTTGGCAAATAGTGCCGCCTTCTTTACAAGATGGGTGACCCCGGCCAATATCAATACTCTTCAGAGATTGTCTGCCTGGTGTCAGGAGCTGCTCATGTAACCATCCACCACCCACTCCCATCGCTTCATGTGACCCAGATCAGGGTGATGGGGGAGCTAAGCAGGTGCTACACCTTGCACAAGGGTGACCTACGGGCTAGTGGAGGGAAGGAGTGCTGTTCCCCTCCTTTGCTAGAGACGTCTCTCCACCCTGCCACTCATTTTCTAAAGGTGAGTGACTCTAAACCAGGAAGGCACAGGGGGTATGTGAATGAGCCACCAGAGGTAGTGTTGGTGGGAAGTACATATGGACTGGTTCATGAATAGAAAAGGGAAGGCAACTTAGTCAGTCTGGATGAGTTGGGCCAATGAGACTGTATCCATGTAGGTGCGATCACTCACCTCGAGTATGATGTCCTCCTAAGGGGTTGTCTATTGGTGGGTCCTCAGGCGGCTGTAGATGCTGATCCAGGATCCATATATTCTGGTGCTGTGTGGACACCAGTAAGTGGTGGCTGTGGTTAGTGGTCGGGTCTTTTGGTTGATCAGCCTCTCCTTTCACAGCTGCCATTTCTACTCTGCAACACAGCTTCCTCTTGAACCGATTTCCTCCCGGTGCATCAATTGCATGCAATGTCTTTCCGCTTCGTAGTTGTAATGTTGTGCCACTCTGTGAATCAGTGACTCGAGGAGGCTCCAGGTCAACATTTCAGTTCAGTGACTTGCACCACAATGATATCAAAGTTGGATAAACACAAGAGAATCTGCAGATGCTGGAAATTCTCATTCTCTCTCTCTCTCTCTCTCTCTCTCTCTCTCTCACTCTCACTCTCACTCTCACTCTCTCACTCTCTCACTCTCTCACACTCTCACACTCTCACTCTCTCACTCTCTCACACTCTCACACTCTCACACTCTCACACTCTCACACTCTCACACTCTCACACTCTCACACTCTCACACTCTCACACTCTCACACTCTCACACTCTCACACTCTCACACTCTCACACTCTCACACTCTCACACTCTCACACTCTCACACTCTCACACTCTCACACTCTCACACTCTCACACTCTCACACTCTCACACTCTCACACTCTCTCACTCTCTCACTCTCTCACTCTCACACTCTCACACTCTCTCACACTCTCTCACACTCTCTCACACTCTCTCACTCTCTCACACTCTCTCACACTCTCTCACACTCTCTCACACTCTCTCACACTCTCTCACACTCTCTCACACTCTCTCACACTCTCTCACACTCTCTCACACTCTCTCACTCTCTCTCACTCTCTCTCACTCTCTCACACTCTCTCACACTCTCTCACACTCTCTCACACTCTCTCACACTCTCTCACACTCTCTCACACTCTCTCACACTCTCTCACACTCTCTCACACTCTCTCACACTCTCTCACACTCTCTCACACTCTCTCACACTCTCTCACACTCTCTCACACTCTCTCACACTCTCTCACACTCTCTCACACTCTCTCACACACCAGGCCATGCAGCATCTATGGAGAGGAGTAAACTGTCAACATTTAGGGCCAAGACTCTTATTCAGGACCATTTTCAGGCACTGGTGCCCAAAACTGGCCTTTGTAACACTGGCTTTATTCTGCTAAAGACAGTCCCAAAAGGGTCCAATTTGCATCATAAACTTTTTCCTAGTATTTACCAGCCTGTAAAATACTGAACAAAAGATTTTTGTTCCTCTTGACAACTAGCTTCCTGCCAAGGTATATATAGCTAATTGAGAACCAGAGTCCAACAGCTTTACATGAAAGCTAGTTGGAACAAAACTGAGTGTGTGGGTAGATCGAATAACCATTCTTCCTATAATCTAAAATGCCTATGATATTAGAGTACATTGACTTCTATATTTCAATCCATATTTGGATAATGCATCCTAGCGTCATGTGATTCTACATTTGTTGGGGGGCAGGGTGGGGTGAGTAGACATTGGAGAGGCTCCAGGGGATATTCATGAGATTGATCCCAGGAATGAAAGCATCAACATACGAAGAGGATTTGAGGTCTCTGGGCTTGTACTCACTGGAGTTTTACAAGAATGAGGGGATATCTCATTAAAACATGCCCAATGCTGAAAGGCCCAGATTCGGAATGGGGAGAGAATGTTTCCTGTAGTGGGAGATCTAGGATGAGAGGACGCAGCCTTAGACTAAAAGAAAAGAGGAAGAATTTCTGAAGCCAGAGGGTGATGAATCTGTGGAATTTATTGCCATTGATGCTGTGGAGTCCATGTCACTGGGTGTATTGTATTAAAGCAGAGGTTGATAGGCCCTTGATTTGTAAGAACATCAAAGATTACAGGGAAAAGGCAGAAGTATAGGGTTGAGAGGGATAATAAATCACCCATGATGGAATAGCAGAGCAGACTTGATGGACTGAATGGCCTAATTCTGCTCCTGTGTGTTTGGTCTTATGGTCTAACCATTCTTCCAATGACTTAAAATGTCTATGATATTTTAGTACATTGACTATTTTACTTCAAACTATATTTGTGTATGATGGCGTGATTTTGAATATTACTGCATAAAGTGTCGTCCTGTATAATGTTTTGAAAGCCCCATGTAAACTGGTTGTTTCTTTAATTCAATGTCTATGAAAAGTTTTGACTGAGACTGGATGTCCATTTGGAATTTCAGATGCCAAAATGTTTACTACTGCGGGAAGGAGTGCCAGCGAGTTAGTTGGCCACTGCACAAGAAGTTCTGCAAGAAACTGAAATGGGCAGCAATAGACCGGCTGCTGGAGTGGCTGGTTTTCACAGGTACTGAGTGCTCAGTTCAGCATTGCGAGTATTTTAAACACCAGCTTCAGATTCAGATTTGTTTATCACATCTACATCAAAATAAACAGTGAAATGCTTCGTTAACAACCAACACACGTCAGGGGCGGGCCACAAGAGTCGCCACACATTAATGCATACCCATGCAGAACAGAAGGCAACAAAACAGCACACACCCCATTAACTTGTTTTCAGTCTCCACTTAAAGTCAGGAATCTAAGGTTCCTTCCTCCTCTGGTCTCTACCAAGAGCAGTTCACTAACCTGCTTCAGAGGCATTTAGATGGGGCATTGAAGAAGGGGTGGGTGGAGATACGTCTCTACCAAAGGAGGTATAAGGTGCTCCTTCCCTCCACTAGCCTGCAGCTCACCCTTGGGCAGAGTGTAGCACCTGCTTAGCCCCCCTGATCAGGGTCACATGAAACCACGGGAGCAGGTGGTGGATGGTCGTATTGGCAGCCGGTGCAGATCACAAGTCCTGGTTGTGTGACCACCGACGCCAGGCAGACAATCTCTGAAGAGTATTGATAATGGCAGAGGTCACCGGTCTAGTAAAGACACCGACCAGAAGAAGGCAAGGGCAAGCCACATCTGTAGGAAAAATTTGCCAAGAACAATCATGGTCACGGGCAGAGAAGAGGGTAAGAGCAACAGTATGAAGGGGGTCTTCCCCGCAGACAGGTTAAAGACAGAGAGAAGACGATGATCGTCTAGGTCATACGACAAGGCACATGATGATGATGACTGAGGAGGACGTGTGGCGTATATTTTCCTTCATCAGTCAGATTACAAGAGTAGGAACGTCATATTACAGCTGTACAGGACATTGGTGAGACAGCACTGTGTGTACTTCCAATTGCCTAAAGTTGGAAAAAGGGGCAGAAAAGGCTCATGAAGGCATTCATTGGACTGGAGGGCTTGAATTATAAGGAGAGAATGAATTTGATTGGGTCTTCTTTCCCTGGAGGATAGGATATCATAGAAGTTTATAAAATCACAAAGGGTAAAGGGGAATGGGTACTGTCATTCTTCCAGGGTATGGGAGTCAAAAGCAAAACATGTAGATTTAAGATGAGAGGGGTTATATTTAAAAGGTCGTGTGAAGGATATCCTTTTCACACAGAGGGTAGTGGGTATGTTGAGTGAGCTCCCAGAGAGGTGTTTGAGGCAGGTATAAGTACAACATTTAAAACACATGGAAACTAGTATACAGGTGGGAAGAGTTTGGAAGGAGATGACACAAACTGAGGGAGGTGGGTTTACCTTACGCACACAAAATGCCAGAGGAACTCAGCAGGTCAGGCACCACCTATGGAAATGAATAAACAGTCAACGTTACGGGCTGAGACCCTTCTTCAGGACTGAAAAGGAAGGGGGAAGATGCCAGAATAAAAAGGTGAGGCAAGGGGAAGGAGGATTAGCTAGAAAGTGGTGGGATGAGCTCAGGTGGGTGGGAAAGGTAAAGAGCTGGAGAGGAAGGAATCCAATAAGAGAGGAGAGTGGAGCAAGGGAGAAAGGGAAGACGGAGTGGCTCCAGGGGGAGGTGATAGGAAGGTGAGAAGAAGAGGTAAGAGGCTAGAGTTGGGAACAAGAGAACATACATAACATAAAAACATAAGAAATAGGAGCAGGAGGAGGCCATCCGGCCCATCAGGCCTGCCCTGCCATTCAATAAGATCGTGGCTGATCTGTCCGTAAACTCAGCTCCATCTACCTGCCTTTTCCCCATAACCCTTAATTCCCCTACTATGTAAAAATCTACCTAATTGTATCTTAAATATATCTAGAGAAGAAGCCTCAACTGCTTTCCTGGGCAGAGAATTCCACAGATTCACCACTCTCTGGGAAAAACAGATTCTCCTCATCTCCGTCCTAAATCTTCTCCCCTGAATCTTGAGGCAATGATCCCTAGTTCTAGTCTCACCTACCAATGAAAACAACTTTTCTACTTCTATCTTATCTATCCCTTTCAAAATTCTGTATCTTTCTATAAGATCCCCTCTCATTCTTCTGAATTCCAGAGTCCCAGGTGACTTAATCTCTCAGAGGGGAGGGGAATACGGCTCAATCTCTCAGAAGGGGAGGGGAAAAAACTTACCTCAAGGAGAAATCGATGTTCATGCCATCGGGTTGGAGGCTACCCAGATGGAATATGAGGTATTGCTCCTCCACCCTGCAAGTGGCCTCATCATGGCAAAAGAGGAGCCCATGGACTGACATGTGAGAACGAGAATGGGAATAGGAAATGCTGTTTTTGGCAGAGCGGAGGTACTCGATGAAGTGGTCACCCAATTTATGCCGTGTCTCATCAATGTAGAGGAGGCTGCACTGGAATTACGACACAATAGACAATCCCAACATATTCACAGGTGAAGTGTTGCCTCGCCTGGAAAGACTGTCTGTGGCCCTGAATGAAGATGAAGGAGGAGATGAATGGGCAGATGTCAGATGGCAGAACTTCTGTCATTTGCAGGGATATGTGCCGGGACGGAAATTAGTGGAGAGGCATGAATGGACAAGGAAATTACAGAGGAGCGATCTCTGCAGAAAGGCAAATATGTGTTTGCCATTGAAGTTGTGGAGAATGGTGTGTTGGATGTGAAGGCTCATGGGGTGATAGGTGAGGACAAGAACTTTATCTCTGTTAAGGCAGTGGGAAGATGAGGTGAGTGCAGATGTCTGGGAAATGGAGGAGATGCAGGTGAGGGCATTATCAATGGTGGAGGAAGGGCAACTCTGTTGTTTGAAGAAGGAAGCCATCTCTGATGCCCTGGAAAGAAAGCCTCACCCTGGGAGCAGATATGGTAGAGATGAAGAGACTGAGAAAAGGGAATAACATTTATACAGGAGACAGGGAAGGAAGAGGTATAGTCAAAGTAACTCTGGGAATTGGTAAGTTTATGAAAGATATCGGTAGACAGTTTTCCTGTAGAGATGGAGACAGTGATCGAGAAAGGGGAGAGGAATCTCAGAAATGGACCAAGTGAATTTGAGAGCAGAATGGAATTTGGAGCAAAGTTGATGAAATTGACGAAATCAGCATGAGTGCATGAAGCCACAGCAATGCAGTTGTCAATGTAGCCCAGGAAGAGTTAGGGAGCATTACCAGGGAATGCTTGGAATGTGACCTGTTCTACTTATCCAACAGAAAGGTAGGCATAGCTGGTGCCCACAGATACCCCTTGAGTTTGAAAAAAGTGGGAGGAGCTGAAGGAGAAAATGTTGAGGGTGAGGACCAGTTCTACCAGTCACAGGTGGGTGGTGGTGGAGGAGGATTGGTTGGTCTTTTGTTGTGAATGAAAGGGAGAGGTTTGAGGCCTTCTTGATGGGGGATAAAAGTGTTTAAAGACTGGACATTCATGGTGAAAATGAGATGGTCAGCGTCAGGAAATTTTAAGTTGTCATGGAGATGGAGAGCATGTGAAGTGTCATGGATGTAGGGTTTAGCTCAGGTAGTGTGGATTAGTTGGGTCAAAAGTCCTTTTCCCATGCTGTATAATTCTATGACACATCACAGAAACCAGCCTCCATTTTCTGTCTATACATTTCGTGCCTCAGTAAGGCAGTCTCAATAATCAAAGACCACATCCACCCCAAATGTTCTCTCTCCTTCCCCTCCCTACCAGGCAGAAGATACTGAAGTCTGAAAGCACCTGTCTCAAGGACAGCTTCTATCTCATTGCTTTCATGCTCTTGAATGGACCTCTTCTTTGATAAGATAGACCCTTGGCCTCAAGATGTACCTGAAGATCTTGCAATTTGTCGTTTACCTGCACTGTACTTTTTCAGTAGCTTTTACACTTTGTTCTGGAGGGTTATTGTTTTACCTTGTCCTAGCCCCATGCACTGGGTAATGATTAGATCTGTATAAGCAGTATGCAAGGCAAGCTTTTCACTGTATCTTGGTACAGGTGGTAATCATAAACCAAAATCACATAAACCTTGACTGGCTGGGTTACGAAGAAGTCACTCACTCGGTCTATTGGAAACAGATGGGAGGGACTGGGAGAGGAAGGTATTTGCCATTTGGAATGGTGGGTGGCATCAGTAATAATCTTCTTAAGCCCATCACACCTACTGGGGCATAGGCCACTGACCACACCTCACCAGGTCCTCTGTCCTGGGCCCGTAGAAGGTTTATCAGCCCTGTTCTTTCTGGCTTCACTACACAGCTTCATATGTCTTCAAGGTGAAGGTCCCTCTTCCCCAGGAATGAGGTCATTGGAACTCTGGGCTTTACAGGACGGGATACTAACTCCATGCCCAACCCTTCTCCTTTTGCAGCTGGGCCTGGGACCATCCATGGTTAAATTATTAGTAACCTTATTCAAATTAGAGCTCTACACTCTGTGCTTTTGTTGTAGCTCCAAGATTCATTTGTCCATAGGTCTTCAACTTTAAGTTCAAGTTTATCATCATTCAGCCCCACACATGTATACAGCTAAACTAAACAATGTTCCGCTGGGGCCAAGGCGCAAAGAACAGTACGTACAGTCACACACAGCACATACAGTTACGATCCAGCACAAAATAATTTCAGCTCAAGTGTTCTTGATTCTTGTACTCTGGTACTCTCACAACATTTAAAAAGCAGCAGGACAAGCACTTGAGTTGTCAAGGCATTAGAACTCTAGGGATCAAATGCAGGTAGATAGGGTCAGCATGAACATGATGGGCCAAAGGGCCTGTTTCTATTCTGTGTGATTCTATTACTTTATTGAAGTTTGCTCTTTTGCTTCCTAGGTGACATCCCTTTCCCCAGCAAAGACTGGACGAGAGCAGTTAGTGAGGTGAAAGGCTGGAATGATTGGTTCTTGATGCAGGAGGACCTCGATGCCAAGCTGGGTTCGGTTTTGCACTGCAAGCACATGGATATACTGTGGGCAAACGCCGGGAAACCAAGGCCCGATGACGACGAGCTCTTGGAATCCATCAGACGGGTGACCACTGACTTTCAGACCAGGCCGGTGACAATTGGATTTTCTCTCCACAGCTTCGGCATCGACCCATTAGAAAAACCCCTCGCCATTCACGTCATTGGGGCCTCTCATACCGAGACCCTCCACGCCAGGCTGAAAGACTACGATGAGCTTGCTCATATGTTCCCAGGCAATGAGGGCATTGAGGTGGTCATGATTGGGCCTGAGGTGGTAGCTGGTCCTACCATAAGGCCACCCTTGCAGACCTATGCTGGCAGGAGACGAGTATACATGAGTGGGTGGAAAGGCCTGTACCACGAGTACTGGGAGACCATGGTGGAGTCGGAACGAGCTGCCCGGCCCGACTTGGTGATAGGTTTTCATCCAGGTAAGCTGAGCCTACTTAAAACTTAATTGAAGCAGCATTGCCTTTCCCAGAAGATCTTTTGCTCATTTGTGTGGCATCCGTTTATGACCGTCAAAGCAGAATTCTGCAGTGGCAGGAACTCTGAAATAAAAACAGAATACTCAGGTGGGCCTAACGTGGCTCAGGCTTGGAGTGGGGAGGTTCAAAAAGCTGGAAAATTCACTGGCATATGTGCCATCACATGGAATTCTGAATAGGAGTGGGGATTGTTCCTGTTTCCGCTTGTAGGTGGATGCAGTCAGCAGGAGTCATGGATCGGGACGTAGAGCACGGCAATGGGCCATTCAGCCCATTGAGTCTGGGCAGACTATCGAACATCTACTTGCACCAATCCCATTTTGCTCTCTCCACGTTCCCATCAGTTTCCTCCCAAGAAACTCACCTACTGTACACATGAGGGACAATATACAGCAGCTAACTACTGCACACCTTTGGGATAGAAAATAGTTCAGTACGCACAGTACAGGCCCTTCGGTGCATGGAGTTGTGCCGAATTTCTTGGAGTAGCTGATCTACACTCCAAGGGCAGTCTAACCCCTTCTCTCCCACGTACATAATATCCACATCAGGACCACCAGACTCAAAAACAGTTACTTTCCACAAGCAGTAAGGCTGATCAGCACCTCCACCCACTAACCCTTCCCTCCACGCCTCCAACCACCACAACTTGGTCATTTCTTGTCAGTCACCTTATGTACAGACACTCCTAGCATCACTTTATGGACCTACAATCAATCTGTGTATTTAACTATCTTATGCATTGAGGCTGTCTACAAGAAGGGTCAGAGCCGTCTCTATTTCCTGAGGAGACTGAGATCCTTTAACATCTGCTGGACGAAGCTGAGGATGTTCTGCGAGTCTGTGGTGGCCAGTGCTATCATGTTTGCTGTTGTGTGCTGGGGCAGCAGGCTGAGGGTAGCAGACACCAACAGAATCAACAAACTCATTCGTAAGGCCAGTGATGTTGTGGGTGTGAAACTGGACTCTCGGACAGTGGTGTCTGAAAAGAGGATGCTGTCCAAGTTACATGCCATCTTGTACTGGTTAGGCACAGGAGTACATTCAGCCAGAGACTCATTCCACCGAGATGTAACACTGAGCGTCATAGGAAGTTATTCCTGCCTGTGGCCATCAAACTTTACAACTCCTCCCACGGAGTGTCAGACACCCTGAGCCAATAGGTCCTGGACTTATTTCCACTTGGCATGATTAGCTTATTATTATTTAATTATTTATGGTTTTATATTGCTATATTTCTTCACTATTCTTGGTTGGTGCGGCTGTAACGAAACCCAGCTTCCCTCCGGATCAATAAAGTATGTCTGTCCGTCTGTCTGTCATTTATGTTTATTGTGTTTTTATTATCGTGTTCTTTATCTTATTATGTTTTTTGTACTGTATTGGATTTGGGGTAATAATTAGTTAATTCTCCTTTACACGTGTGAACAGGAAATTACAAATAAATAAATAATTCACCATTGTTAATTTCATCCATGAGCCTCCAATGTATCTGTCTCTACCACCACACCTAACAGCACTTTCCCCACAACCACCATTATGTAAAAAAACTTACCTCTGACATCCTCCCCTCCCCCTAGCATTCCTCTAATCACCTTAAAAGTATTCTCATATTAGACTTGGGGAAAAAGGTGCTGCCTGTCCACTCTGTCGTAACATAGAAACATAGAAGTCTACAGCACATTATGGGTCCTTCGGCCCACGATATTGTGCTGATCATGTAGCCTACTCTAGCTGCTGCCTAGAATTTCCCTACCACATAGCCCTCTATTTTTCTAAGCTCCATGTGTCTATCTAAGAGTCTCTTAAAAGAACCTATTATATAACCATATAACAATCACAGCACAGAAACAGGCCATCTCGGCCCTCCTAGTCCGTGCCGAACTCTTATTCTCACCTAGTCCCACCTACCCGCACTCGGCCCGTAACCCTCCACTCCTTTCCTGTCCATATACCTATCCAATTTTACCTTAAATGACACAACTGAACTGGCCTCTACTACTTCTACAGGAAGCTCATTCCACACAGCTATCACTCTCTGAGTAAAAAAATACCCCCTCGTGTTTCCCTTAAACTTCTGCCCCCTAACTCTCAAATCATGTCCTCTCATTTGAATCTCCCCTACTCTCAATGGAAACAGCCTATTCACGTCAACTCTATCTATCCCTCTCAAAATTTTACATACCTCGATCAAATACCCCCTCAACCTTCTACGCTCCAATGAATAGAGACCTAACTTGTTCAACCTTTCTCTGTAACTTAAGTGCTGAAACCCAGGTAACATCCTAGTAAATCGTCTCTGCACTCTCTCTAATTTATTGATATCTTTCCTATAATTCGGTGACCAGAACTGCACACAATATTCCAAATTTGGCCTTACCAATGCCTTGTACAATTTTAACATTACATCCCAATTTCTATACTCAATGCTCTGATTTATAAAGGCCAGCATTCCAAAAGCCTTCTTCACCACCCTATCTACATGAGACTCCACCTTCAGGGAACTATGCACTGTTATTCCTAGATCTCTCTGTTCCTCTGCATTTCTCAATGCCCTACCATTTACCCTGTATGTTCTATTTGGATTATTCCTGCCAAAATGTAGAACCTCACACTTCTCAGCATTAAACTCCATCTGCCAACGTTCAGCCCATTCTTCTAACTGGCATAAATCTCCCTGCAAGCTTTGAAAACCCACCTCATTAACCGCAACACCTCCTACCTTAGTATCATTGGCATACTTACTAATCCAATTTACCACCCCATCATCCAGATCATTTATGTATATTACAAACAACATTGGGCCCAAAACAGATCCCTGAGGCACCCCGCTAGTCACCGGCCTCCATCCCGATAAACAATTATCCACCACTACTCTCTGGCATCTCCCATCTAGCCACTGTTGAATCCGTTTTATTACTCCAGCATTAATACCTAACGACTGAACCTTCTTAACTAACCTTCCATGTGGAACTTTGCCAAAGGCTTTGCTGAAGTCCATATAGACTACATCCACTGCCTTACCCTCGTCAACATTCCTCGTAACTTCTTCAAAAAATATCTGCCTCTACCACCTTCACTGGCCGTGCATTCCATGCGCCCACCACTCTCTGTGTGAAAAACTTACCTCTGACATCCCCCTTGTACCTACTTCTAAGCACCTTAAAACTATGTCCCCTCTTGTTAGCCATTTCAGCCCTGGGAGAAAGCCTCTGGCTATCCACACAATTAATGCCTCTCATCATCTTATACATCTCTATCAGGTCACCTCTCGTCCTCCAATGCTCGAAGGAGAAAAGGCCGAGTTCACTCAACCTATTATCATAAGGCATTCTCTCCAATCCAGGCAACATCCTTGTAAATCTTCTCTGCACTCTCTCTATAGTATCCACATCCTTCCTGTAATGAGGTGACCAGAACTGAACACAGTATGCCTAGTGGGGTCTAACTAAGGTCTTATACAGCTGTAATGTTACCTCACAGCTCTGAACTCAATCCCACAGTTAATGAAAGCCAACACGCCTTACGCCTTTTCAACAGCACTGTCAACCTGCGCAGCAGCCTTGAATGTCCTACGGACATGGACCCCAAGATCTCGCTGACCCACCACACTGCCAAGGGTCTTTTCATTAATATTATATTCTGTCTTCAAACTTGACTTACCAGAATGAACCACTTCACCCTTATCTGGGTTGAACTCCATCTGCCACTTCTCAGCCCAGTTCTGCATCCTGTCGATGTTCTGCTGTAACCTCTGACAACCCTTCAGACTATCCACAACACCCCCAACTTATCAATGCCTCTTATCATCTTATACACCTCTGTCAAGTCTCCCCTCATCCTCCTTCACACCAAAGAGAAAAGTCCCAGGTTTCTCAACTTTGTGGTGAGAGGACACGAGGGAACAGAGGAAAACTGAGCAGATGCAGGGAGAACATGCAAAATCCATGCAGACAGCACTACCAGAAGTCAGGATCGAACCAGGACATCATGCAGAACATGCCCTCTTCTCATTGCTATCATCAGGGAGGAGGTATTGGAGCCTGAAGACAACTGCCTGTGTTACACTGAGAGTTGAAACTGGAGGAGGGTGCAGACCCCTCAAGGCATCTGTCCCAATCCAGAAAATAATTTCCATCTCAAGGGGACCACAATCTAGTTCAAAGGCAACAGCTGTGGGGTGTTAGGGATTGAGGCCATACTGTCTTGCAATGTAGGCATATACAATATTTTTCATATATGCATGTTTATTTGCTTATCAAAAGTGACAGGACTTACCTCATAATCGTTCAGTAGAACCAGGCACTGAGCAAACAGATATGTGGTAAGACCATGCAAGTTTGACATTCACGTGGCGTTTGGCAAGGTCATCAGCACTGGAAACAGAGGGATCCATATCATTTAAGAAGCAATTTGTAAACCTGTCATGTGATTGGCCTGAAGCATCGATTCCATTTATCTCTCCACACATGCTGCCCGACCTGTTGGGTATTACGGGCAAATGGTGTGTTATGCTAAAATAAAACCAGTCAAAGTCACTTTGCTGTTCATGGAGTCAGGCTTAACTTGGGAAGCTGTGGTTTGGGCAGTGCCTACACTTCCAAAGGGACACCTTGAATGAATGAACCAATGTTTTATGAATGCAAGTTTCTTTTATGGCCCCTATTTTTTCTGTGAGTTTATTTGGAAGATTTTAAGTATCCTGTTGAGTTTTCGGTTCATTTGCCATTGAGTTTTCCCTTCACCCTTATCCTTTGGAGAAGCTGCAGGCTGACTTCCCAATGCCTATCGCTCTTGGAAATGCTACCGATTGTCCCAGCTGGGCCTTAGCAATGCTAATCACCATTGTGATTCTGATAACCAGAGTGAATGTGGCCTAAGTCAGACCACAACATCCTCATCTTTTGGCATTGCCTCAGTTGGAGTTGCATGCATCTCACAATATCTGAAGGTACTTTACAGCCAGTTTTAGACATAGGTGTGGCACTGACCCTCCATCTGGGATGGGAGCAGCCAAGCTTCGGGCCAGAAGTCCCTACAAAGAACCGTGAGAACAGCTGAGAAGATCAAAGGGGTCTTACTACCATCCAACGGGGGCATTGGTTCAGGAGCGCTGTGTACATAGGGCCCTTAGTTTTATTAAGAATCCCACTCATCCATCCAGTATCCTCTTTGACTTTCTACCATCAGGCAGGAGACTACGATGCATAAAAACAAGAACGGTCAGGATGAGAAGCAGTTTCTTCCTTCAGACCATTAGGCTTCTGAACTCCTTGCTGTATCATCTTCGTAGTGTCACTGGTTAATGTGTTATGTACTGTACAATATTTAATTCATGCACTTTAGTTTGTTACTTGTGTATGATTCATCTGTAGAGTTTATTAAGTTATCGTGTGTTGTGTTCTACTATACTTTGTACTCTTGTTCAGAGAAACGTGTTCTCATTTCTAAATACATTATATAGTTATATACATGCATGTAGTTAAATGACAATAAACTTGACTTGATTTGACTGGTTGGTTAACAGAAAGGCTCCACAAGCAGCAATTAGAGAAAATTTACAACATGTGAAGCCGCTCAACTCATCTGCGCTGATAGAATCAGATCTCACCTTCTAGTGACGGGTCATTCCAAAATCGCACCACCCTCGTGAGTGAAGAAGTTCCCCTTCAGGTTTCCCTGAAATATTTCATCTTTCACCCCAAACCCCATGAACTAGTCTCACCCAACCTGAAGGGAAAACCTCTGTTTGCATTTGCCCTATCTATACCCCTCATGATTTTGTACACCTCTATAAGATCTCTCCTCATTCTCCTATCCTATGTTCCAGAGAATAAACCTATTTTACCTACATTTATAACTCAGGTCCCCAAGGATAATCCTGGTTAACTCCTTTTCTGGATCCTCTACTCAAATTTATGTTTAGAACTGTTCTTTTCACACGTTTTTCAGGAAAGAGAGTGAGGGTAACTAACCCTGGGAATTATAGAACAGCGAGTTTTACTTCATTTGTGGGCAAATTATTGGAAGAGATTCTTGGAGACAGGATTTATCTTGGAGAAGCACAGTCAGATTAAAAGTAATCAGCATGGCTTTGTAAGGGGTAGGTCATACCTCAAGAGCCTGATTACATTCTTTGAGAACGTGACGAAGTATATTGATAAAGATAGAGCAGTGGATGTGGTGTATATGGATAGTAGTAAGGTGCTTGATAAGGCTTCCCATGGTAGACGCATTTAAAAAGTCAAGAAGCATGGGATCCAGGGAAACTTGGTTGTGTCGGAATCAGAATTGGCTTGCCCACAGAAGATGGTTGTAAGTGGAATGTATTCTGTCTGGAGGTTGGTGACCAGTGATGTTCTGCAGGGATCTGCTCTCTGAAACCCCTTGTACTTCAGATTTTTATTAACGATTTGGATGAGGATATGGAAGGGTGGGTTAGTAAGTTTGGAGATGACACAAAGGTAGCTGGTGTTGGTGTTATGGTTAGCGTAGAAGGTTGTTGTAGATTGTTGTAGAATGGAGAGTTACGGGGTAGTGTGGGTTTAGTACTTTTTTTTAAGGATTATATGGGTCGGCACAACATGGAGGGTTGAAGGGCCTGTACTGTGCTGTAGTGTTCTATGGCTCTATTCCAATGCGACATTGACAGGTTGCAGATCTGGGCTTAGAAATGGTAGGTGGAATTCGACCCAGAAAAGTGTGAAGTGGAAGGTCGAACTTGGAAGCGGAGTACAGGGTTAATGGCAGGATTCTTAGCAGTGTGGAGGAACTGGGGGATAATGGGGGTCCACGTCCATAGATCCTTCAAAGTTGCCACACAAGTTGACAGGGTTTTTAAGCAGATGTATGGTGCATAGGCCTTTATTAGTTGGGGGTTTGAATTCAAGAATCGTGAGGAATGTTGCAGCTCTATAAAACCCTGATTAGACCACTCTTGGAATATTGTGTTCAGTTCTGGTCACCTCACTATGGAAAGGAATTGGAAGCTTTAGAGAGGGTGCCAAGGAGATTTACCAGGACGCTGTCTGAATTAGACAGCATGTCTTATGAGGATAGGTTGAGCAACCTAGGAATTTTCTCTTTGAAGTGAAAGAGCACGAGAAGTGACCCAACAGAGGTATATAAGATGTAAAGAAGTATTGATTCAGTGGGCAGCCAGAGGCTTTTCCCAGAAGAGAAATGGTTAACATGACAGGACATAATTTGCAGGTGATTGGAGGAAAGTATGGGGGGGGGGGGGAATGTCAGAGGTAAGTTTTTTTACACAGAGAATGGCGGATCTATGGAATGCCCAGTCGAGGGATTGTAGTAGAGGCATTGATCATGTGGATAGTCAGAGGCTTTTTCCCAGGGCTGAAATGGTTGCCACAAGAGAACACAGGTTTAAGGTGTTGGGGAGTAGGTACAGAGGAGATTTCAGGGGTAAATTTTTACTCAGAGTGGTGAGTGCATGGAATGGGCAGCCAGTGATGGTGGTGGAGGCTGATACGATAGGGTTTTTTGAGAGACTTTTGGATAGGTACATGGAGCTTAGTAAAATAGAGGGCTATAGGTAAGCCTAGTAATTTCTAAGGTAGGGACATGTTCAGCACAACTTTGTGGGCCTGCATTGTGTTTTAGGTTTTCTCTGTTTCAATACATTAGGGACATTTAACGTTCTCTTAGATAGCACATGGAAGATAGAAAAATGGAGAGTTATGTGGGAAGGAAGATGTAAATTGATCTCAGAGTTGCTTAAGAGGTTGGTACAACATTATGGGCCGAAGAGCCTGTATTGCCCTGTGGTCTTACTGAAGTGGGCTTACTCTTGTGCCCAGATTTGTGAATGGCTGCAACAGATGGAGACATTTATCATTTTACATGCAATGGTATTCATATCCATGAGCACATGTGGAGCGATTAAGGCCACCAAGCTGACAGGTCAATAAATTACTGAAGCTCTCAATTGCATAGCACATTCCCAGGGCTTTACAAACTCACACGGACAGATCAATTTATATTAATAACAAAACACTTTCAAAAAGACTGGCATAATTCCAGCCCACTCTGCCTAATTAGTGATTGCTCAATTGTTAACAGTGTCAAATGGCAAAAGGGATTGGAATTTGCAGTCTCACTCTAAGCAAGCCTTAATAATTATTACAGTGAGGCAGCTTCTACACTGAACACTGCCACACAAAAGAGGCACCCATCATTAATGACTCGCACCATCCAGGCCATGCACTCTTCACATTGCTGCCATCAGAGAGAATGTAGAGGAGCCTTAGGGTCCTACAAAAGGCTGGTGGTAGAGGCAGATACATTCGGAACATTTTAAAAACTCTTAGATAGACACGTGGATGAAAAATGGAGGGTTACGTAGGAGGGAAAGCTTATATTGATCTTAGTTGGTTAAAAGAGCACAATGTGATGGGCCTCAGGTTCAGGAACAGGTATTACCCTCAACTACCAGGCTTCTGAACCAGCGTGGATATCTTCACTCACCTCAACACTGAAGGGATTCCACAACCGATGGACTCACTTTCAAGGACTCTACAACTCGTGTTCTCAGTAGTTTTTGTGTTATTGTTTGTTTTTGATTTTGCACAGTTTGTCTTCTTTTGCACATCGGTTTGTCGTTTTTTTTTTGTGTGTAGTTTTTACTTTATTTTAACGATAGAGCCTGAAGTAGGCCTTTTCCGTCCCCTCGAGCCACACCACCCCATCAGCCAATTTCGGGACAACTTACAATGACCAATCAACCCAACCTGGTATGTCTTTGGACGGTGGGAGGAAACCAGAGCACCCACAGAAAACACACACATTCCATGGCGAGGATGCAATGAAAAATCCTCACAGAAATGGACTCCCAACTCTGAAACATCCCAGGTTGTAATAGTACCATGCCTTCCACTACGTTTCCATTTTACACTGATTCTATTGTATTACTTTGTTCTACTGTGAATGCCCACAAGAGAATGAACCTCAGGGTAGTATGTAGGGATACATAGGTACCTCAATAATAAATGTACGTTGAACAAGGTTTATGAACAATGCCCCAGCTTTCAGCTGGGTATGACTCAGTACAGGCTGTTCCTGGGTTAAGGACTCCTGAATTATAGACACCCAAAATACTATCAACATGGCAAGCAGTGTTGGATAAGGGGAGAATCTGGGTCCCCAGCAAGGGCCGAACAAAGTTGAACCTTCTCCCCATACTGTGACCCCTGGTAGTGAAGCTGTGGATGGGTGGCATGATGGGCCAGGCAGCCGCTTGCCCAGGAGGAGTAGATTATGGGGCATTGACTGGAGTATTGTGTTCAGTTCTGGTCACCTCATTATAGGGGGCAAGTGAAAGCAGTAGACCAGGATGCTGTCTGGATTAGACAACACGTCTTATGTTCATCCAGGCTCTTCTCCTCAAAGGGATGGAGGATGAGATGTGGCTTGATAAGGTCGCGTTAGATTACAAGAGGCATAGATAGAGTGGACAGCCACTGCCCTTTTCCCGGGGCGGAAATGCCAAATGCAGCAGGACATCTTTTTAAGGTGAGCAGAGGAAGGTTTAGGTGAGATGTCAGTGGTAGACAGTTCTAGGTGCCCGGAACTCACTGCTGGGGAAGGTGGTAGAGGTTGATACATTAGGGGCATTTACGATGCTTTTAGGCACATGGACGAAAGTAAATTGGAGGGATGAATTACATTGATTGTGAAGTAGGTTAATGGCGTGGCACAACGTTGGTGGTTGAAGAGCCTGTACTGTTTTTATGATTCAGAAGTGCTGGATCTTTGTGGCACTCGGTACTGGGGACAGTTAACCTCAACCCCATTATCCATCTGAAGTGCCACATTCCTCAGGGATATGTTGCCAGGTCTTTTCTGAGCTGCACTTGGATTGAAGTGTTTCACCTCCAAAGCAGGGATTCGCTCTGCTTACTGTGCCTTTGGGTTTTTTAAAAATCTCACATACTTCAGCAGTTCAGGAAAGTGTTGAAAAGGCAAGAGGGGTCAGTGGTGCAGCTGTGATTAACCTGTCACCGTGCGGAGAGTGTGGAGAAACATACCCCTGTGAAGGAATGCTATCTTTCCTAGCTGATAGTGAGATGCTCTGATCTGAGGTCCCTGCGCCAACGATACTACCCAGTCTCACTTTCAAATGGAGGGAGATGCGTTTATGTAGTGCCTTGTGTCGCCTTTTCAAAACGTTTTGTACCATTGAAGGAGCCTGATAGAACTGTGATGCTCCGGGGTGGGGGGGGGGGGGGCATGGTCAACTACTTTTCTAATGACCAGTACTGTTTATTGTTCTTGTGTTAAAATGCTTCTGTGGGATTATGGTGGGAAGTTCCTGTGCAATTATTGTTACATTTTAGTTTGGGTTATACAGTTATTTGCTTACATATTTGTGGGTCACCCTCACTGTAACTGGGGTGTGTGATGGTCACCTCCCCCGTCTGTGTGAGACTGGCTGGGTTCACTCTCCGGAGGTCATGGTGTCTGGTCTGTTTTGTGTTTCTCACAGTGAAATGGTTGTTGTGTTTAACAAGCTTCCTCCTCTGCCATTATGGAGCAAGAGCTCGCCACAGAACTATATTATGAGAGGCGTGGACAAGGCAGTTAGTCTAAAGGTAGGGGGTACGGGAAACAAGAGGACAGGGGTTTAAACTGAGGGTCGGGAGTTCTAAGCAGGGATCTTACAGCTAGGTTTTTTTACACAGTGCTTGATACCTGGAGCATGCTGCCAGACGAAGTGTGGAATTCATACAATGCTTAAGAAGAATTTAGAACAGGGGTTCCCAACCTGGGGTCCACAGACCCCTCAGTTAATGGTGGGGGCCCATGGCATGGAAAAGGTTGGGAATTTCTGATTTTTACAGACCCTTAAGTAGCCAAGGCATAGAATAATGTGGTCCTAATGTGGGCAATGGGATTAGTGTAGATAGGCAAATGTTTGGTGTGAACAAGCTGGGCTGAATGGACTCATGCTGTACAACTACAGGAGTCTATAAAGTTACCGTTCTTATATCGGAAAAATAACGGTCCATTTGAGTACAGAAAGCTCCGAGAAACAATGATGAATCTCTGATTAAATGATTGATTTTTAAAAATCAATATAGGTCAGGAGACCACTTCGGAATAGTGGAGTAGGGTCCTGGACATCCAACTGAGAAAGTGAGGGAGCCTTTCATCTGCCTCCATATGACATAGAAGGGGGCTGATTCAGTGCAGTAAACCTACGCTGAGTCTTCTGAGCAACGTCATGCCCCAAGCCTGTTCTCTCACGTTACCCAGGGTAAATGTAAGCAGGTTTTTCCCACTGAGATTGAAACTAGACCTTGATGTCATGGGTTAAGGGTGAAAGGTGAAATATTTAAGGGAAGCATGAGGGGGACCTTCTTCACTCAAAGGATGGTCAGAGTGTGAAACGAGCTGCCAGAGCAAGTGCTGGATGCAGGTTCAAGTTCAACATTGAAGAGAAATTTGCTTGGATGGGAGAGGTATGGAGGGCTGTGGTCCGAGTATAGGTCGATGGGAGTGGGCAGATCTACAGTTTAGTATGGACTAGATGGGCAGAAGGTCCTGTTTCTGTGTTGTAGTGTTCTATGAATCTGTGACTGTATACCCTCCTCTCCAGATTCTACCACATACCTGCACTAAGGGGCAGTTTACAGTGGCAAGTTGACCTCCCAGCCAGCATTTCTTTGGAATATGGGAGGAAACCAATAATGAGAACCCTGAGGAGCAAAATTTTCACTCAGAAAGTGGTCTGTACATGGATTGAGATGCATAAATAATATTTAAAAGGTGCAACCATCTGCAGGATATGGCCCAAGAGCAGGCAAATAAGACTAGCTGAGATAGGAATCTTTGTTGCCAAGGGCCTGGTGGGCCTGTTTCTGGGCTGAGATCATGCAGACTCCACACAAACAACACCAGAGGTGGGGATCGAACCAGGGACCCTGGAGCTGTGGGGCAGCAGTTCTGCTGGCTGTGTCACTACACTGTCCCTCCCAAATAGGGCTTTCCCTCTGTACTGCACCGAGTTGCTGGGTAGTCAGAAGCACCTTGCCCTGGAGGATTTGTGCCAGGTTGATATTTAAAAAAAAACAAGGCTCGGCTTTCAATCATGTGACTGTGAATCAGCCACGGAATTAGACGAGGTATTAACTTTCCATCGCCAGAATGGGTAGCTGGCAAATGTGGATGCACAGCAAGATCCCCAAAAATAACCTAGGTGGATCAATGGCCAGAAACACCACTGAGGTGGTGTTGTTTGAGATCGCTCAAATGAAATCTTAATAGTCAGCCATATCTATCATATATAACAATTACAGCATGGAAACAGGCCCTTCTTGTCTGTGCCGAATGCTTACTCTCACCTAGTCCCACCTACACGCACTCGGCCCATAACCCTCCATTCCTTTCCTGTCCATATACCTATCTGATTTTTTTTAAATGACAATATTGAACCTGCCTCTACCACTTCTACTGGAAGCTCATTCCACACAGCTACCACTCCCTGAGTAAAGAAGTTCCCCCCTCGTGTTACCCCTAAACTTTTGCCCCTTAACTCTCAACTCATGTCCTCTTGTTTGAATCTCCCCTACTCTCAATGGAAAAAAGCCTATTCACGTCAACTCTATCTATCCCCCTCATAATTTTAAATACCTCTAACAAGTCCTCACTCAATCTTCTACGCTCCAAAGAATAAAGACCTAACTTGTTCAACCTTTCTCTGTAACTTAGGTGCTGAAACTCAGGTAAGGTTCTAGTAAATCTCTGTACTCCCTCTATTTTGTTGACATCTTTCCTATAATTTGGTGACCAGAACTGTACACAATACTCCAATTTTGGCCTCGCAATGCCTTGTACAATTTTAACATTACATCCCTACTCCTATACTCAAAGCTCTGATTTATAAAGGCTAGCACACCAAAAGCTTTCTTCACCACTCTATCCACATGAGAGTCCACCTTCAGGGAACTATGCACCATTATTCCTAGATCACTCTGCTCTACTGCATTCCTCAATGCCCTACCATTTACCATGTATGTCCTATTTTGATTAGTCCTACCAAAATGTAGCACCTCAGACTTATCAGCATTAAACTCCATCTGCCATCGTTCGGCCCACTCTTCTAACTGGCCTAAATCTCTCTGCAAGCTTTGAAAACCTACTTCATTATCCACAACGCCACCTATCTTAGTATCATCTGCATACTTACTAATCCAATTTACCACCCCATCATCCAGATCATAAATACCTTCTGCTTTGTCCTTATGCAGTTGAAAGAGGTTGAGGGGGAAACCTGATGGAAGTATATAAGATTATGGTAGGGTAGATTACATCCCAAATGCTGAGGTTTTATTAGGCGTCAGTCAGAGCACATTTGGAGTATTGCGAGCAGTTTTGGCCCCATACCTAAGAAAAAATGTGCTGGCATTGGAGAGGTTCACGAGAATGAATCTGGGATGAAAGGGTTGATGGCTCTGGGCCTGTACTCGCTGGAGTTTAGAAGAATGGGGGCGGGGGGGTGGAGTCTTCATTGAAACCTACCAAATTCTGAAAGGCCCAGACAAGGTAAACATGGGAAGGATGCTTCTGACAGTTGAAAGGACGTCCCTTTAGAATAGAGATGAGGAGGAACTTCTTCAGCCTGAGAGTTGTGAATCTGGGAAATACATTCCCAGAGGCAGCTGTGGGAACCAAGACACTGAGTATATTTAAAGTGGAAGTTGACAGGTTCTTGATTAGTAAGAGCGACAAAAGGTTACGGGGAGAAGACAGGAGGATTGGGGGGGGGAGTTGTTGAGAGAGAAAATAAACCAGCCATGATGGAATGACAGAGCAGACTTGATGGGCTGAATGGCCTAATTCTACTCCTATCTCTTATGGTCTTATAGTAGGTAATCAAAATCCTTTCTCCACAGTAGGGGCATGAGAAACAGGAGGGGATGGTTTAAGCTGAGAGTTAGAAGGGAAGCTTAAGAGTAAGATTTTTTTTTTACTTAGTGTTTGATATCTGGAAAGTGCCCCCTGAGGAGGTGGAATCAGATGCAGTCACTGGGGTTAAGAGGCACTGAGACAGGCACTTAAATAGGTAAGAAGGCTGTCAGTGGCTCACCCAAACCTGGGTTCCCTGAGTAACTGTGTGTGATCTGTCTTTATCTTCACCCCGGCAGCACATTATGGGCTGTGCTGGGGTCGTTCAGTGTGCTGCACAGTGGGGTGACCCAGGCTCCACCAATTATTAAAGCTGTGCAGTCATCAGGGCAAGACACAGGCTCGCATGTTGCCAGGAGGGAGCAGAATCTAATAGATTCTAATAGAATCTAATAGGAGAAGCACAAAGATAGGAGAGAGAGGTTCCGGGAATCAAAGCTCATAGCTGTCGGCCACCAATACAAGATTTAATACTGATATTGAACCTCTCAACCTCAACCTTTTCAAATAAGCCTTTAGAGATTTGCTATCATGTGGAATTCTTGAAGGGTTTCGTTTGGTCTAAAATTAAAGCTGCTCGTGTTTTCGTGACACATCACCCTCTCTGTGCTGGCTGTGGTTCCGTTTATGTGGGTTTACAGAGAACGTGCTCAGTCCTACCTATCAGACAATGGTGTTATTTACAAGGTGGCCTTTTCAGCAAGAACACTTAAAAACAGAAAGTCCAGTCTTTCACTGCTGCATAAATATATTTATTGCTTATTTATTTATTACTTCTATTTCATTCTTTTGGTATTTGCATTGCTTGTTGTCTTTTACACACTGGTTGAACAACCAAGTTGCTGCAGTCTTTCATTGATTCACATTTGTAATTTTATTATGGATTTATTGAGTATCGCCTGCAAGAAAATGAATCTTAGGGTTGTATATGGTAACATATATGTACTTTGGTAATAAACTTATTTTTAACTTTGAACTTTGAATATGGCCATTCCCATTCAGCTCAACCTTAATGCTGTGTTGAGGAGCAAGTATGTGTTTTCCGACTTTGAGGTTTTCTACTTCCTTTCGGGAGTTGCTTGCTGTAAATTCTAATCTCAGACATTTACAAAAGTTGTCACTCTCCTGTGCCAGTCCTTTGGAGAAATATAATGGAGGTTTATGGATTAAACTTTATCTGCGAAGAGCAAATGCTGGAGGTTCTAACATGCCACCCTTCTCCATTTCTCCTTTGGTAGTTAAATGTTAACAGCTGGCATATCTGCAAACTCTGCTCTAAATCTAGAATATAGAACAGTGTAACATAGTCCCAAAGCACATAATCCACTTTTAAACTACTCCAAGATCAATCTGATCCTTCCCTCCCACATAGCCCTCCATTTTTCTTTCATCCATGTTCAAAATTCAGAATAAATTTATTAATAATGTATATGTCAGCTATACTACCCTGAGATTCATTTGCTTGTAGTCATTCACAGTAGAATGAAGTACAATAGAAATAATGAAAAACTACATACAAACAGAGACTGACAAACAACCAATGTGCAAAAGAAGACAAAATGTGCAAACAGAAAAGCAAGTAAATAAATAATTCTTGAGAATGAGTTGTAGAGTCCTTGAAAGTGAGTCCATAAGTTGTGGAATCAGTTGAGAAGATTTGGTTAGATGTGCCTATCTTGGAGCCTTTTAAATATCCCTAATGTATCTACCACCACCCCTGGTAGTGTGTTCCATGCACTCATCACTCTCCGTGTAAAAAATTTACCTCTGGCATCCTGCACTTTGTTCCAAGGAGTAAAGCCCGAGCTCGCTCAACCTTTCCTCTTAAGATATGCTCTCTAATCCAGGCAGCATCCTGGTAAATCCCCTCTGCTCCTTCTCTAGAGCATTCACATCCTTGTTATAATGAGGCAACCAGCACTAAACTCCAAGAGTGGTCTAAACAGTGATTTAGAGAGCTACATTACTTTGCAGTTCTTGAACTCAGTCTCCCGGCTAATGAAGGCCAACACACCAACCCCATCAAATTGCACAGCCACTTCGAGGAATCTTTAGACAAGGACCAAAAGATTCCTCTGTTCCTCCACACTACAAAGACTCCTGGCATTAACCTTATACTCTGCCTTCAAATTTGACCTTCCTATGTGCATCAGTTCACACAGTCTGTTGACATAAGAAGCTCCCAATCTAACCCCGCCCCTAACAGCAAGCATTTTATTATACCCCTCCTAATCTTGACTCTTCCTATCTCAGTGATCTCCTCCTTGTCCTGCACCCCTGCAAGGTTTCGCCAATGCAAACCTTCAGACACTCATATTAAAGCCTGTCCTTCACCCATCCATAAGACATGGGGCGACGCTGCAGCATGGCGCTTAGCACAACGTTATTACAGTATGAGCATCCAGGTTCAATTCCGTAAGGAGTTTGTACGCTTTACCCATGACCATGTGGGTTTCCTCCCACATTTCAAAGACCCATGGGTTGGTAATAAATAAACCACGGGCCAAGATCCTTCATCGGCCCTCCGTATAATCCCTTCCCTAGATGCTGCCTGATCTGCTGAGCTCCTCCAGCGCTTTTTGTATGCGTTGCTGCACATGGTCAGATGTTGACGGGGAAGTTTGTGTAGTGGAGTCAAGATCTCCGGCAGATACCTTGTTTGTTCCTGATATCACATGGTAGTGATAGTGCAAGAAATGCTGGGCCAAGGGGTGATCGCAGATTCAAAGTGAATTACCAGATGTAAACAAACCCTTCAGCCCATTGAGTTCATGCCAACTATCAACCAGCCATTTATGCTAATCCTGCGTTAATCTTTGTTTTAACTCTTCCCACATTCTCAGTAATTCTCAGCAAATACTCAGAATCAGGCTTATTCTCACTATGTACATCATGGAATCTGTTTTTGACAGCAGTTTAGTGCAAAAATAAAAAAATATATATAAGTTACAATAAGAAATAGATATTTTTAAAAATAACAGAACAAAAAGAGAACAAAACTTTGAGGTGGTGTTCATCGGTTGATGGACCATTCAGAGATCTGATGATGGAGGGGAGGAAGCTGTTTCTAAAATACTGAGTGTGCATTTTCAGGCCTCTGTACCTCCTTCCTGGTTGTAGTGATGAGAAGAGCACACATCTTGGATGGTGAGGGTCCTTAATGATGGATGTCACCTTCCTGAGGCACCACCATTTGAAGATGTTGTTGATGGTGGGGAGTCTAGTACACTTGGATGGAGCTGGATAAGTCTACAACCTCCTGAAGTGTTTTTTTTTTATCTTGTGCTTTGGAACCTCCATACCAGCTGACAATGAAACCAGTCAGAATGCTCTCCATGGTACATTTGTAGAAATTTGCTAGAGTCATTGGTGACCTACCAATGAAGTATAGCTGTTGGCATGACTTCTTCGTGATTGCATCATCATGTTGGGCCCAGGTTAGATTCTCAGAGCTGTAGCACACATCTACACACAAGGGGCAATTTACAGTGGCCAATTAACCTACAAACCCATCAAAGGCTGAGGGAAGATCTGATCGAGTTTTGTAAGATTATGAGAGGCATAGATAGAATAGGCCAACAGTATCTTTTTCCCAGGGTTTAAGTAATATGTGAGGGCATGCACTTAAGGCAAGAGGGGGTAATTTCAAAGGAGGTGCAAGGGGCGAGTTTACACAGAGAGTGGTGGGTGTTTAAAATTCGCTGCCTGAGTTGTGGTGGAGGCAGATACATTAGGGACTCTAAAAGAGACGTTTGGGTAGGCGGGTGAATGTGAGGAAGATGAAAGGGTGTGCACATATGAACAAACGGGATTAGCTTCATTGATCATTTGATTACTAATTTATTTGTTTCGGCACAACATTGTGAGCTGAACGGCCTGTTCCTATGCTGTACTGTTCCATACTCTCTGTTGAACCCAGATGTTTTCAGAACGTGGTGTGAGAATGTGGGAGATGGGGAAGAAGTGCACTGGAGAAGGTAGACGTGGGATGAGCTGGCAGTGTGTATACACCTTGGAAGCAAATACAGCTCCACCTTTCAGTTTGGCAAGGTCCGTCAAATTCACTGACCTGTATTGTCCTCTCAGGAAAGGTTGCGAGATTAGCTCACTCTCAATGGAGCTTAGTCAACCGAGAGGTGATTCCACTGAGACGTGGAGGGTATGAGTGGTAACAATGGTTTGGAGAAGAGGGACTCCTTGCTTAGACTGAACAGTTCAGATCTGAGGAAGAAAGAACAGTAAGGATCAGCTGTTTAGGATTGTGGTTAAGAAAGGATGTTGTCACTCAGAAGTTGTACATCTTTGGGAATTCCCCAGAGAGTGGCGGAGAGCCAGATATTGAATATGTAAATTCAAGGTTAAATCAGTAGACATGTGAAGCAAAGGGAAAGGAGATCGCCAGGTATATGGATAATACACAGAGCACTGCCACAAGAAAACAGCATCCATTATCACAGACTCCACCGCCCAGGCCATGCTCTCTTCTCACTACTACCATCGGCCAGGAGCTACAGGAGCCTTGAGGCTCTACACCACCACGTTTAGGAGCAGTTATTGTCTCCAGCCATCTGAGCCAGTGTGGAAAACTTCATTCTCTATTACTCTGAACTGATTCGATGATTTACAGATTCGGTTTCAAGGACCCTTTACAATTCATGTTCTCAGTTTTATTATTATTTTGTTTATTTTCAGTTTGTCTTCTTTTGCACATTGGTTGTTTGTCAGTCTTTGTTTATGTACAGTTTTCTCGTAAATTCTGTCATATTTCTTTCTTTCTCCGTAAATGCCTGCAAGAAAATGATAGATTTACTTTGAACTTTAAGGCCAATGATCAGCTCTGATGTTAGAGGACTGGGGAGCAGATTGGGGGAGGCAAGCGGATTAACTATTTCCTGACTGAAGAATGACTACACTGTGAAAGTGAAGTGCAGAAAGCTAGAGAGGGCAGCCCGAAGTGCCTTGGGAAACAGGAAGGGAAGGCAGTCTGGGTGTAGGGGGGGCTGGAGGAACCTGTGGGACTGTGAGCCTCATGAGAGACTGGAGAAGGCTGCCAAGATTCTTGACCAGTTTAACACTCAGTACTGGCTGAGAGATGCCAGTGGAAGCTGTGAGGAATCCCATTGGCCACACAGAGCAAAAAGCATGGCTGAACAAATTTGGGAGGCCAGTTGAATGTATTACTGGATGATGACCTCAGTGTGTAATTGTAGCCTGCCCCCTCCATGCCCAGGGTTCCATGCTTCACAAGGCTTGACAGAAGGCTGGCTGCCAACGCTCCTGCTGCTGAGAGACTACAAGATCCCTGCTGTCTTTACCATGTATAGGTAAGCACTCGAGAATTTCAGCAGCACTGTGCATTTGACTTTGCTTCTTCGGTTAGTGCAGCTGTACCACAGGACTAAATCAAGAGCATGTGATGAGTTTAATGCCCAGCTTTAACCAGTTCAGACGGAGTGGGCTAAACTGTCACCTATCGATGTGTTAATCTTTCTCATTATTAATTCCATGAAGATTGAGAACAGGACTTCTATGTGTTTACAATTTAGAACATAGCAATGTACGGACCATTTGTGCCAATTGTTTAACTTACTCTAAGATCAATCTAACCCTTCCCTCACCAGAGGGCTGCATTTCCCCATCATCTATGTGCCTAACCAAGAGTTTTTTAAGTGCCTCGAATGTATCTGCTTCTACCACCACTCCTGGCAGGCTGTACCACGCACTCACCACTCTGTGTGGAAAATGTACCTTTGGCATCCCTCCATACAAGGCCATAAGATGTAGGAGCAGAATTAGGCCATTTGGCCCATCGAGTCTGCTCCACCATTTTACCATGGCTGATCCATTTTCCCCCTCAGCCCCAATCTCCTGCCTTAACCTTGCATCCCTTCAAGCTTTGACCAATAAAGAATCTATCAACCTCTGCGTTAAATATGTCCAATGACTTGGTTTCCAGTGCCGCCTGTGGTAATGAATTTCACAGATTCACCACTCTCTGGCTAAAGAAATTCTTCTTCATCTCCATTCCAAAATGATGCACCTCTATTCTGAGGCTGTGTCCTCTGGTCTTAGATTCACCCACCACAGGAAACATCTTCTCCACATCCACTTCATCAAGGCTTTTCACCATTCAATAAGTTCCAATGAGGTCACCTCTCATTCTTTTGAATTCTTTTGAATACAGGCCCAGAGCCATCAAACACTCCCCGTATGACAAGCCATTCAATCCTGGAATCATTTTCATGAACCTCCTTTGAACCCTCTCCAGTTTCAGCACATCCTTTCTAAGATAAAGATCCCAGAACTGCTCACAATACTCCAAATGAGGTCTCACCAGTGCTTTATAAAGCCTCAACATTGTATCCTTGCTTTTATATTCCAGTCCACTTGAAATGAATGTAACATCAGATTTGCCTTCCTCACTACAGACTCAATCTGCAAATTAATCTTTAGGGAGTCCTGCAAAAGGACTCCCAAGTCCCTTTGCACCTTAGTTCTTTGTACATTCTCTCCATTTAGAAAATAGTCAACCCGAAACTATTCCATCTGCCATTTCTTTAGCCATTCTCCCAATCTGTCTAGGTTCTTCTGTAGCCTCTCTATTTCCTTAAAACTACTTGCCCCTCCATCTAGCTTTGTGTAGTCTGCAAACTTTGCAACAAAGCCGTTAATTCCATCATGCAAATCATAAACATATGACGTAAAAAGAAATGGTCCAACAGCATTAGTGGTGGAACACCACTAGTCACCTGCAGCCAACCAGAAAACGCTTTCTTTATTCCCACTCTTTGCCTCCTGCCAGTCAGCCACTACATGCTAGAAATTTTCCTGTAGCTTGTTTAGCAGCCTCAAGTGTGGCACCTTGTCAAAGCCTTCTGAAAATCCAAATACACAACATCAGCTGATTCTCCTTTGTATATCCTGTTTGTTATTTCTTCAAAGAATTCCAACAGATTCATCAGACAAGATCTTCCCTTGAGGAAACCATGCTGACTACGGCCTATTTTATTATGTGCCTCCAAGTACCTCGAAACCACATCCTCCCAACATCTTCCCAAACACCGAGGTCAGACAAATTGGCCGATAGTTTTCTTTCTTCTGCCTCTCTCCCTTCTTGAAAAGTGGAGTGACATTTGCAAAATTAGTTTAAACCCACCCAAACAACTCTAGCCAACCTGCCCACAAGGATATTGGGCTCTCTCGGGCTCTGGTGTAACCTATCCCTTTTGGACGTGTCATACCTTCCCCAGAAGAGTTCCCAATGATCCATAAATCTGTACCCCTGCGCCTTGCATCATTTCCTCAGCTACGCATTCCTCTGTGGTCTCTTTTAAATCTTTCCCTTTGTATCTTATGCCAGTACTCTCTAGGTTTGGACTCCCAAGCCTAGGGAAAGACTCTGTCCACCTACCCTTTATAATTTTATGAACTTACATGAGGTCACGCCTCATTCTCCCTGTAACTCAAGCTCTCTAGTCCAGGCAGCTACCTCATAATCCTCTTCTACACCCTCTCCAACTTGATAATGTCTTTGCTATAACAGTGTTAACAAAGCTGTGCATGTTACTCCAGGTGTGGCTTCACCAGTCACTTGTACTGTAAAACTGGAACATGATGTCCTTACTCCTAAGCCAATGAAGGCAAGCATGCTAAAGCCCTATTTCATCTACTTCTGCAGCTGTTTTCAGTGAACTGTGCACTTGTTCAGTCATTTCTGTCAGGTTTCTCCACCTTGCCTGTCATGCTTTGAAATACATGCAATTGAAAGCAGTGCTTCCTTCTGCTGATTTACTGTAAACATGGCTATCTCGACTTCAACCTTTAGTTGCTGCACGTACCCCTGTCATCCCACTGGTTTTGCTCTCTCGAGTCCCATCCTTCCCACACCTCCCCCCCACCCACCTCCGTGACAGCCTGATGCTGAAAGCAAATTTCTCCGCTAGGATACTGGTCCCCCTCCAATTCAAGTGCAACACCTCCCTCAGAATCAGGCTTAATATCACTGACATATGTCATGAGATTTGTTGTTTTGTGGCAGCAGTACAGTCCAATAGATAAAAATACAATAAATTACTATGACAAATATATTTAAAAGTAAATTAATTAAGTAGTGCAAAAAGATAGTGAGGTTGTGTTCTTGGGTTCGTTGTCCACTCAGAAGTCTGATGGTGGAGGGGAAGTGTGTGTCTTCAGGCTCCTGTCCCTCTGCTTTGATGGTTTAAATAAGAAGAGAGCATGGATGCCGCCTTTCTGAGACATCGCCTTTTGAAGATGTCCTCAATTCAGGGAGGCTAGTGCCCCCATGATGAGCCTGCTTTCACAAAGCTCTGTAGCGACCCTTCGCACCGGTAGTGCAACCAGTCGGAATACTCTCCATGGTACATCTGTAGACATTTGCTGTAGCCTGCGGTGACACACCGAATCTCCTGAAACTCCAAATGAAATAGTCACTGACAGGTCTCTTTGCATTTGCATCAGTAAGTCCATCTTGGACAGGTTGCCTCTACCCAGAGGAGATCCCAGTGATCCAAGAATCTGAATCCCTGCCCCCTGCACCAGTTCCTCAGCCTAACATTTATCCGCCCTATCTTTCCACTAGAACGAGGCACAGGGAGTACTCCGGTTATCACTACCCTTGAGGTCCTGCATTTTACCTAATTCCCTGTATCTGTTCTGCAGGACCTCATCCCTTGTTGTACCTATGCCGTTTGTATTGATGTGTATTGGCCTCTCGCTTTTCATCCACCCCTTGAGAAAGTTTTGTGCCGCTTGGAGACATACTTGACCCAAGCACCCTGGGGGACAACAAACCACCTTGGCCTCTCTCCTGCGGTATCAGAGTCTCCTGTCTCTTCCCCTCACTGTCACCATTGAGCAATGACTGAGTCCTTTCCCTTTCAGTCTCTAAGCCAGCCACATTGTCGTAGAGTCATAGAGTGCTACAGTACAGAAACAGGCCATTCGGCCCATCTATTCGGTGCTGAACTGTTATTCTGCCCAGTCCCATCAGCTGAGCATGGACTATAGACCTCCAAATCCCCCTGTCCATGTACCTATCCAAACTTCTCTTTAAATGCTGCTATCAACCTCACATCCACAACTTCCGCTGGCAGCTCATTCCACCATCTGAGTGAAGAGGTTCCTCCACATGTTCCCTTAAGTATTTCACCTTTCACTCTTAACCCATGACCTCATCCAATTTCAGTGGGAAAAGCCTGCCTGCATTAACCCTATCGATACCTCTCATTGGGAGTGTGGAGGAGCAGAGGGATCTGGGAGTACATGTCCACAGATCCCTGAAAATTGCCTCACAGGTAGATAGGGTAGTTAAGAAAGCTTATGGAGGGTTAGTTTTCATAAGTCGAGGGATAGAGTTTAAGAGTCGTGGGGTAATGATACGGCTCTATAAAACTCTGGTTAGGCCACACTTGGAGTACTGTGTCCAGTTCTGGTCACCTCAGTATAGGAAGGATGTGGAAGTATTGGAAAGGGCACAGAGGAGATTTACCAGGATGCTGCCTGGTTTAGAGAGTATGCATTATGATCAGAGATTAAGGGAGCTAGGGCTTTACTCTCTGGAGAGAAGGAGGATGAGAGGAGACATGATGTATACAAGATATTAAGAGGAATAGACAGAGTGGACAGCCAGTGCCTCTTCCCCAGGGCACCACTTCTCAACACAAGAGGACGTGGCTTTAAAGTAAGGGGAGGAAAGTTCAAGGGGGTATTAGAGGAAGATTTTTCACTTAGAGAGTGGTTGGTGCGTGGAATTCACTGCCTGAGTCAGTGGTGGAGGCAGATACACTAGTGAAATTTACGAGACTACTAGACAGGTATATGGAGGAATTTAAGGTGGAGGGTTATATAGGAGGCAGGGTTTAAGGGTCAGCACAACATTGTAGGCCAAATGGCCTGCACTGTGCTGTATTGTTCTTTGTTTGTTTGTATAACTTTAACCTTCTCCCCTTCTCTCTGCTTGCAGTGAGCAGGAGTTGAATTACTCCCTTCAGATCCTCCACGAGCTGGAAACGAGGATCATCAGCTACGGCGAGAATCCCTTCGCCTCGCTGAAACTAGAGCAGGTGCAGTCCAATCCCAACAAGCCGCTGGTCAGCAGCAACTCCACCTTCTTGATGTTCCACGGATGCACAGAATCCGCAGAGGAGATGACCACTGAGGACCTTGGGCAAGAGGGCAGCCTGTGAGCGTGGTCCAGCTGACAAGTCATGCAGCGATCTGAAGAGTTTTCTGTGGCTGCAAGAAGCCATCTTGTTTCATTTGATAAGCCTCGTTAGCCATCTGCTGTTATTTAATTTCTAGGCTCAAGCAGCGTGTGTGTAATGTGTGTCTAATCTCCTCACTGGAGCATTACGCTTTCCTCTTCCTTCCTTCAATCCTACAAAATTTCCCCATCAAGTGTTTATCCAGTTCAAGGGTTAAAGACCTTTAAAAGATTAGCATTAGTGGACAAGAAACAGCAAACACACAGTAAAATTCATCATTTTGTGTCAACTTAAATCAGCGAGGATTGTGCTGGGCAGCCCAGCAAGTGTCACCACGTTTCCGGCGCCAATGTGGTGGCATGGTCACAACTCAATTACCCTATTTGTACACCTTTGGAATGTGGGAGCATTCCGGAGCTCCCACATGAAATCCACGTGGTCATGGGGGAAACATACAAACTTACAGACAGCAGAGGGAATTGAAAGCCAACCAGTGACTGTAGGCACTGTAAAGTGTTGTGCTAACCATTACACTGAGGTGTTGGGTTCCTTTCTGAACATGACTGTCAAACCAGCTTCCATCCGCAGCCCACTCCGGAACACCTCAGTCTGTGTGAACTAACCTGGAATACAATCCCCAGCCCACTCCGGAACACCTCAGTCTGTGTGAACTAACCCGGAATACCGTCCGGAACACCTCAGTCTGTGTGAACTAACCCAGAATACCGTCCGGAGCACCTCAGTCTGTGTGAACTAACCTGGAATACCGTCCGCAGCCCACTCCGGAACACCTCAGTCTGTGTGAACTAACCTGGAATACTGTCCGGAACACCTCAGTCTGTGTGAACTAACCCGGAATACCGTCCGCAGCCCACTCCGGAACACCTCAGTCTGTGTGAACTAACCCGGAATACCGTCCGCAGCCCACTCCGGAACACCTCAGTCTGTGTGAACTAACCCGGAATACCATCGGCAGCCCACTCCGGAACACCTCAGTCTGTGTGAACTAACCTGGAATACCATCGGCAGCCCACTCCGGAAAACCTCAGTCTGTGTGAACTAACCCGGAATACCGTCCGGAACACCTCAGTCTGGGTGAACTAACCTGGAATACCATCCGCAGCCCACTGTGGAACACCTCAGTCTGTGTGAACTAACCCGGAATACCGTCCGCAGCCCACTCCGGAACACCTCAGTCTGTGTGAACTAACCTGGAATACCGTCCGCAGCCCACTCCGGAACACCTCAGTCTGTGTGAACTAACCCGGAATACCGTCCGCAGCCCATTCCGGAACACCTCAGTCTGTGTGAACTAACCTGGAATACCGTCCGGAACACCTCAGTCTGTGTGAACTAACCCGGAATACCGTCCGCAGCCCACTCCGGAACACCTCAGTCTGTGTGAACTAACCTGGAATACCGTCCGCAGCCCACTCCGGAACACCTCAGTCTGTGTGAACTAACCCGGAATACCGTCCGCAGCCCACTCCGGAACACCTCAGTCTGTGTGAACTAACCCGGAATACCGTCCGCAGCCCACTCCGGAACACCTCAGTCTGTGTGAACTAACCCGGAATACCGTCCGCAGCCCACTCCGGAACACCTCAGTCTGTGTGAACTAACCCGGAATACCGTCCGGAACACCTCAGTCTGTGTGAACTAACCCGGAATACCATCGGCAGCCCACTCCGGAACACCTCAGTCTGTGTGAACTAACCCGGAATACCGTCCGCAGCCCACTCCGGAACACCTCAGTCTGTGTGAACTAACCCGGAATACCGTCCGGAACACCTCAGTCTGTGTGAACTAACCCGGAATACCGTCCGCAGACCACTCCGGAACACCTCAGTCTGTGTGAACTAACCCGGAATACCGTCCGGAACACCTCAGTCTGTGTGAACTAACCCGGAATACCGTCCGCAGCCCACTCCGGAACACCTCAGTCTGTGTGAACTAACCTGGAATACCGTCCGCAGCCCACTCCGGAACACCTCAGTCTGTGTGAACTAACCCGGAATACCGTCCGCAGCCCATTCCGGAACACCTCAGTCTGTGTGAACTAACCTGGAATACCGTCCGGAACACCTCAGTCTGTGTGAACTAACCCGGAATACCGTCCGCAGCCCACTCCGGAACACCTCAGTCTGTGTGAACTAACCTGGAATACCGTCCGCAGCCCACTCCGGAACACCTCAGTCTGTGTGAACTAACCCGGAATACCGTCCGCAGCCCACTCCGGAACACCTCAGTCTGTGTGAACTAACCCGGAATACCGTCCGCAGCCCACTCCGGAACACCTCAGTCTGTGTGAACTAACCCGGAATACCGTCCGCAGCCCACTCCGGAACACCTCAGTCTGTGTGAACTAACCCGGAATACCGTCCGGAACACCTCAGTCTGTGTGAACTAACCCGGAATACCATCGGCAGCCCACTCCGGAACACCTCAGTCTGTGTGAACTAACCCGGAATACCGTCCGCAGCCCACTCCGGAACACCTCAGTCTGTGTGAACTAACCCGGAATACCGTCCGGAACACCTCAGTCTGTGTGAACTAACCCGGAATACCGTCCGCAGACCACTCCGGAACACCTCAGTCTGTGTGAACTAACCCGGAATACCGTCCGGAACACCTCAGTCTGTGTGAACTAACCCGGAATACCGTCCGCAGCCCACTCCGGAACACCTCAGTCTGTGTGAACTAACCCAGAATACCGTCCGGAACACCTCAGTCTGTGTGAACTAACCTGGAATACCGTCCGCAGCCCACTCTGGAACACCTCAGTCTGTGTGAACTAACCTGGAATACCGTCCCCAGCCCACTCCGGAACACCTCAGTCTGTGTGAACTAACCCGGAATACCGTCCGGAACACCTCAGTCTGTGTGAACTAACCCGGAATACCGTCCGGAACACCTCAGTCTGTGTGAACTAACCCGGAATACCGTCCGGAACACCTCAGTCTGTGTGAACTAACCTGGAATACCATCGGCAGCCCACTCCGGAACACCTCAGTCTGTGTGAACTAACCCGGAATACCGTCCGCAGCCCACTCCGGAACACCTCAGTCTGTGTGAACTAACCCGGAATACCGTCCGCAGCCCACTCCGGAACACCTCAGTCTGTGTGAACTAACCCGGAATACCGTCCGCAACCCACTCCGGAACACCTCAGTCTGTGTGAACTAACCTGGAATACCGTCCGGAACACCTCAGTCTGTGTGAACTAACCCGGAATACCGTCCGCAGCCCACTCTGGAACACCTCAGTCTGTGTGAACTAACCCGGAATACCGTCCGCAGCCCACTCCGGAACACCTCAGTCTGTGTGAACTAACCTGGAATACCGTCCGCAGCCCACTCCGGAACACCTCAGTCTGTGTGAACTAACCCGGAATACCGTCCGCAGCCCACTCCGGAACACCTCAGTCTGTGTGAACTAACCTGGAATACCGTCCGGAACACCTCAGTCTGTGTGAACTAACCCGGAATACCGTCCGCAGCCCACTCTGGAACACCTCAGTCTGTGTGAACTAACCCGGAATGCCGTCCGCAGCCCACTCTGGAACACCTCAGTCTGTGTGAACTAACCTGGAATACCGTCCGGAACACCTCAGTCTGTGTGAACTAACCTGGAATACCGTCCGCAGCCCACTCCGGAACACCTCAGTCTGTGTGAACTAACCTGGAATACCGTCCGGAACACCTCAGTCTGTGTGAACTAACCCGGAATACCGTCCGCAGCCCACTCCGGAACACCTCAGTCTGTGTGAACTAACCCGGAATACCGTCCGCAGCCCACTCCGGAACACCTCAGTCTGTGTGAACTAACCCGGAATACCGTCCGGAACACCTCAGTCTGTGTGAACTAACCCGGAATACCGTCCGCAGCCCACTCCGGAACACCTCAGTCTGTGTGAACTAACCCGGAATACCGTCCGGAACACCTCAGTCTGTGTGAACTAACCTGGAATACCGCCCGCAGCCCACTCCGGAACACCTCAGTCTGTGTGAACTAACCTGGAATACCGTCCGGAACACCTCAGTCTGTGTGAACTAACCTGGAATACCGTCCGCAGCCCACTCTGGAACACCTCAGTCTGTGTGAACTAACCCGGAATACTGTCCGCAGCCCACTTCGGAACACCTCAGTCTGTGTGAACTAACCTGGAATACCGTCCGGAACACCTCAGTCTGTGTGAACTAACCTGGAATACCGTCCGCAGCCCACTCTGGAACACCTCAGTCTGTGTGAACTAACCTGGAATACCGTCCGCAGCCCACTCCGGAAAACCTCAGTCTGTGTGAACTAACCTGGAATACCATCGGCAGCCCACTCCGGAACACCTCAGTCTGTGTGAACTAACCCGGAATACCGTCCGGAACACCTCAGTCTGTGTGAACTAACCTGGAATACCGTCCGCAGCCCACTCCGGAAAACCTCAGTCTGTGTGAACTAACCTGGAATACCATCGGCAGCCCACTCCGGAACACCTCAGTCTGTGTGAACTAACCTGGAATACCGTCCGCAGCCCACTCCGGAACACCTCAGTCTGTGTGAACTAACCCGGAATACCGTCCGGAACACCTCAGTCTGTGTGAACTAACCTGGAATACCGTCCGCAGCCCACTCCGGAACAACTCAGTCTGTGTGAACTAACCTGGAATACCGTCCGCAGCCCACTCCGGAACACCTCAGTCTGTGTGAACTAACCTGGAATACCGTCCGCAGCCCACTCCGGAACACCTCAGTCTGTGTGAACTAACCCGGAATACCGTCCGGAACACCTCAGTCTGTGTGAACTAACCTGGAATACCGTCCGCAGCCCACTCCGGAACACCTCAGTCTGTGTGAACTAACCTGGAATACCGTCCGCAGCCCACTCCGGAACACCTCAGTCTGTGTGAACTAACCCGGAATACCGTCCGCAGTCCACTCCGGAACACCTCAGTCTGTGTGAACTAACCCGGAATACCGTCCGCAGCCCACTCCGGAACACCTCAGTCTGTGTGAACTAACCTGGAATACCGTCCGCAGCCCACTCCGGAACACCTCAGTCTGTGTGAACTAACCCGGAATACCGTCCGCAGCCCACTCCGGAACACCTCAGTCTGTGTGAACTAACCTGGAATACCGTCTGCAGCCCACTCCGGAACACCTCAGTCTGTGTGAACTAACCTGGAATACCATCGGCAGCCCACTCCGGAACACCTCAGTCTGTGTGAACTAACCTGGAATACCGTCCGGAACACCTCAGTCTGTGTGAACTAACCTGGAATACCGTCCGCAGCCCACTCTGGAACACCTCAGTCTGTGTGAACTAACCCGGAATACTGTCCGCAGCCCACTTCGGAACACCTCAGTCTGTGTGAACTAACCTGGAATACCGTCCGGAACACCTCAGTCTGTGTGAACTAACCTGGAATACCGTCCGCAGCCCACTCTGGAACACCTCAGCCTGTGTGAACTAACCTGGAATACCGTCCGCAGCCCACTCCGGAAAACCTCAGTCTGTGTGAACTAACCTGGAATACCATCGGCAGCCCACTCCGGAACACCTCAGTCTGTGTGAACTAACCCGGAATACCGTCCGGAACACCTCAGTCTGTGTGAACTAACCTGGAATACCGTCCGCAGCCCACTCCGGAAAACCTCAGTCTGTGTGAACTAACCTGGAATACCATCGGCAGCCCACTCCGGAACACCTCAGTCTGTGTGAACTAACCTGGAATACCGTCCGCAGCCCACTCCGGAACACCTCAGTCTGTGTGAACTAACCTGGAATACCGTCCGCAGCCCACTCCGGAACACCTCAGTCTGTGTGAACTAACCCGGAATACCGTCCGGAACACCTCAGTCTGTGTGAACTAACCTGGAATACCGTCCGCAGCCCACTCCGGAACACCTCAGTCTGTGTGAACTAACCTGGAATACCGTCCGCAGCCCACTCCGGAACACCTCAGTCTGTGTGAACTAACCCGGAATACCGTCCGCAGTCCACTCCGGAACACCTCAGTCTGTGTGAACTAACCCGGAATACCGTCCGCAGCCCACTCCGGAACACCTCAGTCTGTGTGAACTAACCTGGAATACCGTCCGCAGCCCACTCCGGAACACCTCAGTCTGTGTGAACTAACCCGGAATACTGTCCGCAGCCCACTCCGGAACACCTCAGTCTGTGTGAACTAACCTGGAATACCGTCTGCAGCCCACTCCGGAACACCTCAGTCTGTGTGAACTAACCTGGAATACCATCGGCAGCCCACTCCGGAACACCTCAGTCTGTGTGAACTAACCTGGAATACCGTCCGCAGCCCACTCCGGAACATCTCAGTCTGTGTGAACTAACCTGGAATACCATCGGCAGCCCACTCCGGAACATCTCAGTCTGTGTGAACTAACCTGGAATACCGTCCGCAGCCCACTCCGGAACACCTCAGTCTGTGTGAACTAACCCGGAATACCGTCCGGAACACCTCAGTCTGTGTGAACTAACCTGGAATACCGTCCGCAGCCCACTCCGGAACACCTCAGTCTGTGTGAACTAACCTGGAATACCGTCCGGAACACCTCAGTCTTTGTGAACTAACCCGGAATACCGTCCGCAGCCCACTCCGGAACACCTCAGTCTGTGTGAACTAACCCGGAATACCGTCCGCAGCCCACTCCGGAACACCTCAGTCTGTGTGAACTAACCCCGAATACCGTCCGGAACACCTCAGTCTGTGTGAACTAACCCGGAATACCATCGGCAGCCCACTCCGGAACACCTCAGTCTGTGTGAACTAACCCGGAATACCGTCCGCAGCCCACTCCGGAACACCTCAGTCTGTGTGAACTAACCCGGAATACCGTCCGGAACACCTCAGTCTGTGTGAACTAACCCGGAATACCGTCCGCAGCCCACTCCGGAACACCTCAGTCTGTGTGAACTAACCTGGAATACCGTCCGCAGCCCACTCCGGAACACCTCAGTCTGTGTGAACTAACCCGGAATACCGTCCGCAGCCCACTCCGGAACACCTCAGTCTGTGTGAACTAACCCGGAATACCGTCCGCAGTCCACTCCGGAACACCTCAGTCTGTGTGAACTAACCCGGAATACCGTCCGCAGCCCACTCCGGAACACCTCAGTCTGTGTGAACTAACCTGGAATACCGTCCGCAGCCCACTCCGGAACACCTCAGTCTGTGTGAACTAACCCGGAATACCGTCCGGAACACCTCAGTCTGTGTGAACTAACCTGGAATACCGTCCACAGCCCACTCCGGAACACCTCAGTCTGTGTGAACTAACCTGGAATACCGTCCGCTGCCCACTCCGGAACACCTCAGTCTGTGTGAACTAACCTGGAATACCGTCCGCAGCCCACTCCGGAACACCTCAGTCTGTGTGAACTAACCTGGAATACCGTCCGCAGCCCACTCCGGAACACCTCAGTCTGTGTGAACTAACCTGGAATACCGTCCGCAGCCCAGTCCGGAACACCTCAGTCTGTGTGAACTAACCTGGAATACCGTCCGGAACACCTCAGTCTGTGTGAACTAACCTGGAATACCGTCCGCAGCCCACTCCGGAACACCTCAGTCTGTGTGAACTAACCTGGAATACCGTCCGCAGCCCACTCCGGAACACCTCAGTGTGTGTGAACTAACCTGGAATACCGTCCGCAGCCCACTCCGGAACACCTCAGTCTGTGTGAACTAACCTGGAATACCGTCCCCAGCCCACTCCGGAACACTTCTGTCTGCCTGGAATCCTACCCACAGCCCACTCCAGAACTCCTCAGTTTGTGTGAACTGCCCGGAATCCATCTCCTTGATTTACTAATTCAGCTACCACCGGAAGCAGTTTCTCACCCTTCACAATTTTGAGCACCTCCAACACGATGAATTGTTACTCTGCCTTCTCCCATTGACCTGCACCCAGAACATAGATCTCCATACCCTCTCATCTATCTACCTATCCAAATTTCTCATAAATGTTGAAATCTAGCCTGTTTCCAACACGTCTGCTGGCAGCTTGTTCCACACTCTCACTACGCTCTGAGTGAAGAAGCTCCCCCTTGTCTTCCGCCTTGAACATTTCTGCTTTCATCTTTAACCCATGACCTCTAGTTCTAGTCTCACCCAACCTCAGCGGAAAAAGGCCTGCTTGCACTTACCCTATCTATAGCCCTCATAACTGATGCATTTCAATGTATCTTTGCTTAAAGACTTTGCTGAAAATTGAGTGTATAGCTTACTGGTCTAAAAGTCCAGAATTGGAATTTGTTTATTATTGTCACATGTACTGAAGTGGAGTGAAAGTTTGTCTTGTGTATTGTCCATATGTCATTACACAGTGCATTGAGGTAGAACAAGGTAAAGCAGTAACAGCATGCAGAATAAAGTGTAACAGCCATAGAGAAAGTGTAGTGTAGATAAACATTGTAGTGTAAAGTCACAACGAGGTAGACTGTGAAGTTGAGAGTCTTGTCATAACAGGGAACCATTCATAGCCTTATAACAGCGAGATGGAAGCTGTCCTGTAGACAGGTGGTACATGCTTTTAGGTTCTTGTATCTTCAGCCTGATGGGAGAGGGGAGAAGATAGAATATCTGGGATGGTGCTTTTGATTATGCTGCCTGTTTTACTGAGGCAGCTAGAAGTGCAGAGTCCATGGAGGGGAGGCTGGATTACATGATGTGCCAAGCTGTGTCCACAACTCCCTGCTGTTTCTTGCAGTTATGGGCAGAGCGTTGATGCATCCAGGCAGGATGCTTTCTGTAGTGCATCAGCAAAAATTGGTAAGGGTTTATGGGGACAGCCAAATTGCTTTAGCCTATGGGGGCGTGGCTGAAACAAGATTTTATATTGCACATAGGCAGCTGAAGTATTCACTCTCCTTAAGTTCAGGGGGAGGAAAGCTACCATCGTAAACTAAGCTTATGAAACCAAAATGCACTTGGTTCATCGATGTCCTTTAAGGAAGGTGATATGTGTTTCTAAAGAACCTGTGACCAGAGTCAAGTATGGAAGCTGCTTGAACTGATCCAAAATAACATCACACAAAAATCAGGGTCTTGGCCCGAAACGTCGACAGCGCTTCTCCCTATAGATGCTGCCTGGCCTGCTGTGTTCCATCAGCATTTTGTGTGTGTTGTTGTTTGAATTTCCAGCATCAGCAGATTTCTTCGTGTTTGCTCTCCAAAATAACCTAACAGTTTTTGCCATTATGTGGCCATTAAATACCTAACTGTCAGCTACAGCCACATCTTGTGAATGAATGAAGCAGATTGTTGGGCAATGTCATTTCCTGTCCAATATCCAATCGTTATCCAGAGCAGCACCATTGGGCCAATAGTGGGAGGGAGATGAACCCTGAACAAAATCATCAATGGACAGATGCAGAAGCTGAAAAGGATGAATCATTCTTGACAGTTGTTGACAGAACTTAATCTTCCCCAAAAGATTCATTCAATGTGATTGGCTTTGTAATCCTATAACATGTACCCAGAGAGAGCTTAGCAACTGCAATGCCACCTCATGGAGGCAGACTAATTAAAGCTAAGCTAGATAGCTGAGAAAGAAAGGATTAGGCTACATGTTTATAGTGTGAAGTGGAGCAGGAACATGTAGAGAATAAAGACAACAGCTGTGGTTGGATTGAATGGCCTGTGTTTGTGCTTCCACATAATTACCGAAATATCTCTGTTTGTGAAAACTCTGAACTTTAACAGGATTCAGAGCTGGAATTTTATGGGAAATGTCATGGTTCCACTCATAGCATTTTGATTTAAACTTGTTGCATAAGCTGCTCATTTTTGGGAATTAACAAGTGTTATTTTTTGAGGTGAACAATTTAATGTTATAGAGCGATAAATATAAATTCAATTTTAATTTGCAGTGTTTTTGTTATTTGGGAAAACCAATTAATAAATATTAGACTGGTTCAGATGGAAATATTGATTGCTATAAATACCTAATTGTCCGATCAAGATGTCCATATATTTCACTTCTTTTAAGTTTGCTTTTCATCTTGAATGTGATTCTGAAACTGTTGGAGCCAGTGATTTACAGTTTGGAGATTGTTTGGGTGTTTCAGCGCTCTGCATTCTCTGAGAGGATTCCGGGAGACAGAGGCAGTGTGCAGGAACCTCACGGCGGGCAGGCTGCAAGCCGATGTTCGACTCCATTTCGCCGATCAAAGCAGTGAGGGAGATTGAAGCATCCAAGGTGAAAGCAGAAGGTGAGAACCAGTTGCCTGCCTTTTGATCACTGGTGGGGTTGCTCTGCTTCCGGAGAGGGGAGACTGCCTTTCGATCACCGGTGGGATCGCTCTGCTAGACTTGGACTATGGACTTTTTCAGCCCCTTACAGTTTTTTATATTCTGTGTTTTTCACCCGATTTCTCTAATTTTTGTGTGTGTGTGCCGGGGAGGGAATTTGGGGGTCGATCTGCTTGTTCTGTTTTTGTTCACATTTTTGTGCAGGGAGAGTGTATTTGGGGGTTGATGATCGTGCTATCATTCTTGGTTTTGTGGCTATCTGGAGAAGAAGGATTTCAGAGTTGTGTACTTTGATGGTAAATGAACCTTTGAACCTCATTCAAAGTTCAAAGTACATTTATTACCCAAGTATGTGTACATTATACAACCTTGAACTTTGCTTGCAGGCAGCCACAAAACAAAGAAACTTCAAAAGAACCCATTAAAGAAGGAAAGCAGTCAAGCACTGTGCGCGGAGAGGGAGAGAAAAAATAAATCGTGCATAGAATAAAAGCAGAACTGAAGTTTTATGAAAGACATGAAGCCAGGCATCACTACAACCGGAGCAGGCCACAGCGTCGGTTCGTTGCAAAGCGGATAAACATTACGAGACCACAGACACAAAGCCAGGCATCGCTGTAGCCAGAGCATCAGGGCAGCGTGGAGCTAAGTGGAACCAGCCCTCGCGTGGCTTCCTGACCTTTCCGATCTGGCCCTGTGCTTCAGTTGTCCAAACTGGCCATTCCTTGTTCTCGGACTGCTCTGGTGTCCGAACCCCACTGCCACAACTTGGCCCATACCTGATCTTTTCAATTTGGCCCAGCTCTTTAATCAATCAGACGTCGGGACATTCTTCGCTCTGGAGAGTGCCACGACTCTGCCTTGACCCCTGTCTCCAGCTTCGCTTGCCTCAACCATGCCTCCCCTGTGCCCCCACTCACCTCCGCTTCCCTCAACCTTTTCTCGCCTGCGCCCCCGCCTTCACTGCTGCTTGCCTCTCCATTGTTAGCATTGATTGTTATCAATAAAATATTATTAATAAGGTATTTAGTAGTTTTCTTTGTTTTGTTTTTTGCAGCCGATAGGTAGTTGCTGGGCAACACCGGCGCCATCTTAAATTTTGCTGAATAGTTGTGATGTTGGCTTGATCATGTGATCTGTTAAACCTGGTATTCTCATTGGTTACTTGGACAATGTGGTGGTTGGGTGTAGTTTTAATGTTTTCAATGACATGTTAACTAGACTAGAGGTGAAATGTTTAAGAGGAACATGAGGGGGATCTTCGTCCTCAGAGAGTGGTGAGCTGAGCTGCCAGGAAGTGGTGGATAGTTGTTTGTTTTCAACATTTAAGAGTACAGTACATGGATGGGAGGGTATGGAGGGCTATGGTCCAGGTGCAGGTTGATGGGACTGGGCAGATTAATAGTTTGGCACAGACTAGATGGGCTGAAGGGACTTGTTCTGCGACTCGACGTTAGCTGCTGGAATTTAGTTGATCTTTCTTTCCTAATATTAAAACAGGCAGCATTATTCACATGCACATTAACAGAGTTTATTATTTTGTACATATTTGCAGCTGAACCAAAAATGATCTGAAGTCACTTTGAACTTCAAAGGAGTTGTAACTGAGCCACAGGTATGGGTGGGTGGGGGGCTGTGATTGTGCATTAAAGATATCATTAAGTTAATAAAGATCAATAATTGGAAACAGAACCAGTAAATCTCTAACCAGGCTCATTATTTCCTGGCTTTCCTAGTCGAGCATTGCTGTTAGGTGATGGGTAATGTGGTTTGATACTAGCCTCTAAACCTGAACTTGTGTTCCCCCCACCCCTGTGAATGGAGCACAGAAACCTGATGCCCCTGTGCGGTTCTGCTGGGTGAAATATTAACTGCTTTCTCGACAAGGTGGAAGTTTATGGTTGTATGGGGAAATTCCATAAGACTGGGACTGTGTGAAAAGCAAAAGCAAGGTAAGATGTTACTGAGGGTTAATTGAAACACATAAAGGGGAGGGGTACATATGACTGGAGGGAAATTAATGTTGAGGTGGGGAGAAGGCTGACAGATGTGTTGTCCAAACACACAGCAGAATTTATAGTCGTTGTCTTTAGTGTGCAATAGGTCAGACAGGTTAAGCTAAGCAAGGTCGTGATCTGCTCTGACTCTGCCTCGATAGAATTTGGAATCGAAGAGTTCAAGACCTGATCTGTAGACAGAAATGTATTATAATCTATATGTTTGGAGAGTGCGAGAATACGTAGAACAAAACATGGAAATTTACAGCACATGACAGGCCCTTCGGCCCATAATGTTGTGCTGACCATGTAACCTACTCTAGAGTCTGCCTACAATTTCCCTAGTGCATAGCCCTCTATTTTTCTAAGTTCCATGTACCTATCTCAGAGGCTCTTAAAAGGCTCTATTGTATTTGATTCCGTCACCACTGCTGGCAGCCCATTCCACACACTCACCACTTTGTGTGAAAAATTTACCCCTGACATCCCCTCAGTACCTATTTCCAAGCACTTTAGAACTATGGCCCCTCGTATTACCCATTTCAGCTCTGGGAAAACTCCTCTGGCTATCCACACAATCAATACCCCTTATCATCTTATAAACCTCTATCAGGTCACCTCTCATCCTCTACTGCTCCAAGAAGAAAAGGCCAAGTACACTCGACCTATTCTTATAAAGTACGCCCTCCAATCCAGGCAACATCCTTGTAAATCTCCTCTGCACTCTCTTTATAGTATCCACATCCTTCCTGTAGTGAGATGACCAGAACCAAGCACAGTACCCCAAGTGGGGTCTGACCAAGGTCTATATAGCTGTAACATTACATCACGGCTCTTGAACTCACTCCCGTGGTCGATGAAGACCAACACACTGTACACCTTCTTAACAACACTGTCAACCTGCGCAGCAGCTTTGTGTGTTCTATCGACACGGACCCCAAGATCTCTCAGATCCTCCACACTGCCAAGAATCTTACCTTTTATATTATATTCTGTCTTCAAATTTGACCTACCAAAATGAACCACTTCATATTTACCTGGATTAAAGTCCATCTGCCACTTCTCAGTCCAGTTCTGCATCCTATTGATGTCCCACTGTACCCTCTGATAACTCTCCAGATGATCCACAATACTCCAAACCTTCGTGTCATCAGCAAACTTAGTAACCCACCCTTCTACTTCTTCATTCAGGTCATTTATGAAAATCACAGAGGAGGGGTCCCAGAACAGATCCCTGCAGAACACCACGGGTCACCGACCTCCATGCAGAATACAAACCACCTTCAACCACCCTTTTCCTACAAGCCAATTCTGGATCCAAAAAGCAAGGTCTCCTTGAATCCCATGCCTCCTTGCTTTCTGAAGGAGATTTGAAGGGGGAATCTTTTCAAGTGTCTTACTGAAATCCACATACACTACATCCACTGCTTTGCCTTCATCAATGTGTTTTGTTACATCATCAAAGAATTCAATCAGGCTTGTAAGGCACAACCTGCTCTTGACAAAGTCATGCTGACTGTTCCTAAAAGTAGTACAGTTCTGTTGGGTACCTTCACGTGAGGGTGTTGGGTAATGAAAGGGCAGATGTTATAGTAAAACAGGCACTTACCAAGTCTGAAGTTGATATAATAGCCAATATGGGAAAGTATGAAGCCAAATCTTGTATTAGCTTGGCTGGGACTGAGAAATAGCAGAAATTGTGGAATAGGAGTGGGACGGAGAGGTGGTTTTACAGTTTGTATCCATCAGTCCGGGGAGGCTCCTTTTGGGAAGGAATAGGAAGGGAGAGGTGTGGTTGGCGAGATTGAGCTTTGGAGATATGGGTTTGCACTCCGCTTTGGCACTTGTTGGTAAACATGGGAACAATAATGTGTAATTTTGTAAGGTCCCAGAGATGTGATTGTGATGTGCCACAGATCTTCGTTAGAATGTGGGAAGCTACAAACTAGGGGTGATATTCTGGCACCTGAGGGAGGGATGGTTAAATCATGTGGGCCCTAATGAACATTTTAATTAAAACAGGTTTGGGAGGTAGGAACTGGTTCCCTGTTATAGCTCCCTTTATACTCATTTACAGCAGGTAATGAACCTTCCTGATAGGTGCAAGCCACCACTAGCACAAAAGAATACGAAGAAGGGAAGATATTCTTCCTTTGTCCTGGAGAGGGGGTGAGAGCAGTGGTGGATAAAATGGATAAGATGTGGTTAAGGGCTTTCTCCACTATGGCAGAGGAGAAGCCATTTTTCAAGAGCACCTGTGCAGAGTCTGCTGATTCTATTGTATTTCTTTGTTCTGCTGTGAATGTCTGAAAGAAAATGAATCTCATTTAATGACATATACGTACTTTGACAATAAATTTACTTTGAAAAGATAAAGATCAGCTTTATTTGTCAAGTACATCAAAACATTGAGTGAAATGCATCATTTGTGTCGAGGAGGTGCTGGGGGATGCCCGCAAGTGTGACCATTTTCCAGTGCCAATGCAACGTGCCCACAACTCCCTAACCTAAACTCGTACATCTTTGGAACGTGGGAGAAAGCCAGTGCACCTGGAGAACTGCTACGAGATCACTGGGAGAATGTCGTAAATCCTTACAACCGTGGAAACTGAGCCTGATCTTACAGCTGGTGTAACGCGTTATGCTAACCACTATGCTCTCGTGCTGCCCTGCTAAAAGTTCTTCAAGATTTTAGATTCAATTTTATTTACCCACGTACATCGAAGCATGCAGTGAGGTGCATTGTTAGCGTCAACGTAGCGTGCCCACGATGCTCGGCAGACTGACACAGAGCATAACGAGCAACAATAACAGGAAGTCAAACCCCATTCCTCCGTCCCACCCACCCACGTACACAGTCCTCCAAGCCTGGGACCGGCTGTATCCAGCCTCCTGTGGCTGGGCCGCAGACTCACAGATACTGGCCCTTTGACTTCCCCGGTGGATTCTCTGAGCAAGTGCTGTACAGGAGGGATTAGGAGAACGGAATGTGATGTTTTCTGTATTTAACTGGGCATAATGGTAGCATAACAGTTAGCACAATGCTATTACTGCTTGGGGCATTTTGGTGTTCGATTCTGGTGCCATCAGTAAGCAGTTTGTACGTTCTCTCCATGTGAGCAGTGTGGGTTTCCTCTGACTACTTCGGTTTCCTCGCACGGACCAAACATGTACCGATTAGTAGGTTAATTGGTCATTGTAAATTGTCCTGTGATTGGGTTAGGGTTAAATAGGGGAGTTGCCGGGCCAGAACGGCCTACTCTGCTCTGTATCTCTAAATAAATAAATAAAATAATGGATTTTGATCATTAGAGATGGGAAAGTCTTTCATCTTTTGTGTGTCATTTCAACTAATTTCTGACCACTCACTGTTTAAGTCATGAGCCTGTCTTTGCACAGATTTCAACGCTGTGGATACAAACAGTTCTTAATCCCTTCAGCTTTGTTCATCAATGAAATCTGATCAAAAACTTTTGTTCCACAAGATCCAAATAATCAATTATCCTCTTAAAATCATCCTCTTCCCACCCACTTGCCTTCCCCTCACCTATCACCTGCCAGCTTGTCTGCCTTCCTCTCTTCCACCTTCTTATGCTGGCTTCTTCCTCCTGCCTTTCCAGTCCTGATGTAGGATTTCATCCCGCAACGTCGATTGTTTATTCCTCTCCATGGACCTGTTGAGTTCCTCCAGAGTTTTGTGTGTGTGTTGCTCTTCAAATGGCATTGTTTTGCATGGATTTTGCAGGTTAGGTCAGGTCTAGGCTGGAGGTGCAGTTACCTGGGTTGAGTATGAGGATATCCGAAGGGATTGTTAATTGGTGGGTCCTCGGGTGGCTGTAGCAGCCGATCCGGGATCCATATATTCTGGCGCAGTATGAGCAAGAGTAAAGGCTGATATATATTTGTGAGTTGCATCTAAGCCATAGAGTATCCTAGGCCGTACCTATGCCATAGGGTGATGTGCACCTCCCCAAAAAAGTAAATGTTGCGGCGACGCGGACCGCTACAACTGTGATTGGTCTGCTTGGTGGCATCGCATTTCCGGTTGCTTCTTCTCCACCATGTCTGTACACTGATGCGAAATATATGAACCAAATGGTTAAATCTACCTGCCAACATGCGAGTACGTTTGAAGTGCATTTCCTCGTCCATGTCTCTCACGAAGAAACTCAACACAGTGGCACAGAAACCCCACAGCCAACTAGCGTTTTGGCGCACAATGCCAACAGCGTAGAGCCTACACAGAAGTGAAAATCAGGGCTACGGTGTAGCCTGTACGCACAAGTATAAATCAGCCTTGAGTCTCAACTTTAGTAGCTGCTGCTCGTTCTCCGTTTTACAGTGGAAGGTGCTCTTACGTAGAGCAGTTCCCTCGAACAGATTTCCTCCAGGAGATCCACTGAGTGCATTGTCTTCCCAGGTTTTAGAAACGCTGGTTACATCTGCTGGTAGGGGTATGTGATTCTTGACAGGAAATGATGCATGGTTTAAAAGGGCAGGCAGTGATCCTGGTTGCTCTTTCAACACAAATGTAACAGATCCTTTGGGGCTATTGTCAAAGTGTTCTCCCAAGGTTATCTCTCAGCTACAACACGCATCTAGTCACTATCACATTGTTGTTTGTGGGAACATGTTATGTACAAATTGGCTGCTGCGTTTTGTAGAACCATGAGCACAGTTTAGAAGAGCCTCAGTTCATCACAGAACTAGTGAGACCACAGTTGTCACTGGAGCAGGCCACAGTCTCGGTTCAGTGCGGAGCTGAGTAGGCATCACAGAGCGGTGAGCAGAACCAGCCCTCATCTTGGATACCCTGACCTTTCAGTTCTGGCCCAGTGCTTAAATCATCCAAGTATCAGGTTGTTCCTTGCTCTCAGAAGGATCTGACCCCCACCACCGTGATTCGGCCTGTACCCGACACTTCCAATCGCGCCCGGCGTTTAAATCGATCAGACATTGGGATTTCCCTTGCCCTCAGGGGTGCCACAACTCTGCCCTGACCCTGCTTTGACCTCACCTCCTCCTTCGCTTGCTTTGACCTTGCCTTCCCTGCATCCCACTTCACTTCTCCTGACCATTTCTTGCCTGCGCCTCTCCATTTTTAGTGTTGATCATTATTCATAAAATGCTTAGTATTTTCTTTGAGTTTTTTTGCTGCAATAAGTGGTCACTGGGCATCACCCACACCATCTGAAACCAGTTTACCTTTTGGCACTCCAGCTGTACAGGTTAGTAGCTAATGGCTTAATGGGTGTAATTGGGTGGCACAAGCTCATTGGGCCCGAAGAGCCTGTTACTAAACTGTATCTCTAAAATAAAAGCAATAAAACTTCTGTCGTAAAAATAAATATTTTCGATAAATATTCAGCTTCTGAATTGAGTAGAATTCGTTCCTGTCTAGGAATTGTAAATTTGCTTTAACTTGCTGTGTCCCAAGTTCACCCCTGACCTCCGGTGCCAACTGTGTGAAGTTTGCACATTCTCATTGTGTTGGTGTGGGATTCCTTCAGGTGCTTTATTTTCTTCCCACATTCCAAGATGTGCGGTTGGTGGGTTAATTGCCCCCAGTGTAGGTAAATGGTGGGGCGTGGTATTGATAGATCTCAAGAGACTAGGAGGGAATTTAGGTTACAGTGGACACCTTAGGCACAACGGGTCACATCACTGCCTCCTATGTCAAAAGGAAATGAGTAAAGAAAATGAATTTTAGAATTTGCTAGGATGCTGCCTGGATTAGAGAGCATGTCTCCTGAGGATAGGTTGAGAGGGCTAGGGCTTGTCCCTCTGGAGTGAAGGAGGAGGAGAGGTGACTTGATAGAGGTGTACAAGATTATAAGAAACATGCTGTAGATAGAGTGAATAGCCAGAGACTTTTCCAAGGGCACAAATGGCTTAATATAAGGGGGCACAAAAAGGTGATTGCTAGAAAGTATAAGGGACTGGCATCAGAGTTAAGTTTTTCCACACAGGGAGTGGTTGGTACATGGTGAATGGTTGGTAGAGGCAAATAGATTAGGGACACAAGGGATTTTGCAGATGCTGGAAATCCAGATCAACACACGCAAAGTGCTGGAGGAACTCAGCAGGTCAGGTAGCATCTATGGAAATGTTTTGGGCTGAGACCCTTCTTGAGTACCCATTTAAGAAACTCTTAGGTACTCACATGGATGACAGAAAAGTGGAGGGCTCTAACTAGATTGATCCTAGTGTAGGTTACAAAGTTGGCTCAACAGTTTGGGCCGATGGGCCTGTACTATTCTATATTATAGGAACAACAACTGAAATATTGTGCCCAGATTTGAAATCTCTTCCCAAGGAAGGATAATCTTTGTAAAGAAATTAAATGAACTGTGTCAATACCAGGGGTTCCTACCCTGGAGTCCACGGACCCGTTGCTTTATAGTGCTGATCCATGGCATAATAAGGATTGGGAACCCCTGAGCTATTCACTCGAATATAGAAGACTGAGAGATGACCACATGGAAATGTGCAGAGGGTAGATGCAGGAATGTTGTTTCCTGTTGGTGAGGAGTCTAAAACCAAACATCTGTCTCAGAACATGGAGCTGATCCTTCAGGACAGAGATGAAGGGCACTTGTTTTACCCTGAGTAGTGGATCTTCAGAATTCACTTCACAAGAGCTCTGCGAAGTCTCTGTGCATCTTCAAGACGGAGACTTTTACTGATTAAGGGAAGCGAGGGATATTAGAGAAGGCTGAGGTGGAAGACTGGCTGTGGTAGAGCAGGTACAAGGAACTAGGTGATCACTCCTTACTTCTGTTCCTTGCCTTATCGTCTTGAAATAAGCAATGGAGTTTGGCGGTTCTGCGTCCACAGCTTTCTTTGCCACAGAAATGGTGGCTGTGGCAGGAGGGATAAACTCATTTGATACAAATCCATTCTTCAGCAGAAAGTGCTGCGGAAAAGATCTGCGAGGATGTTGACTGAAGAGCATGAGTTATAAGGAGAGACTGGGTAGACTGGGACTATTTTTGTGCCTGGAGGGCAGGAGGCTGAGGGGTGACCTCGCAGAGGTATATAAAATCACGAGGGGCACGTATAAGGTCTCAGTTTTATTTCCAGAGTAGGAAAGTCTAAAAGCTGGAGGATGAAACTTTAAGGTGAGAGGGGAAAGAGATCTGAGGGTCTTATTTTCATACAGAGGGTGGTGGGTATATGGAGTGAACTGCAAGAGGAAGCTGTAGAGGTGGGTACAATTACAATGCTTTAAAAAATTAGACTTGTACGGGTTTAGAGCAGGGGTCTCAGGCATAGTAAGGACTGGGAACCTCTGGTGTACAGGGATGGGGACTAAATTCAGGTAAACAGGACATCTTGATTGGCATGGACGAGTTGCTAGCTTAGACAGACATCTTGGTTGGCATGGATGAGTTTGGCCGAAGGACTAAGTTTCCAAGCTCTATAACTCTGACTCTGAATACTGGTCACAGCAGGGATAACACTGAAGGCATCAAATTGGCTCCTCCCGAAAATTAACCCATTCGCCAGAAATATAAATTATGACTGTGTAGCTGATGGCACAAGTCCAAGGGTGATGTCTTCCAGAGATGAATAGCCCACTATCACATACATTGTGCATTCCTTTCCAAATGGGGCGAGAGGAATGCGTAGCCCCTTCAGGTGAGAAGAGGGAGTTGCCTCATCTGCTCAAACAGCTTCATGAGAGATTGAGAAAACCCAGTACGAAGAAAATTAAACAAGGCTTAACTAGCAGACAGCTTTATTTTGATCATAAAATGAACATATAAAATCTATTTTTGTTCTGATTTTAATCCCCATAAAATGTAAGAGAAAGCTTAAATTTTGTTAAATATGGAGTGTAAGTACACGATTATTGTATGTGCAAACAAGGGTTGAACCACAGATTGTTTTGATGCAGAGGGTTAAAAGGTGTTTAATTCTAGGCAAGCTGAAAAAGCTTTTGTTTAACATGGGTCTGGACTCACAACTGAAACTTGGGATTAACACAATAATCTTTGTGCACACTATCGATGTAATGGTCTTAAAGTGGGGACAATTCTCCCTTTGACATTGAGCTATAAAGGACGGAGAAGAAAGTTTCATAAACGTTAACCTTAAATGTAACCAGCAAGTGATACATCAGAGAAACAACTACGTACTCTGTTAGGATTGTCCAAACCAACAGTTTCTAGTTTTTCAAATGACTTAGTTCTGCTGACACTTGAGAGGAAAGGCCACCATTTAAACATTAAAAGTTTAAATTAAAACATTAAAGAAAATACAGATGGAAGTTCAGTTAAGACACAAGATCACATTTTGTTAACACCCCTACACTTATGGCCGACTTGTTAGTAGGCTCTACCTCCTTGGTAGGTATAACGTTCTACTAGGTTCAAAGAGTCATGCTGGTTTATAACTTAAAGGAGTGTGAAATTGTCAGACACTTCTTTTGGTTTTCTGTTTCATTTGAATGTAGGGTGGTTTTTGTTTGTTGTTATTGGGTGGAGTTGTCCACCTCTGTTTGCAGGGCCTTGTGAAGGTAAGAACTTGGGTAGTGCTGTTTCTTAGCGAATTTGGAAGAGATTTTGCAGTTCTGCCAAAGTCCTGCAGGTGTCAGTGTTGCCAGGCTGAAGAACCTCCTATTCCACGAGACACTAAGACTAGAACCTGATACAAACTTCAGGAGCAACGCGGGAGATTGAGCAGCACCTTTGTGTTGGGGGGGGGCTGGAATTCGCTTTGGGCTGAAACACTGATGCAGGGCAAAACATCGACAATTCCTTCTCTGTGAACAGATGCTGCTCGACCAACTGAGTTCTCCCAGCGGCTTGTCCTTTTCACTATTCCTGGATATTAATTGCAATTCAGAGCCATGGTGGAACATTGGGAATGTATGCAGGTTTCGTCTAAAGGGCTTTCCAATGAGTATCATGCCAGTAGGCACTTGCTAAGCCAGCCTCAATTTAGTTTGTGGTTCCATACTCTGAATCCCAGTCTATCTTATCCTGTTTTTTTGTGAATGCTGTGGTTATATTTAACATCCCCAACCAACCAAAGTCTTTCCCTCTGTATAATTTCAGTTAGCGCTGTTATGAATCAAGGTGCAACACTTGCCTTGTTGATTTGAGGGAGGTTAGGCAGAGTGGAATAGATCCTGGGGGGGGAGAAAACCGAGATTGTTCTTGAGAGATTTTTGATTTCTTACTATACAAAAGTAACGACTAATTTGGGTTTCCATCAGTCTTTTCTGACTTTGATCATATTTTAATCTTGTCCTTACCCTCATTTTCCTTTCTCTGCAGCCTCCTTAATAAAAATGGTTCTCACCAGAACCTAATAGAACATTATCCTCTTTAATTCTAAGTACTCACACAGATGGGCAAGCACGTAGCACAATGTGGGTCTGCCGTTTGACTATTCCATAGGCATCACTCATTGAAGCCGGCTAACTTTCTAATATTACAACTGACCAAACTTGTCCATTGCAAATATCCAGCAGTCAATGACTGTGACTCAAGAGCTAATTGCATTAGAAGATGCAGGATCCAACTTAATTCCCCTAACTTCCTTTTTGGCAGCAAGATGCAGTTATTTGAAATGAATTTGTTAAGATTTGCCTTTTCTCATCACTGAACTAAAGTGGTTCCTTTGCTGACTAACAGCTCAGCAACGATGTACCTTGTCAGCTCCTTTCAGTTTGTGACACAGCGGATTTCTTTCTTGTGATAAACTCCTACTAGGAATACCAAATGCCAATTGAACTGTAGGTGTGGAAGATAAATTCACTGAAGCTGAATTATTTTTATCAATTGAAAGGCTCTCATTTTAAAAACTCTTGCTTTGGCAATTCACTTTGATCGTTCTGTAACCTCGCTGTTCCCATTGTCACATCCCATCCTCTTGACATACTGTTTTGTTCTTACCCATGTTATGTAAGCGTTAGCATCCTACGACTACCAGATGGCTGAATAGATTAATATTCGAGCAGTCAACAGGACAAATAACTCCTTCTGTCCCTTAACAATTCTACAACCTTCAAAAAAAAATGCTTCCAAGTATCTAATTCAGTCCAAGAACAGATGAACATCACTGAGTGAGATTTCAGCTTTCACCAATCTACTTGTGAGCTAGCCCATTGAAGGTCAGTCCTGTTTGTTCAATTACAACATTATCCAGTTGAGTAACACACTCCAGAAATTGGCACTTGGCAACAGCTTTGCTTTTTTTAAAAAAAGGTTTGGCAATAGTGTCTGAATTATTGCAAAGGTGACTCAAACACACATTTCTCCGTAATGCAAACTGGCTTCTAAATGCGTTTGTGAATGTGATGACTTCTGACTAGATAAAGTGTCCCCACAATAAGAAAACAGCAACAAGTACCTCTGAGCAACGCCCATTTTCTTTCGTGGTAACTACACGTGTCCAAAGCACTTTCTTGGCATTTTGCTATCATCTCCATGGAATGATTTTTTTGACCCACTTCATGTAATAGTCATTGGATGGGCTTGTCTCCAGACTTTCTAGCAGGGGTCTGGAGATCAGCAAACCACCATCACCGCCCCTCGCCCAGCCAACAACGCATCCTCACGCCTGAGGGGGAAGGGAGCATAAGTGGGTCAAGGCGGCCAGCTTACAAGGATACAGCACTGTCGTCTATCTTAACGGAGGAAAGAAAAGCAAGGCGTCTTCTAGTTTAGTGAGTGTCAACACTGTACAAACCATTAATTGAACAAGCTAGATGACCAAACTCCACCCATTCAGAATCATCAACATTCATTGTGCAATGTGCAGGCAAATACCAAACATGGGAACACATTCGACGCATACTGATCACCTATGTAAGCTAGCTTTTTTTTTGAGCTCCCCTGTGCTAATGACTGACAGGAATACAGACACCATAATGATAAACTTGTAGCCAAACGACAACACTTTCTCCGAACCCGCTCTTCTAACAACCCTCCCCCCCCAACCCACCCCTTATTCCACCCCATTGCCCGTTAAAAGATCTACATAAATTCTATAATCCCACAGCCTTGCTTTAACACAGAAAACACTTTTAACTCCAGTTCTATTTGAAATACAAAATCTGTACAATGCAAGGGAGACATTGAAAGCAAAGTTTATTGCCGGCTGATGAGCAGGACCTCAGTGATTATTTTCCAGGTCTTCCTTGCTGGTTACATAGTTCTCTTTCGGCAAGCCTTTGATTATGCCGTTGCTTTCATTTAATCTTCGCACTCTGTAGCTCTCGTAATGGATCCTGTGTGTGACGTCTTTCAGATCCTGCAGGTGGGACCTTCAAGGGTATGAGCAGAGACAGAAGAATGAATCAAGGCCACTGTTAGAACTTGAGCAAGTTTGGCTCCTCCACACCAAGACAAGGACTGTAACTTTAAACACCTAGCTTTTATTAATAATTAACTTTCTACAATAGAGAGAAATTGAAAACCTATCAATCTCAGATTTAAAATGAATGAGTAACACACACAAAATGCTAGAGGAACTCAACATCTTAGGCAGTGTCTATGGAAATGAATAAACAGTCGATGTTTCGGGCCGAGACCCTTCTTCAGGACAGGGAAAGGAAGGGGGAAGGTGACAGATAAAAAGGTGGGGTAAGGGGAAGGAGGATAGCAAGAAGGTGATAGCCGAGGCCAGGTGGGTAAGAAAGGTAAAGGGCTGGAGAAGAAGGAAACTGACAGGAGAGGAGAGTGGATCATAGGAGGAAGGGATGGAGGGGCCCCAGGGGGAGGTGATAGACAGGTGAAAAGAGATAAGGGGCCAGAGTGGGGAATAGAAGAAGGAAGTAGGAGGGAAATTATTTTTTATCAGAAGGAGATATCAACATTCACGCCATCATATTGGGGCCTACCCAGATGGAATTTGAAGTGTTGTTCCTCCACCCTAAGGGTGGCCTCATCATGGCACAAGAGGAGGACATGGACTGGCATGTTGGAACGGGAATGGGAATTAAGAATCCATGAAGTTCTGCTTTTGGTGGATGGCGCAGAGGTGCTCGACCTTGAACCAATTGTCCTTGGTATAAGAGGGATCCAAATTTCTACCCTCAGTGCAGGCTTCACACTAAGTGCTGACATGGAGGAAGAATGGTGAAACAGTTAGCACTGCGGCCTCACTGCTCGAGGCCCGGGTTCAGAATCAGAATCGGGTTTATTATGACCTACTTCCATCACATGAGACTTGTGGCTCTGCCACAGCAGCACAATGCAAAAACGTAAAGTAAATTACCATAAATTACAAAGAATGCAAAAAAAAACACAATGGAATAGGCATGAGTCTACAAGTCTGCTAGTACACTGGGGAAGCCAGAAGCTGAAAATCTGTGAGTATACAAGTCTTTTGGAGGCTGAAGGCCGGGAGGCAGCCTGACCTGCAGTTTGACTAGCGTGCGCGCGCAAGGGGCTTGATTTTGCCCTAGGAGACAAGAGAGAACTCTATTATTCTGTTGTGCCTTGTAGGCATGCTATGTTGGCACTGGTGCCATTTGCAGGCTACCCCAGCACATCCTTAGTTTGTGTTGGCTGTAAAGGGAAACAACACATTTCACTGTAGGTTTCAATGTGCATGTTGTAAATAAATGAATCACTCAGAAATCCGACGGCGGAGGGCAAGGAGCTGTTTCCGAATGGTTGCAAGTGTAGGTCGTTAGGTTCCTGTTCCTCCTCCCCAAAGCTAGTTACGAAAAGAGAGGGCATGCCCTGGGATGGCAAGGGTCCTTAATGAAGGATGCTGCATTTTTGAGGCACAGTTTCTACAAGATGTTCTTGATGGAGGGAAATGTTGTGCATGTGATGTAACTGGCTGGATCTATAACCTTCTGCAGCCTTTTGGATCCTGAGCACTGGAGCCTGCACACTAGGCTGTAATGCAGCCAGACAGGATGTTCTCCACCACGGAAACATGCAAGTGTCTTTGGTGACGTACCAGTTCCATCCTGCACTGGAGTGCTGCCTTACTTGAAATTTGTGTACTCTCTGTGTGAGTGTGAGGGCTTCTCCCACATCCCTAAGATGTGTGGATTGTTAGGTAAAATGGCTGCTGTAAATTGCCCCAGGTGTAGGTGTGAGGTAGGTAAGGGGTAAATAAGAGGAAATCAGGATACATAGATGGTGCTTGGAGGTCATCACAGGCATAGTGTGCCTGAGACCTCATTCCATGCCCTAACCTCACTCCCATAGGTCTGCCTCTCTTTCTCAGACAACGTCACTTCACCAAATATCAAAATGCAACAGGAAAACACAACATTTTTCCAGAATATGTTGGACTTGTATATTTTTTAATTGACATATGGAATAGGCCCTTGCTGCTCTTCGAGCCTTGCTGGCCTGCAATCCCCTGATTGGATCCTAGCCTAATCAAGGGACAATTTACAACAGTCAATTAACTTATCAACCAATACATCTTTGGACTGTGGGAGGAAACCAGAGCACCCAGAGGAAATCCACACAGTCAAAGGGAGAACATATTTAATTATTAAAATCACAGTGAATACAAACTGCACTGAATTCACTTAAAGTTAGTGGCTCTCAAATTCCATAGATAGCCACCTGTAGCTCTAGACATAATCTCTTACATTTATAAGGCCAGCAGGCCACTTGGTTCATCTGGTCTGTGCAATTCTTGTGCAGATATCCTGCTGGGTCCCTTCCCCTCTGTACTTATCCTCCTTTACACATGCCCTTCAATTTCCTCCTTGAATTATTAATCTGCTCTAGGGATTAACTTAGAGTAGCAAATTCATTTTCCACCCATTTTTTTCTCATCACATGGTTTGCTGACAGTGTTGAACTTGCAGAATAGGCACTGCAGCGACACCTACTGGGCACCCAAGGCTCTGCAGCAACAATTGGTTGGTGTGCTGAAGAGGGTTAAGGGCCAAGCTCTGACTTTTGACACATATATTTGCATATTATTTTTGAACTGCCTTTTTTAAAGCAATCTTTATCTGTCTTTGAAACTTCCTCTCTCTTTTATTTAAGCACTTCTATGCTGTGCATTAAGGCAGTGATCACAGTGAGAACATCATTAAGAACATCTACCATAAATGCCGCCTGGGCAGGGCAAAAAGCCTTTTTAAGTATGCATATCACCATAACCATGGATTTTTTACTCTCCTCCCACCCAGTAGGGGCTACAGGAGCCTCCACTCCTGCAACAGCAGGCACAGGAAGAGCTTCTTCCCTGAGGCTGTGACCCAGCTGAACCTCACATCACAGCGCTAAGCAGTATTGTGCCCATATTGTACTGTCTCAGTACTTTTATATTTGTGTGTTGTAGCACTTTTAATTCACAGTTATTTTGTAAATAACACTATTCTTTGCATTTCTGGTTAGATGCTAACTGCATTTCATTGGCTTTGTATCTGTACTTGGCACAATGACAATAAAGTTGAATCTAATCCAATCTAAGAGATGAATATTCCACATATTGCTTTGTTATTGGCTATAGGGGTAGACAAACTTCAATCTAACCCTTTCTTCTTACATTGCACTCCATTTTTCCTTCATTCATGTGTCTCTCTAAAAGACTCTTAGATGTCCTTAATGTATTTGCTTCAACCACTTCCCATCTGTGTTTTCCCATCACTCTCTGTGTTTTAAAAAAAAACTACCTCTGACACACACTTCCCACCCCCATACTTTCCTCTAATCACTTTAAAATTATGCCCCATCATATTGACCATTTCCACGTGGCAGTGGGGCGGTTGGGGGGGGGGATGGGGGAAGAAATAGCCTCTGGATGTCCATTCTATATGTGCCTCTTATCGTCTTGTACACCTCTTTACAACACATCAATGGTAACAAACCTGACTTCTGATTCACGTCACCTCTCATCCTCCTTCACTCAAAGATTAGAGGACATAGTTTTTAAGATGGTTGGGGGGAGAAGTTAAAGGGATAACTTTTGTTTCACACAGAGTGGTGGATGCCTGGAACACACTGACAAGGGTGCTGGTTGAAGCAAACATGATAGAGGCATACAGAAGGCATTTTATTCATTTATAGAGATATAGTGTGAAATAGGCCCTCTGGCCCCTCGAGCTGCGCCACCCAACAGAACCTTGATTTAACCCTAGTCTAATCATGGAATGATTTCACAATGGCCAATTAACCTATCAACTGGTAGGTCTTTGGAAGGAAACCAGAGCACCTGAGGAAATCCACACACTCACGGGAAAACGTATAAACTCCTTACAGACGGTGGTGGAAATTGAACCACTACACCACCGTGCCGTTTCTATGGGGAACATACAGGGATTGGACAGATGTGCATCACTGCCAAGCAGAGAGGTTGAGTTTAACTTGGCATCATGGTCAGTACAGACATCATGAATTAAAGGGCCTGTTCTGAGTTTGATTATATTGGTGTAGTTACCACAACGACGACAACAAACACTTGCATTTTTGGTGGTATTTATGTATTTTATTCCACATCCGTACATTATCCTCGATTTTTTTAATATAATTTTTAAAATTCTTTATAAAACGTTGAATGTTTTTTGTCCTACGTTGCACCCTGACCAACGCACCACAGCAAATTCCTAATACATGCAAATGTATATGGTGAATAAAGTTGTTCCTTGATATCTCCTTTCAAATAGCAATAATAACCCAAGATTGTTATGAAGCCTGAGTATGTGACACTGAGCCACACATGGAGTTACACAGGGAGAAAACCAAAAGGGATACCTGGTCAAAAAGGGCAAGGAGCAGGTTGAAGGCGGAAAGAGAGAAGCAGAGAGGCAGGTGGGTCTAGAGAGGGAATTCCAAACGAGATCTCGCTAGCTGGAGATTGAAAGATGATCAGGAGGCTGGAATTGGAAGAACGTGGATATTTCCGCATAACAGAGATAGGGAACGGTGAGGCCATGGAGCAGTCTGGAAATAAAAGATGAAAATTTTAAAATCAAGATGTTTAAGGAGCTGGAAGTGTGGGTCAGCAAGCACAGTGTGGCCAGTTTGGTGTCAGCTGGGACACAGACATCCAGGCTTCAGATGACTTCTGATTTAGACAATAGAAATATCGATTATGCATGGTTGACTGGCCACCAAAGTCATCCCTAAATCTGCGGTGTGTTACCAGGAACGTGGGGAGAGTAGAAGGATCAGTGTAAATTTGCACTCGAGGGATGGAGGGTCTGTTTTAATGCTGTATAATTTCATAAGGAAATGTGGCTACAAGGCTCAGCTTTATCATGATGGCCACTAACACTGAAATGTTAACATCTGGCCTGAAATGTTGACTGTACTCTTTCATAGATGCTGCCTGGCCTGCTGAGTTCCTCCAGCATTTTGTGTGTGTTGCTTGTATCGATTCTACAAGTCTGTGTTTAGAGAGAAACTCTGCTGCATAATTTGTCAATAATTACTTATAATATTCCTGCGATTCACTGCCTGTAGTGAACTTTTATTTTGGTAAGCTCATATTTGTAATGTACCAAATCCTATTCAATTTGTTAATATTTTTCTCTCTTGCATTTCTACCCAGAATAGGTGTGAATCAAGATACAGAAACGGCTCAAACAGGCCAGTGGGGTGTTTGCAATGCAGAACACCAATGTTTTATTGACAGCCATTAACTAAAGTCAGACAACTGGTTATAAGGTATTTTATGTAAACAATAGTTTTGAATTTACTTGCTTTTAAGATTTAACCCTGGAAAGTTAGAGCCCAACAAATCCCAAAGAATACTGAATTGTTTGACAGGCTAACTGGTGTTTCTAATATAGAGTGCAAATACAGGAACTGGTTTAAACTGGTTCTAATTCTACTCCCTATATTTGCTGGTAATTCAATCCATAAAACAGAGATAGACATGGTCTTGTGATCTTCTGCTAAATCACTTAATAGTCTCTGGTGACTTTTCACAAGAATCCTTTTTCTTGCTGTAGGGTGAAGAGAGTTTCCTTGTCGCCTTGTGGTATCAGAGGAGGAATTTTTTAAATAGGGATCAAACACCGCAAGGAAATTATGTCGAGGAGGTAGAATGTAGGGGGAAAAGTTACCTTGCAGGCAACTTGGGTAAAAGTTTGTCCCAGGTTATGAACAGTTTTCATTAATGTCCATAAGTTGGGAAATAAATCTGTAGTGTAGGCGGTACGGTGGTGTAGTGGTTAGCACAACATTCTACAGTGCCAGTGACCTGGGTACAATTCCTGCTGCTGTCCCTGAAGAGATTGTGTGTTCTCTCCATGACCGTGTGGGTTTCCTCCCACAGTCCAAAGGTGTGCCAAAGGATTAGTAGGTTAATCGGTCACAGGAGTATATTCGTTGGGCCAGAAGGGCCTGTTATTTTGCTGTATCTCTAAATCAGGGGTTTCCAACAATTTTTTTGCCATGGACCAATACCATTAAGCAAGGGGTCTCTGTACCCAAGGTTGAAAACCTCTAGTCTAGATGAATAAAACAAATAAACCATTTGATTTCGTTATCATAGCATCAAAACTACATAAAACTGAGCATTATGGAAACCCCACAATCTCGATCATGTCCTTTCCTTATTGCTTCTCATCAGGCAGTAGGTACAGGAGCCCGAAGATCCACGCCTCAAGATTCAGCAGCGGCTTCTTCCCCAGAGCCACCCGGTCCCTGAACCGATCTGAAAACTCCTAATTTTACCTTGGACTATACAGTATTACCATTCACTGATATCAACACGTTCTTTTGCTTATTGTGTCATTGACAATACGTTTTGTATAACTGGTGTTAGCTTAAGTTTAAGTGATTTATGTTGCAACTGCTGCAAAATGCTAACTTTCAAGGCATTAATAGCCTGGGTGTGCAAATCCATGAGAATAAACTCGAACATGAACTTCACGAACATGAACATGAACCCAGTTTCCCTTGGGATCAATGAAGTATGTCTGTCAAAGGACAATTAGTCAGAGGATCCTGGGACCAGCATGTAACTGACAAGGCAGTGCCTCTATTAGAAGATTGTGCAGATTTGACATGTCATCTAAAACACTGGCAAATATCTATAGATGTACAGTGGCTGGATGCATCCCTACCAGAAGAGAAACACCAATACTTAAGAACATAAGCACCTACAAGGAGTGATGGACATCGCTCACTTAATCACAGGCAAAGATCTCTGCACCACTGAGCACATCTACAAGGACTGGCGCCATTAGAAAGCAGCATCCATCAACAAGGACCCACACAACCAAGGTCATGTTCTCTTCTTGCTGCTATGCCACCATCAGGCAGGAGGTAAAGGAGACTTAGGTCCCACACCACCAGGTTTGGGGACAGATATTAGTCTACAACCATCAGGGTGGATAACTTCTGAACCAGGGTGGGTAACTTCACTCACCACAACAGTGAACCGATTCCACAACCTGTTGACACACTTTCAGTGACTCTACATCTCTTGTGCTTAGCATTATTTATTTATTTATTCTTATTAGTTTTTTTTTGTATTTGCACAGTTTGTCTTCTGCACATTGATACTTTGTCAGTCTTTGTGTGCAATTTTTCATTGATTCTATTGTATTTCTTTGTTCTACTGTGAATGCCTGCAGGAAAATGAATCTTGTTTGCATATGGTAACCCAAATGTACTTTGATAATAAATTTACTTCGAACTTTGATATCAAATAAGCAATTTCCCCTTGTAGAAGAGGGATCCAAATTTCTATCATCATGCAATATTATCCTGCTGGAATCCAAACTGAGCTGCAATGGTATTAAGACAGCTGGGTAGACCATTCCACAGGAACTCTCTGGCCAGACATTTTGCCGATTTTTCTAAGACTGCAGCTGCAAAGTATTTAGAATTTCAATGGAAGCAAGTCCGTCATCCCTTTCAACCAGAGTTGCTGCAAGTCTTTTCACCATCTGTCATTAAATGTTGACATTGTCTTGGCTTCCATCATTAATTCTACCACTGTCTCACATACTTCCACATTGTCCTGAATCTCTAACACTCAATCAATATATTGCAGCTTACCTCCCACACACTCTTGATCATAATAAGTACTCTGTCTCCATTTATTTTTTTTTTCGAGATACAGTGCAGAACTGGCCCTTTTAGCCCACTGAGTCGTGCCTCCCAGCAACCCACCTATTTAGCGCTAGCCTATTCACGGAACCATTTACAATGACCCATCAGCTACTCGCTGGTATGTCTTTGGACTGTGATGGGAAATCAAAGCACCTGGAGGAAACCCATGCGCGCATGGGAAGAACGTAGAAACTTTCTTACAGAGAATGCCGGAATTGCACTATGAACTCCAATGTCCCAAGCTGTAAGCGCTCTGCAACTGTGGCACCCTTGTACCCTGATGAAATCACCAAACGGTCTCCTGCATTCCCTTCAGCTCTTTCACAATGAATCTTAGGTGCTGTAAACTTCTCACTCTCTTTCCTGTCCTGTTGTACATAGAGTCTTTGTAGATTCACTTTTGCACCTCACCCTTAATGTTTGATTGACTAGAAACTGGCTTTCGCCTCTAATCAATCACTCCATCCATGCAGTCTGTTGGAAAGCCAACCTTGAAACAATTGGTAGAGCAGGAGGCCTGGGAGATGGAACTGGGAGTGAGACCTGTGCATTGATTAGAACTGAGGGAATTGGAATTGACTGATTTACAAAGATGTTGCTGGGGCTTGAGGAATTGAGGAAAGGTTTTATAGGTTAGCACTTTATTCCCTGGAGCATGAAAGAATGAGGGGAGATCTTATAGAGCTATACAAAATTATAAGGGGTATAGAAAAGCAGTGCTTCCCCCCACCCCAGGTTGTTTGAGACTAGAAGCCATATGTAAGGGCTGAAAAGTGGAAAAGTCAAAGGGAATCTGAGGATAGTGAGAGTGCGGAATGAGCTGCCAACAGAAATGGTGGATGTGGGTTCAATTGCAACACTTAAATTTGGATGAGAGGGGTATGGAGGGCTATGGTGCAGGTACAGGTGCAGATGGATGGGACTAAACAGAAAAATAGGTCAGCACAGACTAGATGAGCTGAAGGATCTACAGGTGTGCTGTAGTAATCTGTGACTCTATGACCAGTAGAAAGGTCTGGGCAAGGATGCAGGATTGGCAGACATGATTGGGCCAGAATTGCTACCATGGTGATGGGTAGGGTGTGGTGGTTGCTAGGTGATGGGTATGGTGTTGCAGTTGCTAGGTGATGGATAGTGTGTGGTGGTTGCTAGGATGATGGGTATGGTGTGGTGGTTGCTAGGTATGGTAACCATGCAGCAAGTGGAGTCAAGGTGGGGAGACTTGGGAGCATGACGGCCAATGGATGTGGTGTCCTGGTGGTCATGGGTTGGATCTCATTGGAAGGGTGTGATTAGTATTTAGGGCCATGAATGTCAGTGGTTTGGTGGAATGAGGGATGTCAGCGGTAGGGCTGCTGCCACCAGTGAACAGTGGGGGAAATCGGGTTAGCATAACTATCAGTAGGAATCATAACAGCTTTGTCAAGCACAATCTTGCCTTAGGCATTCTGCATTGGCAGCTTCTAATTATTTTTTCACTTCATCTGCATACCAAATTATTATGCCATTAATTGACGAATCTACTATTCGGTGGTTAGTTTGTCAGGGTGTGGTATACCACTGGCTTGGGTTAGGGAAGACGATCAAGGAGGTATAGTCAGAGGTGACTACACCCACACACAGACTGGTGATCGTTAAGGCAGATACATTAGAGGCAAGTGCGGAACAAGCTGCCAACGGAAGTGGGGGATGAGGGTTGAGACATTTTGAGCTAGGTACGCAGATGAAGCAGAAATAGAGGGTTATGTAGGAGGGAAGGGTCAGATTTGTCTGTGGACAGACTTCAGTTCTGAATGCTATTTACCTACTTTTATAGCTTGCACGATTTGCTTTATTTTCTTTGCACATTAGGTTTTTGACAGTCTTTTCTTAATGGGTTCTTTTTGGTTTTGTTGCTTTGTGGCTGGGTGTAAGGAGACGAATCTCAAGTTTGTATAATGTATATATACTTTGATAATAAATGTACTTTGAACTTTAAACTTTGATTAACCTTAGAGCATGTTCAAGGGCTTGCACAATATGGTGGGCTGAAGGGCCTGTACTGTGCTGCAATGCTCTATGTTCTATGTATAAATGGCCACGTAGGGAATATTGGAGTCATATTGGAATATGACAATCAATGGCTTATTGAACTCCCATAACTGTTCATTTCCCCCCATTGACACTATCTGATAACTAAGCTCACCTAACATCAATATATTCACCCATCTGCTAACCACCGGCAAAAATGGGACCATAATTAGAAGAGATTTTTCTAAACTCCACCTGCTTAAATTCTATATTAATGAAGTAAACAAAGGAACTTGTGATAATGAGAAGCCCAGATTATTCATTACACTGAAACTTGAAAGTCACTTTTACATTGTCTAGTTTTTCCAAATCCTGATGCATCAGTTTCGCTGCTGCTGCTGAAGCCTGTGTTATATAAATACTCCCAGGTACAAATTAAGCCACTGTGACGTTAATCACTCCTACAGTGTGAAGTCATTTCTGCTATGCCATTGTTTAAGTCGATTAAGTCCAATAATAACCAGCCAGGCTCCTGTGGTTCCACTCAGTGCATTGGAGGATATTAAAAGTAGAAATGTTCTTTGTGTCTATGTTGGCATCGTGGTGCAGGACTTCTTATGATCCAACGTCTTCAGTGGAGGTCACGTCAATTTTATTCCATCTGACCTCCCCTTTATTTGTGCCCATTTTCTTCATAAAATTATTTTTAGTATGGTCCACTAAGGAAATGATTCTACAATTGAACTTAATGCATTTGTATTTGATTGGTTTAATTACTGGCAGGTTTTCTTACTTCAACCTCGTAGTAGTAGTGCGATCACTCAACTCGAGTACAAAATTCTCTAAGGGGCTGGCTACTGGTGGGTCCTCAGGAGGCTGTGGTCGCAAATTCAGGAGCCTCCATCGTATCCAGGACATCCGGGGCGATACCTCAAAAAGGTGGCATCCATCACCCAGGGCATGCCCTCTTCTCATTACTACCATCAGGTAGGAGGTACAGAAGCCTGAAGGCACACACTCTGTGATTCAGGAACAGCTTCTTCCCCTCTGCCTTCTGATTTCTGAATGGACATTGAACCCATGAACACTAACTCACCACTTCTTAATTTTTATTTTTGCACTACTTATTTAACTATTTTATATGTGTGTGTGTGTCTGTGTATGTATACAGTACACACTTACTGTAATTCTCACTACTTCTCTATTATAATGTATTGTATTGTACAGCTGGTGCCAAGACAACAAGTTTCAAGTGATATCAAACCTGACTCTGATTCTGAACCTGACATACTTTCGTACAGTGGAAGCAGGAGTAAGTGGTGACTGTGGTTAGTGGTCGGGTCTTTTGGTTGTTCAGCCTCTCCTTTCACAGCTGTCACTTGTTCTCTGCGGCACAGCTGAGGTTGTTCTCATGTAATGAAGCTCCCTCTTGAACAGATTTCCTCCAGGGGTATCTACTCTGCAATTGTTGCAATCGATGAGGATTTAATGTCTCGCGAATTTGAACGTGGGCAGTAACGGATACACACTGGGCGTGAGATGAAGGCATTTCCTTTCTAACTGCCATTCCTTTTGCTCTCTGTTCAAGATTGAAAATTTAGAAATATCCTCTCTGGAAGAGATTAAACCTCAAACAACGATAATTTAGAATGATCGAGCAATTTAATCTCAAAGGACACTGTGACGCTTCAAACACAATTAATGTGGGAACTGAACAATTACTCAAAACTTAGCCAGAAATTGGTCTACGAAGGAGATTAAAAGGAATGTGCTGAAGCCAAGAGGGCAAGTAGCAAGCTGGAATGGTTAAGGGTGGGTACAGGTGGCCCCCGTTTTTCGAATGTTCGCTTTACGACAGCTCGCTGCTACGAAAGACCTACATTAGTACCTATTTTCGCTAACCAAAGTGGATTTTCACTTTTACAAAAAAAAAGACACCCGCTTTATACATGTGTTTACCCTGAGAAAGGCTACCACGATCGTGAAGCCTTGTGTGGGCAGTTGTGTGCGTAGGCGGGTACGTGCCCATTTTTTTTCTCCAAATCAGTTTTGGCTAAATCTTCCCAATTCTGATAAGTGAAACTACACCGTACATACATTATTTCTACTTTATATAGGCTGTGTATTTATCATACCATTCCTGCTTTTACTGCTTGGAGTTATTTTAGGTTTTATGTGTTATTTGGTATGATTTGGTAGGTTATTTTTTTGGGACTGGGAATGCTCAAAAATTTTTCCGATATAAATTAATGCTAATTGCTTCTTTGCTTTACGACATTTCGACTTACAAGCGGTTTCACAGTAATGCTCTACCTTCGGATAGCAGGGGAAATCTGTACTGCAGAGGTTGGAGTCTCGGCCGTAAGGCTATAATACCAATGGCAGAGAGATTAGATGTGGAAAGGTGCAGATGTGTGAGTGCATCCCAGGGCTTGAACCTGTAAAGCAGAGGTCCCCACTCTGGAGGCTGTCCCCACTCAGTCCCCACCATCCAGGCTCACATTCATTTATTTATCACGCACACATTGAAACGTGTCGTTTGCTCAGTCGTCATTTGCTGCTGACCTCAGTCGTGAAGGCGATGATGCCATTTCTCATCAGGGTTACTCTGTGATAGGTTGAAAGGCTCGAGGACAATGAATGAGATTGTTCCAACCTGGATGGATGGAGCACATATTTCATCTGCAAATAAGGCAGTTCTTTGCGTCTATCCTCTGTTTCGACAGAAGGAGGATTGAAGAATTCGCTCAGCTGTAAAACTCATTCTCTGCCGTACTTCATTTGTACTTTGGTGACCCGCAGTCCAGCCACAGTTCGTTAAGCTTCCAGGAGCATTGCCACTTGTCAGCCCTGGCATCAATTTAGCATTCCCCAAGCCTTTAAAAGAGCTGAGCTTTCCAGAGATCCTCTTCTCCCCAGTCCCCTGAGACGGGAAATGGGAGCGAGGAGGATCGCAGATGGTAGCCTATGTTGGGAAAGTGACAAAGCAGTCAGAGCATAAACTCGGTTATGCCTTGTGAGAAAAGCCAAAGGTGCCTCCCGAGGCAGGACATCTGGTACTGGTCAAATATCACCCGAGGTGCTGATCCCATCACTAAGCCGTGAGCTCCGACCATTCCGGACTTTGCGGGCTGAGAATCCACTAGCTATCACCAGACTAATCCCCTCTCACAAACCAGCTGCCAACTCTCTTGCCGGGCAAATTAGCGGAGGAAAGCTACTTCCAATAATTTCTGACTTCACCGGCAAAAGATACGGGTGTACTGACTCATTCAGGTTTGTATTATCAGACAGGTTGTCCCTGGGATTTCAAATGCCTGACTCTCAGACACATGGATAGGAACAAAGTCCCACAAAATTCAAGTGTCCAAGATGTACAGACGTCATTCCTACAAATGGCAGAAATAGTTTGAAATTCTAAGTAAATTTATTATCAAAGTACATATATGTCACCATATTATACCCAGAGATTCATTTTCTTGCAGGCATTCACAGTAGAACAAAGAAATTCAACAGAATCAATGGAAAACTAAACACACAGACTGACAAGCAACCGATGTGCAAAAGACAAACTGTGCAAATACAAACACAAATATAAATACATACATACATACACAGATAAATTAATAAAACAGAGAACATGAGTTGTAGTCTCTTGGAAAGTAAGTTCATATATTGTGGAATCAGTTTTACTATTTTATTCTATTTAGAGCACGGGTTCCAACCTATTTTATGCCATGGACCCTTACCATTAACCGAGGGGTCCGTGGACCCCAGGTTGGGAACCCCTGATTTAGAGGTACAGTGTGGAATGGACCCTTCCTGCCCAATGAGCCACACTGCCCAGCGACCCACTGATTTAACTGTAGCCTAATCACAGGACAACTTATGATGACCAATTAACCTATTAACCTGCTACGTCTTCAGACCGTAAAACCAGAGCACCCGCAGGAAACGTGCAAACTCCTAAGGATGGCGTTGGAACAGAACGCTGATGCCCTGTGCCACTGTAGCATTACACTGACTGCCACGTTACTGATGTGGGCAAAGTTATTCATGCTCTTTCAGGAGCCTGATGGTTTCAGGTGCAGTGAGGCAGAAGTGTTAAATGTCTGCACTCTATGCTCAATATTGACAGCACTTCTACATGCAGCAAAGGATAGAGATATCTTATCTGTACCTTCCATAATTGTCTAAATTCCTTTTGGGTCTCTCCTCATCCTCTAAAGCTCCAGAGAGTTTAGCCATAAATAGCTCACACCCTCTAATCCAAGCAGCATCATGCTAAATCCCAGCAACATTCACACCCAGAATTAAGATGACTGATGGGAAAGTCACTCAGTAATGCTTGCCTACTACTGGATTGATTATAAGCACAATGTTTGGATGACGCAATCAGATTCCACTCGGCATTTTAGAGAACTATTAATACCGCTTTAATTAAGAGACTAAATTTAACTGAGACTTCCTTTTGCTGCAGTTTGTAGACACTTTGTCGACCTGGTCACTGCTGAACAGATAGGCTTTACTGTGAATTAGTTTAATTATTCTGAGCCTTTCTGTAAGGGGTGGGCGAAGCATGGTTAGTGCATCACTTTACAGCGCCAGCAATTCTTAATCAGGATTTGATTCCCACCGCTGTCTGTAAGGAGCTTGTACGTTCTCCCCATGACCGCATGAGTTTCCTCCAGGTGCTCAGGTTTCCTCCTGCTTTACAATGACGTATAGGATAGGGTTAGTGAGGTAGGGAAGTGTGCAGACACTTGAGGCTGCCTCAGCATACAACTCAAGCAACGTATTTAGACAATAAGACCTTAAGGCATAGGAGCAGGAATAGGCCATTTGGCCCATCAAGTCTGCTCCTCCATTCCATCATAGCTGATTTAGTATTCCCCTCAATCCCACTCTCCTGCCTTCTCCTTGTAACCTTTTACACTTTACTAATTAAAAACTCTTATCAATCAAACTCCACTGTAAATATACCTAATGTCTTGGCCTCCACATCCATCTGTGCCAATGATTTCCACAGATTCATCACCCTCTAGCTAAAGAAATTCCTCATCATCTCTGTTCTAAATGGATGTCTCTATATTCCGAGACGGTGCCTTCTGGTCCCTGACTCCCGCACTTCTAGAAACATCCTCTCCACATCTATTCTGTCTAGGCCACTCAATATTCGATAGGTTTCAATGAGATCATAGGTAGGCAGCTCATCAGTCTGGGAAGGCAGTCCATCTAAGAGAGGGAAGACTCTGATTTCAAACCTCCGCTGCCTTGTGGTCATACCCACACATGGGAAAGGCTTCGGGAGTAAACCCTGAGGACAAATCCGGAGCTGGAGTCCCTAAGGCAGTCGGACGTTGCCCTCACCCTCGCTCTGGCAACTCCTGCAACGACACCGGTGCCAAGCTGTATCGGCCCTTGCCCTTCCCTTGGACAACATCGGTGGTGTGGAGAGGGGAGACTTGCTGCTTGGGCAACTGCCGATCTCCCATACAACCTTGCTCAGGCCTGCGCACTGGAAACCTTCCAGGCGCAGATCCATGGTCTCGCGAGACTAATGGATGTCACCCTCTCAATGAGATCACCCATCATTCTTCTGAACTTCAGCGAGTACAGAGCCAAAGCCATCAAATGCACCTCATACATTCAGCTTGTCATTCCCAAGATGTTCTTGTGAACGTCTGCCGGAACCTCTCCAATGCCAGTGCATGCTTTCTTAGAGAAAGAGCCCAAAATCTGCTCAGACTACTCCTACAGACTGACCAATGCATTATATAGCCTCAGCATTACATCCTTGCTGTTATATTCTAGTCCTCTTAAACATCAGTGTATGTTTGATGTAATGTGACAAATAAAGCTAATCATTATTTGCCTGGTCCAGTTTCCAACTCAATGGCTTGGTCCATCTGCCTTTGGGCTGGGTGTAATTACATCATCCCACCAGAGTTGGTGCTGTTGCTTCAGATGCTCTTCCAATGATCAAGGATTACAGAGACGCTCCTATGTTAAATCCACCTTTTATCACTTCACAAATTGCTTGTGCTTTGTTGAGGTATTTCAAGTGGTTCAGTTAATTGTCAGCTGCACAAGTACTCGCTTGCAATAACATAACAGGTGCGTAGGGTACAGACAACAGACAAAACTTAAATTGCACATGAATTATGCAAGACAATGAAGAGAAGGCAAAAAAGACTGTTTGAAACAAAACATTAGAGCAAAAAAATAACAAATAGAGATGTAGTTCAAGAGGTGGTCCATAGTGTTCTGTTGCTGAGGTAGGTTTAGTGTTCAGTTTAGGAATCCAACAGTTGTAAGATTTTCAATAATATGAACACTGAATGAATTATGTCCGTGTGTCTGGGCAGAGGCCTCCAAAGCCCTCAGAAAATACTGTACCATTCAATTAAACCCCATCAGCGGCACTACAAGTGACCCAGCTGAAATCGTGAGGCCTCCACCTTTAGATAAGATTTTAGCTTTGGCCGCCTGATAAATTATGGTACAGCAGCAACAAGTAAGCTGCTGTGCTCTAGAGACTGAAGACCATCATTATCATGGCCCAAAGACTCAGTCTACTCTGGAAATGTGAGTACAAGTCTCCTGGGATCCACAGTCCCCTTGCTTAATGTTATTGGTCCATGGCATAAATAAACCTCTGTTCTAAACCTTTCCTATTGATGTGTCTTTCAAATGTTATTGTACCACTTTCTTTGGCAGCTTGTTCTATAAAAGAACTATTCTCTGTGTGAAGAAGGTGCCCCTTGGGTCCCTTTCAAATCTTTCCCCTCCCGCCTTGCCATCTAGTATCTGACCGATGTGTTAATCGAGCCATATGACCGGGAATACCAATTGTGTTTAATTGCTGAACTCCTTTAGTCTGAAAACACTTAAGAAAATTAACGCCAATTTGCTCATATCAGAAAGTAAAAGAGATGTGCTTAAAGAATTGAAAGTTTTGTATCTTACCGGATCAGTAGGTCTCTTAGATTTGCAAATTCACAGTGTGCCCCATTCTCAACTAGAATGTGGAGAGAGAACAAACTTAGCAGAGTCTAGCAAATCAACATAAGTATTAGCAACAGTAAATAACTTCACAAACTTTCAATATGACACAACCAGAGCAAAGGAACTGCCATTCAAGGTACAAGATACATTCACAACCAACTGCAGAATGGAAAGTGTGATGCTCCAGAATGGATTCAATCTTCTAAATCAGTCAAAGTTAAAGCAAATTTATTATCAAAGCACATATACAAGTATGTCACCACATACTACCTTGAGATTCAGTTTCTTGCAAGTAGTTACAGGAAAATATAGAATACATTAGAATTTATGAAAATCTATACCAAAGACAGACTGACAACGTATGTGCAAAAGTTAACAAATTGTGCAAAGATAAAAATACATAGTATATACTGTGAACATGAGTTGCGGAGTCCTTGAAACTGGGGCACACACAAAATGCTGGAGGAACTCAGCAAGCCAGGCAGCATCTATGGAAAAGAATAAGTAGTCGATGTTTTAGGTAGAAACCCCTCATTAGGACTGGAAAAAAGGATGAGTCAAAAAAACAGGGGACACAACCGTATAAGGGACCAATCATTTAAAACTGAGCTATGTAAAAATGACTTCTTGCAAAGGGCAGTGAATCTCTGGGATTGCCTTTCTTGATGGGTGCAGGAAGCGGAATCATTAAAGTGGAGGTGGATAAGATAGATCAAGGAATAGAGGGGTATGGTGAAATGGCACAGGAGGGGAGGCGAAGGGGCAAAGTTCAGCATGATCATTTTGAACGGCGGAACAGATTTGACAGGCCCGATGGCCTACTCTTGCTCCTATGTCTTTGAGGGTTCTTGAGGGCAACTGCTGCTGCCATGAAACTGAATCATCGAGAGCTCCCACCAAATGTAAACACGGTACCATCTGGACATGCTGATTTGTCACATTGAGGTAAATGATAACACAGTTTGTGGTGTAATCCAGCTGCCTTGGAAACTAGACTCCCATCAAAACTTGGGGAAAGATCCTCATATCCTCTCACTCTGCGAATGTGGAACATGTCCCTTACGGTTTTCCCCGTTTTGTGACTCCCTTTTGGATATCGTTAATCTGGCATGCTGAAATTTCAGTTCACTGATTTATTTGCTGAGAGCAGGGGCGGATGGCGGAGGAGTTGTGTGGCTTTGGTCATAGTGAGGACTAGGCCTCAAGCCATGGTGTCACCTGTCTACGGCCACCAGCAGAGAGGCGTTGAAGCCGGTACGCTCCACCGGGGGTGGTACGGCATGGTATCCAGAATGGGGTCAATGCTGCGCCCCCAGCATTCGCTCAGCAGGGGACAAACTCTGTTGTGGTCGTCTGCAGATTTTGGTGGCACTCAATGGACAAGGGGCCTTAAGCCGCGGGGTTGTCTGTTTACAACCACTGGGACGGTGTGGCGCATCATCCGGGCTGGAGTGGATGCTGAAGATTTCAATGGACTGAAGAGTCTGGAGTACGTACATATATGTTTTGCATGGTTGTATTTTACGTTGTCTTGTATATGCAAGGAGTAGGCCGCAAGCTGAGAGAGGCATTGGAGATGGTATGCTCTCCCAGGGGCACTGTGGAGTTGGTTCTGCCTTGCCAGCGTTCACTCCACAGAAGATAAGCTCTATTGTGGTTGACTCTAGATTGATGGCACAAAGTTTAGACTCTTTTATTGAGTGATTGTGAATCCATTTGTGCTTGTTATCGTGAGTGTGCTTTATGCCATATAAGTCTGTTGGTACTGTCTTTTACACATGGACCCCAAATTAATGCTGTTTTATTTGGCTGAGTTCATGAGTATTCATGTACGGTTGAATGATAATTAAGACTATAAGACCTTAAGATATAGGAGCAGAATTAGGCCATTTGGCCCATCAAGTCCGTGAAGGCTGACCACTCTCACACACTTAAAATGTATCTGGATGAACACTTGAATCACCAGCCTCAGAGGCCAAGGGACCAGGTGCTGATAAAAGAGATTTAGTACAGATGTGTCATTCAGGGTTAGTATGGACAGAGTGGGCCAAAGGGACTGCTTCTCTGCTCTATAACCCTATAACCACAAATTCATGGTCCACTGGGCAACATTGATCCCTGCTCTTCAATACACACAGCACGATACTTCTAATTACACTCATTCCAAGTGCTCCTGTCATGTTTTGTCACCCCATAACCTTACCCTTCAATCTCTCTGAATTATGGAGGACAACATGTGTATAAACGTCTCTCTCCAGCAGACTTCATCATGACTCCAGTGTTTCTACTATCTTTTAATGTTTCTTCTATCTTATAATGTTTCTTAATTGTACATATGATTTTTTTAATGTTCTATCGCTGAGCAGCTGTGAACCATCTGATTGGCCTAACAGAGTTCTCTTTGGGAACTCGTTGACTTGATCAGCATTTCTGATCTGGCTGTTGTTCACGTTTGCACTTAATAATAAAAAAAATAACACTGTGGGGCGAGCCATCAGGCTTGCTTGCCTGACACCAGACTCTCAAGCACACACACTTTTCCCAGGCAATCAGGAAAAGATTCAATGTGGTCTCCTGAGCCGCTTGAAAGAAGTGCAATATCCCCACCAATCTATGGGAACCCCCGATCCTGGATCTTACAGAGTGGAGGTGCAGCATTTGGGGTGGTGTTGGGAACCTTGAGTTCATTCATTCAGAACATACATCACCTCTTCCATTTGTAGAAGACATTGAATCTCAGACCTGACATAGAAGTCAGTTGACCTGGATATGGTAAACAAGTTTTGTTCTAAGTATAGGTCACCATATACTACTCTCAGATTCATTTCTTGCAAAGATTCACAGAACAAACAAATACAATAGAATCAATGAAAAACTACACACAGAGATGAACAAAAGGTGACGAAGTGTGTAAATACCAAAAGAAAAATAAATAATACTGTGACCCTGAATTGTAGAGAACCTGAAAGTGAGTCCAAAGGTTGTGGGGTCAGTTTAGTGTTGAGGTGAGTGAAGTTATCTACTCTGGTTCAGGAACCTGATGGTTTAAGGGTGATAACTGTTCATGAACCTGGTGGTGTGAGACCTCAGGTTCCTCTACCTCCTTCTCAATTGCAACAGCGAGAAAAGAACATGGCTTGGATGGTGGGGGGCGGGGGGTCTTGATGATGGAACTGCTTTCTAGTGGCCGACCTTTTTGGAGATGGTGGGGGTGTTTTCTTCCTGTGACTGGGCTGTATCTAGACAGGCAGAGCAATAGCTTCCATGTAGTTCCCCATCCCACATGAAAAAGTGCAAGATCCCCTCCAGTCCTTGACCCATGCACTTTCAAGGTGGAGGAAGAGCACTTGAGAGGGTGTTGGGAACTTTGAGACCATTCATTAGGTAAACACTATTTGTGAAAGACACTCAGTCTCAGAAGCAAGTCAACCTGGATATGGTAAACAGGTGCAGAGTTTTTTTTTATCTAATTTCTGCTTTGGTACGAAAAAAAGGTTTTAGAGGTCCAAGGAGCAAGTGGCAGGATAACACTCTAAGCTCTGACCTGAACTTGGAGCCACTGTATTAATGTTGTGGTCTGGTTACATTTTTGGTCGGTACAGACTTAATTCGAGCCAAAGTGGGTTTTGCATATTGTACACACATGGGACTTGTAGTGTTTTGGAAAAGAAACAAAGTTTAGCAATTATAAGTGAGTGAAATTTCTGCAATAATAATAAAATAACTTATTAAACCTCTCTCATCTGTATTTTTCATGTAAGTTCACTAAGGAAGTTTCATTTCTTCTTTAGATTTTGTACCTTATGCAGCTGTTTCTCCTAAAGGGTGCTGGTTATATTTGGAAAGTATTTTGTGGGGAAGGAGTGCAACTTTTAACACTACTGACAAATCTAATTGCTTTGTCAGATTGAAACTTTTCCAGTGCATTTTGACACTTTCACAGCCTTAACTCATTTGTTTCATTTCTGCAGAATAAGGCGTTATATTAATAATCTTGAGAATCTCAGTATTTAGCAGGAACTATTCAGTATCCATAGTTGCAGAATACTACAGCAAACAGGCCCTTTGGCCCATTTATTCCATGCTGAACTATTATTCTGCCTCGTCCCATCCACCTCACCCAGACCATAACCCTCTATACTCTTTCCATCCATGTACGTATCCAAATTTCTCTTGAATGTTAAAATTGAACCCAAATCCACTACTTCTGCTGGCAACTCATTCCACACTCTTACCATCCACTGTGCGAAGAAGATCCCCCCATGTTTCCCTTAAACATTTACCTTTCACCTTTAACCCATGACCTCTGGTTCTATTCTCACCCAATCTCAATGGAAAAATCCTGCTTTATCAAATCTCCCCTTATTCTTCCATGCTCTAAGAAATAAAGTCCAAACCTATTCAACCTTTCCATAGTGAAGAAGGTCTAGTCAGTTCCAGGTTTGTAGCTACCTTAGGCCTTTCTTTATAATGCATTAAACACCAGGCTAACACTTTATATTCTGTCTGGTTAGCCTCCAACCTGAAAATTGATTTCTCTAACTTCTGGTAATTTCTTCCCCTTCCCCTTTCTTCCATTCCCCATTCTGCCTTCCCTCCTACCTCCCATCACCCTTCTCTGGTGCCCCTCCTTCTTTCCTTTGTTTCCATGGTCCACTCTCATCTTCTGTCAGATTCTTTCTTCTTCAGCCCTTAACCTTTTCCACCTATCAACTCTCAGGTTCTCATTCACCTACCCACCTACCTTCCCCCTCACCTGCCTTCACCTATCACCCTCTAATCTATACTACTTCCCAACCTTCCATCTTTGTATTCTAGCTTCTTCTCCCTTCCTTTCCAGTCCTGATGAATTGCCTCAACCAATAATGTTGATTCTTTGTTCATATCCATAGATGTTGCCTGACCTGCTGAGTTCCTCCAGCATTTTGTGTGTGTCGCTCTGAATGCCCAGCATCTACAGAATCTCTAGAGATCTATGTTCAAAGGCCACCAGCCAGACCCCAAGCCCTAACTCGTTCCATTGTACTCACTGCATTGCTAATTTGGCCAAGTAACCAGAATCCAAAAACTGTGATATTTGGCAGCTGAATGGGCCAGTGTGAGTGTGCAGCCTGCACACTTCCATCAATGGCCAGCACGCAATCTGCTTGTGTGAATGGAAATGATGGAAATGGGGGCAGTGAGAACAAGGGAGGGAAAGTGGTGAAACACAGAGAGAGGCCCTTTGAGGAAGAGAAATAAGGGGGAGAAGCGAAAGAGTGAGGGGCAGAGATGGGAGCGGGAAAGGTGAGAGAGGGGGATGGTAGAGGGAAACGTGAGAGAGGGGGATGGGAGAGGGAGAGATACGGGAGGGGGAAAAGCGAGAGAGTGGAAAAAAATTCTACTGACTGTACATTAGAAGATGAAAGAACAATTGTGTTTGAGTATTTATTCCCAAGTAACTAGTATTTTATTCTGGAGGAGATGAAAGTCTTAATGTTTCTTGCATGGATGAGTTATTTTGATTTGAGCTACCCATCACGCATTTTTTATAAAAATAGTAGAGATTAAACACTTCAAAAAAAC